>NC_089154.1:4127000-4442500 GCF_009819655.1 Sylvia atricapilla
ATGAGAAATTGAAATAACAGCAAGACAAGCTTTCAGCAGTGCTCCAGCAGAAGAGAAGTTCTGGATTTTGCTGCATATTTGATCTTGCCAGAGCATTTTCATTTATCAGAGCGGCTGTATTACAGCTTTAGTGCACAATTTTTTAAATAATGGTGCATTCATTTTAACCTTATTAAATAAGCAAAATGAAACTGCTCTTTGTGAAGACAAAGGGTTAAGCTTCTTTCTTGGAGGCTTTCAGTACATCGGGATAGCAGGATTGCTTTTTAGGGAAAGAGAGGATGCCTCTTTTAAAAGGGTCCAATTAGCAAGTCTAGGGATGCTCAGCTTACAGTGCTGAGTGAAATCGGAGCTGGACTTGTGCAAAACAAGACTCCAGTCCCTTGCTCACGGGAGAGAAAATGTAGTCAACTGAGAAGTAGGAAATAAGAGGAACAAAAAGAAAAAAAAGGAAAGTGGATGATAAAACCCATTCTCCCACATGTTTTCATTTATAGAGCATCATAAAAGCCTGCTTAGAGGCTTTTGTTTACTCTTAACAAAAGACTCTGGAGTTTTCCCTGACCATCCAATATCCCTCACTAGAACCAGTGAAACCCTTTTCATAGAGGGCCAGACATATTTCTTGTTGATTTTTATGAAATTCTAATTTTTTAAATATTGGAAATGATGCAAGAACTGATGAGTGATCTGGGAATTTTAGGGCAAACAGAATTACTTTCATTTTTGTGCAAAGGAGAGGAAGAGGAGGAAAATATACGAGATCAGTAAATATATGAGAACAGTCCAATTAGTGCCAATGGAAAGAAAGGAAATCACACGATAATCAAACCTCAGTATGACAGATCAAAGAAGATCCTAGCAAATTCCATGAAGTTGTTCTAGGTTAATCCAAACCAAACTTGTGCCAAAGTTTCAGTTGCAATATAGACAGAGATCCTCACATACATTTTAAATGATACTGTACTCCCATTCAGCATTAAACCTCCAAACTTATAAGGAACTGATAGCCTGTATTTTCTGCTTTGCAGTGGCAAATAATAAACCAGGCCTACATATTACATGGAGTACAGTGACACAGTTAAACCAGCAATTTCAATTATAAGCCTGTTCACTGTTGTCGACCCCTCTAACCATCTCAGCAGCATCTAATATATCCTGAGGTCTCTAAAGAGGCTACGATCAAAACATTGCAAAAAAGCAATCAGAAGGTTGTGTGTGAACAAAAAGCAGCCAGGCAACAACAAGTCAAAAATACCAAGCAGGGCTGCAGCTGAGGACTGCCTTGGTGCCTGGGCAGAGGGGCACAAAAGGGAGAAAACCTGCTGAGAATCTTTGGCAAATTATGTCCCCAAGGGATGTTCCCCAGGAGAGTACAAACACACAGAGCAATCTCCACACCTTTCTGGGGCTGTCACACGGAAGGGAGGACAAAAGCCAAGAGCAGCATTGTTCTTAGCACTGGTGCTGGCAGCTGTGCAAACACAAGGAGCCATCTGCTGTCATTTCATAAGTGCAGGGGTGATCTGGGACAGCAACGGGCTAAAAATATGATCTTCCTAAGTAAGGAAAGTTGGCTCAGTTTCTAACATTTCTGTCAACAAATCTGTGGGCTGGGTCATCCTCTTGAGACATTCCAAACAGCTTCTGCATGGAGGTGTTATATCAATGGGTTTTATGACTGTATTAGTTAAGCCCTCAGGACAATGATTGCATTTCATGGATCTTAGGGGATGATGTGCTCCAACTTGGCTTTGTGGTAGATGCTGAACTCCTCCACCACCACCACTCTAAAATGACAACACACAGGAGAAAAGAACAAATAGTGTATTTGTGCAGCCTAATCCACAAGAGCGTCCCATCTACAATTCACACACTGTTTGGAGGCAGTTTCTGCTTTGCTGGCTTGCATTGTGCCATGGCAAACTGCACTGTGTTAAAAGCTTTGCACACAGTGTTGTAATTCCTACAACGAATACACAGTTATCTCGACCTGACTATTCACTGCCACTTCACCTGCAGGGAATGTTGGCTCCTGGGCAAAAACAGAGCTCAGCAATGCATGGAAAATAAAGATTTGGTTGCTTATAACATACAGCAAGAAGTCACTTAAGTATTATTATTTCTTGTCAGTGCTGTCTTGTAGTGATTACAGCAAACACTGCCTATGTATTTGTGAAAACAGACTAAAAAAATGAGGTACATAATAGAAAAGCATGTCATGCAAAGGAAAGAATACAAATTTATAGACCTTAGAAAGCTAAAATTCGTGGTCTAATACTGTGACTTGGTACTTCCATGCAGCTTTGCATTTCCAAAGAACAGAACAAATTGTCTAATTGATCCTCATGAATAATTTACTGTTTGAAATGACACTGTAACCCTTGCCTTTCAGTGTATCACTGAACCTTCTGCCTTCTTTAAAAACTGTGGATTCTGCAGGGCATACACATAAGCATGTTTTAATCATTTAATGGAATTTCAGTTGGGCAATAGTCCGCTACAACTTAGTTGAAGCTGTTCATCTTATCACAAACTACTTGTTGATTCTTCCCCATGATGAAGTGTTCCGCTCACATAAATAAATTAAATGCTTATCCAACTGCCTAGAATATGCTACCTTTGCATATGCATTCTGTCTGGATAAGTGTGCACATAAATTCCACAAAGTCCTTAAATTTTTGAAAAAGCACTTCCCCAATAAAATGTGGTGAACCTCTCATTAGTCTCATTGTGACTTATAATGGCAACACATGGAAATCATTGCTACAGTGAATCACTGGCTACATGAACTCTCTATCCTAAATCTTAGTCCACAGTTTCAGCAGAATTCAAATAAAGGACCAGACAGTTAGACAGAAACACCCACAATTACAATGGATAGAACAAAGTTAATTATTAGGGATACAAACTCCTTGTGGTGGTTTTTTTCTACCCATCACCAAGGTATTTTATACTTTCAGATGTCTGATACGTACAGCCTTAAATGAACAACCAGTTTGATCTGCCATGGTAATTCTTATCTTCTTCAAATGTAAAAGAGTTTTTGCAATATTCCCTGTAAAAGCCCAAATCAACTGGAATCAAGTAGCAGCACAGTAATTAGAGTTTTGTTTAAAATGAATGCGCAATAGCATCGATGGCATTAATAATTTAATTTAATCTATAATCTGATTTTAATTTTTATTATTGAACATGACAGTCATGTGCAACACACTTAATTCACTTTCACTTTGTTGGTACCTAAAATGTAATAACTGTGTTACCACACGAAACTTTTTATATGGCGTTCATCACATGTTCTTTAGTGCACTATATATTTTTTGAGCTCCATGTATATTTTAATAACACTGAGTGAAAAATTTATAGGAAGCCTTTTTGCATCTTTTCAAGCATGAAACTGCCTTACTACAGATGAAGAACTATTCTGCAAATGTGCATAATGCTCTGACAGCTCCAGAATTACACAGACAACAGCGCAATGTGCAAACACAAAAGCAAAAGAGAGGAACATCCTACCTCATGTTTATATAATCCACAGATTTTTCCATTAAACTAAACTATTCCTTGATTCTCTCTTTCTGCCTCCTCCCTACACAATGGCACAAACATGATTTCACACACACATAGTTTCTTGAACTATAAACTTTTCCCACCTGCAAAGTAAATTATAAATTATAGCCCCTGAGGGCTAACTACTGATATTCTCTTAACACACATGGCCAATAACAATATAGAGTTTCATGGCTAAATAGTAACCCTGTAATTCAATCACAGGCTCCTGCTGCCATGTATAAATTGCTCTGGCTTTTATGATGCCAGCATCACACCTTCTTTGGAGATGCAGAATGGGATTCAGACATAAAACTTGTTTTATTGTGCCTGTACAAGGACTATAAGGCAGTGTCCACATAAATGTTAACCCAAGGGGAATATATTCTTGCTGGTCAGAGTTGCTGATGCAGTTCACCAAGTTGAGACCTGTTTCCTGAAGGAGGGAAAGGCAGGTACATTTACCTTATACTTAAATGCTACAACCTAACAGAAACCAGACAAAAACCAGCTTGGATCAAAAGTCACCTTTCTCCTCTCGCTCTTGCAAGGCCTTGTAGTTTTACTGGGAGAAAGGAGTGTCAGAATTCTGGCAAGCTCTGTAACGTAAGGCAGCACCGTCCCCACAAAGCTGAGGTTTTGTGCGACATATTCAATTTTCGTATCCAGCATAAAATTACAGCTGGAAACCCATATGCCCACAAGTTCAGGGAAAGCCTAAAGGAAACCAGTGGAAAAGAATTAGGTCAATAAGGAAGAGATGAAAAACATTGAAAAGGGGAGAGGTAGGTGAAAGGAGAAAAAGAACATTTAGTTCCACTGCTGTGGATTTTTTTCTCCATAGGTCCTCCAACAGTCAAAGTTCAGCAATGTGTGATGTGCTGCATTATAACATCAGCCTCCTTCCAAACACATCCTGCCACTGCCAGCTGACAGCACAGCACAGCTATGGAGGGCGGGGACTTCAAAAGTCTTTCAGAAAGAGGGTGATGTGCTTATTACAGATTCTATACACTTTGTGCTTTTTTAGTAAACACTAGGTTTGTTAGAGTATTACCAGAATAACCGTTTTTCTAATGAGGAATCTTGAGTGAGAGGAGTTAAGAGGTTCTTGCTCCATGGACACTACTCAGTCTTTTGACTGTTAAAGGAGATGAAAAAGATGGCACTTGGCACAGTTCAATAATTTCGCTGTTTTCTTTCTTTTGGAGTTCACACTGACACCCTACTGCTCTTCAGGGAATTTTTTTCCAGGTCAATTCCAACATAACACTTCAACATCAGCAGAATTAGCATTGTCTGTCTCTCACCCTCCCTTTCCCAGTGACCTTGGACACTTGTGATAGAATCTGCACAATCTATAGTAGGGGGACTACACTGAGAACTGTGATCCCCAGGGTTTTAAAGAAAGTTTCCCTGAATATAAACGGATTCATACTTCAGATTAATAACCAAGAAGAATGAATGATGAACGGATGCATTATGACTGTTGCGATTGAGAAAATGAAGCATAACTAAAAAAAAAAAATGAAATCAGGTTAACTCTATGTGGCTACCATTGTGGCAGGAGCAATGGGAAGCACAGCCTCGTGCCAGATAAAATATCTCTGAAGGGAAAAGCATCACTCAAACTTTATACAGCTCCATTCATCCTGCCTGTCTTTGAGGGGACTGAGCAGCTGACCCACCATTTGACCTACTGAATTGTAATTGGAAATACATATCTCTGCTTCATTTTCTGCAGGGATATCTATTCAGGGTCTCATATTCAGTCCTAAATTTGAAGAGAATCAGGATATGCATCCTGCATTTAAATATCTTGGGTATTCCACACAAATAGAATAAATTTGTACCTAAATTGAGATAAATCTGATTATGTATAGTGTAGACCTCACTCTCACTGCTTGTCATATGGGTGCAGAAAGGATTATAAAATTGCTATTGTAAAAATAACCCCAGGACTCCACTGAGTCCTACTGAATGTCTCTCTTTCAGTATATGTATTTGCTCCATACAGGGATGAATGACTACAAAACCAAGAGGAACAATGACTGTGCAATTAGTTCAGTTATTACTATCATCTGCAAACACTATTTCCACTGCAGTTCTTGTTTTCTTCAGTACATCCACTTACACATACACAGCTGATAGAAATATGGCAGAGAAAACCTGTCTTTACTGAACTCAATCTTGTTTCAAAGCTGGCTCATAAGGCAAACCTCCTACTTCTAGTACATATCAATGACACAAATTGCCATGTTTCACAGGTTCATCAATACACAGTAAAGATCTTTCAGCTTTATGTCTAAGGCAATCACAGAATCATGGAATATCTTGAGTTGGATGGGACCCATAATGATCATAAAGTTCAATTCTCTGCACCTCACAGGACTACCTGAAACTAAACCAAATGACCAAGAGTGTCATCCAAATGCTCCTTCAACTCTGACATCACTCATCTCTCTGTTTTACAGCCCTGGTTTGGGCTTTGTGTGAACTAATATTTTTATTTTCTTCCAGGCCCGTGCAGAAACAAGTGAATCCCCACTGCTCCCATTCTAATCTAATGCCAGCTGTTTTCATGTAGCCTGGCTGTCAGCCAGCCTCTGGATGGGCTCTGCTGTGCTTTGGACGAACAGAGGTCATGGAGTGAAGTCCTGGGGAACACAAGCACGCACTTCAATGTATGCTTAACAATAGAGTTCCAAAATAATTGAACAAACATTGCTATTTCCATGTTCCTCCAGACCATAAAGGTGAGTTGGCCTCGGTATAAACTCCAGGGTTCTAACTGGAAAGGCATAAGTTTAAGTCTTTCAAAATTTAGGGAGTTATTCTGATCCTGTGATTCTGTTGGTACTAAAATTCCTCTGTTCTTCTCTTGAAGTATATAGACAAGATTCTTTAAGTCTCTGATGACTACAACACTTTTAAATAATGCTCTTTCTCTTGCTTCTCCTTTTCTGATTTAATGTTTTTAGACTCAAAATGTCTTTCCCAAGGATGCAGAGTGAACAATGGAAACATCATTCAATCCAGCTTGCATACAAAGATTGACTTTGTACCACTGACACTGTAACAGGTTGATGTCACTAAAATTAATAAATTCCATCCAACAGTTGGACCCCAGCCACAGAAAAGGGTTATGAAAATGAATGATATAGCAGATGTCATATATCAGGGTAGGGAGAGTCATTGTTTTCCACTCTACACAATGGCCATGATAACATATTTTGCAAAGGACATCAGATTATCAGGAGGTTTTCTGTGCATGAGAAAACTGGACAACACGATTGAAACTGGCAACTTACCCAGGTCTCTATAAGAGCTGTTTCTAAGCATATTCTCTCTCTTTACAAACACTGTCAACCCACTTTTCACACACACTTAGGAAGCCAAGCACTGACTTAATTATATAAATATTGAATCCACCAGTTTTGTTTCCTTGATTATCTGAGGTCAGTGGGAACATAAGGATAAAGTAGGATAAAACTAAGCCTTAAAAATTACATTAGACTCCATCCTTATGCATAAAAAAAACCAGAAGGCATAACTACCTCCTGGGAAATTATTAGCATAATATACCCTTTCAAAACTACAATTGAAATGGGCATGTAGATTTTTTTCTACAGCTGAATTTTTCAGAGTAGAATAGTGCATAAACTCACTAAATATTCTCAGGTTTGCTCTGCTTTTCAAAGTATGGACTTATTCTGTGCTACCACATCTTAGCCATTTGAAACAGACAAATTATTGTGCTTGGCCATTTTGTGTAAGCTATTTGCAAGTAAGACAATTATTAATATCAAATTATGGCCAGAAGAACAGGTAAATCATCTGAGTTGCACACAAACACTATTTTATTTACCAGGTTTCTGAGACATTTCCTTGTTTCTAAAATCACAAACTGCAGGATTAGAGGAAAGATGCCTGGTGTTTCTTACTGTACAAGGAAGTCAACTCTGTCATCTGAAGGAACTGCTTAAGCTGCACTGATGAAAGAAATCAAACCATTTCAGGCTTAACCATCAGAATGCTAAAACACTCAAGGAGTCAAAATTCTGGGGAGGGGGGTGTTTCTTTATGTCCTTTTTAAACTGGGAAAAAATGTTCATGCTTGATGATCCTAAATGTCTTCCTTCTCTTTGCAATGAAATCACCCAAAGATATAAATAAACTATTCTAAATAAAGTTCAGACTGACTGCAGCATTAGATATGTCTATTAATGTATGTGACTGTCAGCCAAAATAAATTAACCTCCAATAGAAGTCATTTTCATAAAATTAATTATTCCAATGTCAGCTAAAAGAGTCAGGTGCACTCTCTCTGCTCCTTCACCTAGACTTTTCGATGAACTTCCCAAACAGGCTGCAGCTAGAAAAAGTTAAACATAGTTCTATTTTTGAAAGTTTTATTCCGTTGTTCTCTCTAGGCTGTGAGCTTGGTTGTGATTTTTTTAAGCAAACCAAAGGATCTAAGAAGAAAAAGAAGGGATTACTGAGCAGTTTATACATAGTACAACAAAAACAAAAGGAGGAACTCAATGACAGAATGAACATTAAGCCTCATGGACTAGAAATGGGACTGAGATACTGGCAGGTACCCGTAACTCACTTCAGGGATTTAGCTTTTGCCACTCTTTTGAAAATTTGCCCAAATTTAGTTGCTGTAAATCTGAAAAACTGAGCTTGTATAGCTCAGTGGAGACTTTGATTTTAGCTGTCAGTGCCTGCAAGATTCAATCCACACTGGGAATAGAGTAGTTCAGTAGGAAGGGACCTACAACAATTGTCTAGTCCAAGTGACATGCTGAGCACATCCCAGCCAAACCTTCCCAATGCAGCCACAGCCCTTGGCTGCTGGGAATTGTTTCTAACTTCAGGCACAGATGTTTCTCAGAGCTTGCATGGGAATTCCTCCAGACCAAGCTACTGTGCTGTCCAGGAAGACTCTGAGCATGTATGATAGTCATTAAATAAAGAAGAATGTGCTTACAACTCAGGTTCATCTAAACCAGCATTACAAACATATTTTCACTGTAATTATGAACTTCATGCAGAGGTTCTCAACTTTAATTTTTGCCAGAGTGATGATGTTGTTTCTTTGCTGCAGCACTCTTAAGCAGCCTGAAGAACTCTACATATATTTTCCCCTCTGCTGGCATTCTTAAGTTTCCCTGAATGGCACTGAATTGCTGACAGAGCATTCAGTCTCCCCACTCTGCTTCCATGCCTCAAAGATCAATTTAAGCCCAAATATACTAATGCAATTTTCTAGCTTGGTAATTTTTGGGTTTGGAATAGCTATTGCAGTTTCCTGACATAAACATATACCTCTGTTTGTGTGTTCTTGAGGATGGTAATATGTATTCTCAAAACTGTTTTCTTCCAGGCTTAGTATTTTGTGTGTGGGGTAACAAAAACTGCTTAATTAACATAATGAGGGTTTGCAAGGGATAGCTGAGAGCTGGTTGTGGAGAGGTTTGTCCTCACAGCAATTTGTATATAAGAACACACATTAAACATATGGGTAGGGAAAAATCATAATGCTCTAGGCAAGGCTTTGCTGTGGAATAAAGATCCATCTCCTTCTGCACAGAAACACAATAGTTTCCTAACATCACGGCATTCCAAGAGAGAATTGGAGCATATACTATTCAATTCTACAAAACTGTTGAATTGTGCACTTGAGAGAGTCAAAATGGACAGCAAGATAGACAGATTTTTTATTCCAGCAAAATTATTTTGTGTTCATATTCTGTGTCCATGATGCATCCAAATAACTGCCCTGGGGTAAGACCCCAGGGCAATCAAGCTGTCAGGTTTAACATATATATTCTATTGAAAACAACTTTAGTAAACAAATTAAAGATCATGGCTACTTGCAGAGAAGGTTATTCCCTCTTTTCCTGGCAGTTCATGCATTTTTTATCTCTAAAATAGCAGGTTGCCATCAGATATTTGGAGCATTAGTTTTATCTCATCACCAGCAGGATAAACAAAATAATGATCCCCAGCCTTTAAATCCTTCTCCTGTCTATGTCTTAGCAAATTCAAGACATATCAACTACCTGTAGTGTCAGCATGGTAGATGGAGTGCTGTCAATTTATTGGAATAAACCATTCTGTGCACACAGATCTCAGAATGCAGTTTCAGGTTTACCTGAAGCAAATAAAAAATATTGGTGAAATGAATATCTAACTTAGCAAAGTGTAAATTCCAGGTCACAAAAATAATTCTTTCTTATTGTAGACCATTTATATACCCTTAATTCATTTGCATCCCAAAAGATCAAAGTTATTTTAAAGAAATAGTCCCTCAGCCTCTTAAGGTGCTGGATTCTGCTATTGTTCTGCCTAAGCTGATACAACTCAGCTGGAAATAAAATGTAACATACAAAAAGAATATTTTCATTTCTTGGCTGCTATAATTTTCCAACAACAAATATACAGCTGTACTGTATTTCTCTGGGCACTCAAAGGAGAACAAAGACACGAATTGTAAGTGGGATGTAAGAATTTCCCAATACTAGGTGTTTGGGTTTTGTTGGTTTTATAGAGGGAAAAGTACAGACAATGAATAACAGTAAAGTTTTTTTTTTGTGGAACAAAACATGGAGCCAGCTTCCCAAAGCACTTGCTTTTCTCAGAGGAATGAGGAAACTGGAGCAATACAGCCACATCCTGTACGTTCAATGGGCAGCAATGGTGCAGAGTCCTCAGTCATTTGGATGTTGTTATGGGAACTACAAAATCAGAGATCCAACAATTGCAGGCATCAGTAAAAAGCACCATTTTTCTCCAAATTCATTTTCGTTGGTCACTCTTCTCAACACTAAAAATCAATATGTACTCAATAAAGAAGTCACATCCATTCCTTTCCATGTGATGCAACTTATGGCTTATATTTGACAATAGACACATCTAAAACCTTATTTCTTCTTCTCTGTGATACTGTCAAAACATTTTAATTCTAGGTTTGAACACAGCCTTTTAAATAACATGCATTTGTTTTTTCTTATTCTGAAATAAGAATAGTCTATGTCAAAATGACAGTCTAGGAATTAAGGCATTACTCAACATCAATAAGATTACATGGATCAGATCCTTAGTATGTCTATTTGAGGAATGAATTTGCATGAAGTGGAATAAAAGAAGCAACAGTTCAACCAAACTGCTGAACACATACTTAACTTTAAATGCATTCTTAAATACTGTGTAGCATTTAGGCCACAAAAATATAACCAAGTCTTATTCTGCAGCAATATCCAGTTTACAAATTAGTGCCCTATAAAATCAATTTACAGTAAGAGGCAGTCATAGTAAAACACAGGCAATATAGACTTTAATTAAAGCAAGACTCTAATGATGTCATCAGTAAAACACAGTTTGTGCTTTGTAAATAGCAATTACTCCAGAAGTGCAGAATTATTAACTTAATCCTATTTATCTGCTCCTTGGTATAAAGTTTTCCTGTTTAAGCTGTGAGTTGCAGTCTATCATGACTTTAAACAGCATAAGCATAATAGGGAGATCTAAATTCAATCATACATGAAAAATAAATAGAGGCCAGTTTCTGCTTCAGTCACATTGGAAATATTGAGTAACTGATTGCACAGGGATGAATTGTAAAACAATTCAAAACACACACAGTAGCAGAATTCTTATTAATTGCTATTACCCTTAAACCAGTATTGATTCCAAAAGCTCACCTACATTGGGACACATCTATGGCTGAAAACTTCCCGATGTTCTCTCTGTGTGTGAACATGTGTACAAACGTCACACTTTGTTAATTCTGTGTCTAATTAATGCACAACTTGCAAACCCATATCTTGTAATTAAAGTTCTTTGTCATTAGAGACACACTGCTAAGACACTTCACAAATATGTCCAATTTCATCTGCAAAGAATGACAGACTATAAGCAGCACATTAAGCAATTTGAAAATCATTTGGGAAAAAAATCAAAACTTAATTACAGAGTTCAAATTATTGAAATTGCTCATGCCAGTGTTAAAAAAAAACCAACACCACAAACCCTCGAAATTCTTCAACACAAACTATTGACCACTCGTGTAAAGCTAATCTAAGAAATACAATTTGTCTTGAGGCTTTTCTTAAGAAAGCAATAATTTAAAACTGTGCTGCTCCCCAATAAGTAAGGCTCCAAGACAGTTTTGATCCATTGATGAATCTTTCCTAATATGTTCCCTGAGGTACAGTTTTCCTAAATCTATTAGACATTTACAGTCTTTCAGGATGTGCTGCCTGAGCTGCTCTATCACACTGTATTAACTTGACAAGGTAATGCAGTGCTATCTTTTATTTCCATGGAAAGAACTCAGGTTTGACCTTGGAACTACTAACAACAGTTTATTACCCCTAACCTTACTAGAGGGACATTCTGACATATTCCTGCAAATTATTACTCCAGACATATGGTACACATTAGATGCATGGAGGAAGTTATATAGGGGGATTGTTTAGGGCAAGATCCCAGATCTACTAAAAATCACAGTATTATTTCTACCTAGTACCCAGTACTCCAAAGAAAGGCAAAACAAAACAAAAGCAGTCCATGATGGTCCAGTAATTTATAAAAAATTACCACAAACACCTAACAACTCCCATTTGTTGCTTAGTGGCTTCTCTAGGCTGTCTATCAGCATGGAATCATGGTACTGACTCCTCTTGGACTCATAATGCATCTTGAACCCTGGATAGAATTATTCCTCTTCCAGTGTACACATTTACATGTTTTTGTGGATAAAAGGAATGTCCAGACCCTTCTCCTCTGCTGTGCAGTGGCCTCTGGAAGAGTACCCTGAGTATTACTGTGCTGATAAAAAGATCCCAGTCACACTGAGCACAGTTGTAAACCCTCCCATGCAACAGATTTTCTGAGTTTATGCATCACAGTAAGCTTCCAGGAAAGAGTTATTTGTGCATTAATCTTCATCTTAATAACCCCTTTGCTCCAAATAAATTAGCTATACTTAGCTGTGTCACAAGACGTTATACTGCAATGTGCTGGAAGGAAAGCTGCTCCTCCATTTTTCTTTTTCAGAATTACTCTCCACTGCAATGTTTATCAGGGAGCCAATGCAAAGTGTGACTATTCAGCATAGGGGCACAACTAAAACAAGGGTTCTTTTTCACCCTTTTGATATTTTTCCAGGGACAAATTTATGGATATTACTTGAAAATATAGCTTAAAGTAACTAAACCCAGAATAATTCAAAATGCTTTGTAACAGCAAAATTCTACATCTGAGGTATTTCAAGCAGCAATTTAGGATGTATTGTTCTTTCTTGGTTCTGAGGCTTTGTAATCACTATTTTACAGCATTTTAGGATGCATTTAAGTGAGTTTTTTGCCTAAATAATGAACGCTAAGTGACTGGAAGCCCCTGGGACTTGTTAGAGACCAAGCAATAACAGCAAGCAAGGCACAATGTCTCCAACCAGCACACCAAGCTCTGCTCCAGGTGACATCCTCTGAAACTAGAAGTGTCTGCTTAAATTAAATCCTGCAGAGATATTCATCTGCTGCAAGTTAAGCATGTGTATATTACTGCTGTAATATATAGGATTTGTCCCTTGCCTGGAGTACATGTACTAAGTCCTTGCAGTATTAAGGCTTTATTTTGGATTTGTATCATTATGACAAAGGGCAGAATTAGTCTCGGTATTATTTAGCACAGATGTATATAGTGAAAGGAGAAAGGCCACAGATATAAAAGCTTTGCTTGATCTACTACAACTCCCTGAGACTTCAAACACCCATAGCAGGATTCAGACTCCATCCAGGTATCCAATTGATTAAAGCTACTAATTTTGTAAAAAATCAATTACAACTGAATGAAAGAACTCTCTGAACATATGGTTTTGAGATTTGCCAACATCCAAGGCCAATTTATTTCTATGTAAGATATCTGAGACAGCGTGTAAATCTCTTTTTGAGAGGCTGGAGTCAAGAGTTGAGAAAGAAAATACAAGATGTGACATTGTTCAATGAATGCCACAAAGCAAAGTTTCTCTTGTGATATAAAAGAAGTATGGAGACTTCAAATTCACTTTTTTTTTTTTTTTTTTTTTTTCCTGCCATGCATCTTACAAATAAATGTAATTGGAAACTTTTTTAAGGATTTAGTTGCAAATATCCTTCCTTGCTGGTTTTGTTCTTGTCACCAAAGCAACTAACACATTTTATTCTTGACAAGTCTCTCAGAATTTGGAACACTTTCTGGTGTTTTTGTTTTCTTTCTTGCACATTAGAGAAACTCTTTGGCTGCCACCATGATCAACAAAGATCACTGGATTCAGGTGAAACCAAGAACAATCAACCATTGTGCAATAGCAACTTCATTCCCTGCGTTCTCCCTGAAACTACTGAGGAGACTTCCCTGGATAAGGTCAGAATTTTACTTCAGCCTGTGAAGCAGCTGTTTCTGTAAGATTTGATGAAGTCATGTTGGTTTATATTGCAAACTCCCAATAATTTCTAAAGCTAAATCATGTACACAAATGTATTGGTTTGGTTTTTGTTTTTTTTTTTTTTTTTTTTTTTTTTTTTTTTTTTGTTTGTTTGTTTGTTTGTTTGTTTGTTGGTTTTTGTGTTTTTTTGTTTGTTTGTTTTTTGACTATTAACAGAACTGTTAATTCTATTGGAATTATTGAACATTAAGAAAAACATAATCGGGAATAGCAAAAAAAAAAGTGGACTTACAGAATTATTTTCTAAATAAGCAACATCTACAGACAGAGAGGCCATTGCACCTCCAGGTGAAGTATGTGAAGACCAGTTACCAGCTGGAAGGGTCTGAGTAGATGCATCAGGAAACCTAAGCTGCTGAACACTGGCAGTAAATAAAACTAGTTTAACTCAATGGTGATTATTTCATTTCAGATGTTAAAAATCTCTTAAATTCCAAACTCCAGCACACAGCAGTTCATATTACTCAAGAATTATGACATCCACAAAGGGATTTATCATTCTTCAGTTTATGTTCTCTAATTTCACACTTTTGGTTGCTTCAGATGAGCTTTTTCAAGTGTCACCATAGAGATGCAAATTCACTGTTGACAACCTCTACTCTTATTTGTAGTCTGAAATTATTTAGCATCATTTTTCAACTGTGGACTTTTTGTTATGTCCCAAAGCATGCTTTTTCTGACAGATGAAAGATTTCTCAAAATGTCATTCTTCAGGAAGGATGCTAAAAATTCCTTCAGGAGGGCCTAAAAATAGATTTGACCAAGTTCCCCGCAGCACACACTTCTTCCACACACCTTTCAACCTGATGATTATTTTCTGAAGTTTGTTTCAGTTTATCATTCCAATCTAAAGGGCTGAACATCAGATAACCGACTTGTTTTAAGAACCATAACCAGGCAAGACATTATGGCCAAACGAAGAACATTAAATGAAACAATGGGAGATTATCTGTCAAGGCTGTGATGGCATCCACAGCACCAGCATTCCTGTTCAATATCTGTTTTCCATAAAAAACAGATCAATCAGCACTGACTGTTAATTTTGCTTCTACTGTTTCCATCTTAAGCAGTCTGTTAAGTGCATGAGAACTGGCCTTCAATTTATATGTCTGGGATTACTTGTGGCGTCATTAACTTTAAAATATTTACACAACATTGGGTTTTCTTTCCAGTCTCCTGGAAGTCTTATTGCTAAAGAGACACTGACAGTTCACAGAACTTGTTTGGCAGTTGTTTTAAGAATCCATGGTATATCCAGGCATTATGTAATACAAAATAATATTTGTATTATTTAAGCATTATAAATTTGAAGGTGTTTTGCATTCATCTTGGTAACTATTTTAAAGTATTCATTTTGACTAGCAAAGAAATACATTGTTATTTCTCTATAAAATACACCACCTCCCATCACTTCCTTTAGCCATCTTTATTTTTATTTAGGCTTTTAAGGTTTTCAATTTCATAACTGAGTTCAGTTGTGTGTGAATGAATCCAAGTTACAACTCTCAATATTGAAGTTACTTAGTTTTTGTCCTTGTGCGGGGGCTTGAAAGGCTCCTCTATAAGTCTGTCAGAAAAAGCAATGATGAACATTCTCAGCAAAACAAAGTAGCTCTTATTCTCATCCTACACGATCTGTAATCCACTACAGTTCTAGGGGAAAAAAATGATAACACATGATTTCCTTTGGGTTTTTTTCACCTTACCACTAAAATCCAGAAGCAGTGACACCAAAATGTGCAGGGCTGCAGCAGTTGGACAAATATGCTGGATCAGAATTAAGTTCCATCTCTGGGGAGATCCAGGCTGAGCTGAGCTGAGCTTTACTTCACTGTTGAGGCAACAGGAGTCCTGCTCTGATCACTGAGTGCTTTACAGAGCAAGTCACCTCACTCTGGAGTTTGTACCTTTTCCTCTTGGACATATGAGAGCCCTGGGGAGTTGCTCCCAAAGGAAGGTCATATTAGAGTCATCTTGGAGTAGTTAAAACCTGAAGATATGCATACAAAACAAGGAATGAGATCAGATTTAAATACTAACTGAAGATTTATAGATATATTTTTACAGTATATTCATTAAAAGAGCAAAGAGGCTGCAAGCATTATTGTATTGGAAATGCCACTCAGTTTAAAGTTCATGGTTTTCCTTATTTCGTTAAAGTCATCACTAAAATAAAAATCTCCAATCTCTTGCTGTACTAAAACTCTGTATTGCTAGGATCATATGTCTACATGAGCCAGCTGCAAGAGTCAGATCATATTACAGCTCACTAACAATTATTTTAAAAGTGTATTTATATTCATCCCGTATAAGCAGAGTGGATTTTTTTTTCCATTCCTGTGAATTATTTACATCAGAAGTGTTGATTCACGAAGCTGGGGTTTCATCAAACTTGACCTATGTGAAATGCATGCACCTGATGGAGTTCTCTGAACTATTGATTCTGCTGCATCCATCTGTCTCACACTCACTGTGTTCCGAGTACTCTCTGAAGAATAATGCTGGCATCTGTTTTAAGTATAAGCTTTCTAAATTACTGCATAGATGCATTACAGAGTAGTTAAGAAAAATCAATCGTTTCTATGTAAATAACCACAAAGCTTTCCTGCTTCCTTTAAAACATAAATTTCTTCAATAAAGATTGTTTTATTTTATTTTTACTCTAATATTTCTCCTTTACATCAGCTATGCTGTCAAAGCTATCCTGATATTCTGCTGCCTTTTAAAATTATCACGGGTGTGAACTCCTTTATTGTGGGTGTTTTCTTCCAAGGAATATGCATTTCATATTCTCTGTATTACTGAAAAGTAACAGTGAAAAGTGAGATTTGGATTCAAGACCTTAGCACACGTTTAAATACATTTTCATCACTTTCCTAAAAATGGAGCAAGGGTGTCACCCAAGTGGATCACTTAGAAAATATTTCAGATTAGCCTTTTAAAATAACATTTAATTGCTATGGAAATTAAGATAAAATGTCTGTAATTAGTATGCAGTCTTCCCTTCTGAGCACAGAGCAGCAATAATAACCTTGAGCTAAAGCTGTAAGAATGGTGAAATGTACTGTCCGTGCCCAAGCCTGGATTTCTACAAAATTAATTTCTGTTAGCAGAATCATGATAAGAGACCTGTGGAAAGGAAAGCTCTTCAGTGCTAATCTGAACTCTTGTCCTATCTTAAACAGATTCAAAGATATATTATAATTGCTTTTGATCATCTTAAAAAAAAATGAAAAGAAGAAAAAAGGAAAAGAAAAAAAAAACCCTCAGAAGAAAAGGAAGAGTCACAGAACTGAGAAGAAGCAGTCTAGAAAAAGCTGTGAAGCACTGAGTAGATGCCAGTACAGTCAGTCAAGAGAAGGGCTGAGCAGATGAACACAAGGATGCAGCCAAGGAGAACAGTGGTGACAAATAAATTATTTTGGCTGCTAAATATAAGAACCTGCTGGTCAGAATCTCCGCACAGATATCTGGTGAAAAATATTTTGGAACAACAATAATTTTATGCCAAAATAGCAGTACTTGTAAAAACTATCTGGCACAGTGGCTCACTCATATTAACCCTCTTACTTTATTTCCCTGAACCAACAGTCTGGTCCATTTTTTTAATTTTTTTCTTTTTTTTTTGTAAACCAGAGTTACAGGATCTAAAATTGACATCTCAACTTCAGTCATCAATAAATCTGGAAAATTCTTGGCTACACAAGTGTTCAGGGGAAAAAGATTAATGAAGCCAAAATGTCCTTAAAAGACAAGCCACAGTCTCATTATGGCATAAAAGTATCCACTGAAATCTCCATAGTGGCAGATTCCTCTGGATTTGAATCCTAATTTAAAATACTACTCATCAATATATATTCATGTCCTGTGGAGGAAAAAAATATATATAGCTAAGGTGGCCAATCACTGCAAATAGCTTCTATTTATTCTTTATATCTCACTTTGCCATTTCATGACCTGTTTATTTTTATATGATGGGCAAACTGTAGACCATGGCAACAGCAACATGGCTGAGATGTTCAGTTTTCTCCCCTTTGGTGAGTGGGACTGCTCAAGCCCTTGTGGTAATTGTTTTCATCCTCCTTGTTATCTGTTTATCACACTGGCATTTTGCTTTTAAGGCTTTTCCATCTGAGTCATGTCAATCAAATCAGAAAAATGCAGGGTTGTAATAATGAACTAACTCGTCACATCTAGCACATTGCATTTCTCAATTACAGGATCTCAAGAACACACTGCTTTTTGGAATATGATCTCCATGTACACATTTAATGCTGTTCTTCACTGTAATGATGGACTCCCATCACAAAGTGTTCAACAGTTGTCTGTGCTTGTTTAAGACAAGATGTTTATACTCTATCTATAAATAACCCATACCCATGATAAAAACAGTTTTCTGCACTGTTCAGGGACTGCAAGAAAGTCATTTAGGTCTTCATAATACCTTTGTGAATAAGGATATGGAAGACAATAACCAGTTCACTAATGACTAAACTAGCACTCTCTCTGGGAGAAACCACGGGCATATTACTGCATCTTAATCAGAAAATTGTAATCAACAGAAATCACAATGGATCTTGCATGGGGTACAAGGACTTCAGGATTTTGTGGGTTTTTTTGTTGTCGTTGTTGGGTTTTTCATATAAAAGTTACTGAAAAATGGAAAATGCCATAAAAATCTAATCTCATTTCGAAGTGTTTAACATTTTATGTCCTACCTGAAACATGTCCGTAGAAGCGGTACTTTTTACTGTTGTGAATGGGTTTTGGTTTAGTGCCAGAAAAAGAAAAAGGATGGGGGGAAAAAAATAAGGCAACTAACACTGCATTTCCTACACAGTCTGATGTATTCTCTGGAAGTCTTCTGCCTAGTGTGATCAAGTGTAAGCTGATGCATTAATGTATTTCACTGGTAATATTCAGCTGCTATTCAGTAGATTTCTTTTGTACTTATGGTTTCAGATTCTGCTTAATTTATTTTTTCCTGATCAACCAGAAAGTTGAGGAAGTCCCCAAGATGGCACTCCTAAGTACAAAGGTTAAGTTCAGCGGAAACCTTTAGTCTTTGTCCAAAGCCTGCCCCAGTATTTACGGGCAATTTCAGACAGTTCTCAAAGTGCTCAGGTCACTCATGCCTGGGGCATCATCAGAGCCATGAAAGGGTGATCCCGGCAACCCATGGCTGGGTAGCCAGACCCGCTGGTGTTTGAAGGCACAGACTTCTTAAGTTAAGAGAAGATCTCTGTCTCCATTCTAGCCCAACTTGTCCGGAGTAGAATCATCAGAGGCCCTGTAGACTTCCTCTGGGAGGCTCTGAGAATGTTTTCAAACGTCCACATTTCAAAAACGCAGAACCTGTTGTCTTGATCCTTTATGTTACTTCGCTAACGCTCTACTCCATAAAACACAGCAGGCCAACATGGCTGGGTCATTGTGAATTTCTTCTGATGGCTAAATGGGGAAGCCTATCGTTACCTTGGGATAATACAGGAGATGGGATAATTCAGAAATCGCGTTAGCCCCTCGTCCTAACAGCACAGACGTTGCTGCCATCAGCTTAACTGCATTTGAGCATAAATATAGCCGTGCTACAGCTCTAGCAGGATCCTTCTCAGGCTCATAAAAGCCATGAAACATTTCAATATATTCATTCTGCCCTCAACTTCTACAGCTGTGCCTTGGAACTGCACCTCGCCTGCTCCCTCCTCAGCACAATCATATTAAGCAGCAAGCGAAGGAATTTAACTCTGAATTTGCTTGCACTTCTGAATTTAAAATCAGACCGAAGAGGTACATAAATCTAATTCTAATTTCTTTTATGTAAATTCAAACCACATGGAGAAAACAAAAATTTGTCATTCTGTTTGTTTGGGGGCTTTATAAACTGACACCATATTAAGTTATTTAAGCCCAGTAAAATTTAATAGGAGTTATTCTTGTTCTTGCAACAGCGTTTGCTGCAGGAGATACTTCCAGAAGTGTGGTGAAGTCATTGCCTAATGTCTCCCCTGAGACTTCCAGCATATAATGTGATACTTTTTCCCTTCTCTTCAATGTTTTTTATTGACGTAGAAGCATATTTACTTGATAAAAGCAGAGCAGCTGGCTAGTGTCCCTCGGGAATATGCCCTTGCTGGGGAAGATTTTAGCCCCCTCCCAAAAGTTCATTGAATCCAGGGTGATTTAATATGCTGAAAAACATTCCTATTTGAAAGAAAGTTACTTTCTACTTGCAAAGTCATTGTTTTCTAAAGCACTGTCCCTCTTGGGAGAAAAGGAAAGGCAATATAAAAACCCTCTGGGACTATCATGTGGTAGTCAATAAAATTGCTTGTTGTGAGTTTTGCACTTTAAGCCCTTGACTGAAGAAAAATGGAAGTGGAGGAACAACCCATGGAACTGTTTTCAGGGTACCAACAAGATCTATACTTCCTATCCACGGAATTAATTGTAATTGTTCTACATCACTTACGATGAAGACATTACTAGAATAAAACTTCTATTTTGCCTGTTATAGTGTTTATATTGCTCTCTGTCTAATTTTCAAAGGTTTTGGTGAAGACTTTTTCTTTACCAGCTAAATTTTCCAGGCGGAGTAAGTCAACATCAAAGAAAGTGTGCTGGTGAAAACCACCACATAACAAAATCACTGATTCATTTTGGTGGATTTTTTAAAGTAGAAGAGAATACAGTATAATTATTACTGGACTAAAATAGCCAAACAAACCATAGCAATTACCTGGCTAAAACCCATCACATTTGGTATAATCTAGACCCCAGTTGGGTACCACTCATCAGTGACTGCAAGAACCAAAGGCTGCATGAGGAGATACAGCAGATCCCAGCAATCTGCTGCAGTGCTCAAAACCAAACAAAGAAAAAAAAACCAAAATCGAACAAACCCCACAAACAAACAAATAAAACCTCAAAAAGCATATAAACTTATTTGCATATGAGAACGCTCCATCTCGTAGGAATTTAGCTAACTCCAAATGCTGAAGAGTCAATAAACTGTACCCCAGAAGACATTAAGTATTGGGAAGAAACATCGGTGAGATTTTCCTGTGGAAGCAGTTCCATGATTCCACCTGCTTGGCTAGAAGGCTGCCTTTCCTGAAACGGCCTGTCTTGAGTAGTGGAGCCTTTTCTTCCTTTCTCTTTCATCTCGTTATCTTACCGCATTTACACCTCATTTCAAAACACAACAATCACTGATAAAAAGACTTTTAACTTTCTTTTTATCCACCTTGAAATAAAACTAACTACATTGCTTCTTTTGTTCCTGTGTTTACTTTTAAAATTCCCAAAAACTCATCCAGGCCTTTTTTTTTTCTGCCTTTATGACATCAGATTTGCTGTTTCTCCTTTTTCAGGTGGAAGAGCTGTTCTGCTACCAGTATTCCTGCTATAAATTTGTTAAATGCATGCAAATGGAGAAGTGGTAAAAAGCTTTCACTAATCTAGATAACAAGGTATCAGATAACTTTTTCAGGTATGAACACTACTATGTTTACTGTAACCAAGGTAAATGGAAGAAAACCCCAACCATGAATATTGTCCTCTCAGACGTGCTCATTGTTAAAAATAAGGAAATAACAAACTGCAAACATTTCACCCAAAATGTCAAGTATAAAAGACACAACCCTATTTAAATAAGAAAGCAAGGCCTGAGTGATGAAAATAGGTTACTTTCCCGTGTTTGTGTTTGTAGGTTACTTTCCAATGCTTATGTTTACCCGCTGAACAGATTTAAAGGGCTACAAGGAAAACATGTTCATTTCAAAGTGAAAGAAACATCCACCGAAACCGAGCGATGTTACAGAAACGAGCATTTCTCCTTTGTAACGCCTTGGTTTCAACAGTGTGACGACGACTCTTTCAGCAGACTTTTCACAATACTCTGGTAACACTGCAAACTGCTTCCCCTTCGAATTTATGACGAAGCACCGAGGAATTTCTTAGATATCAAACTGAATTTGAAACCTTAAACTGTAATTTCCGTGAGCAGCCCTACACTCCTTTGTTAACGGTGCTCAAAAAAGGACCAAAACAAAACTGCCCAACACACAATTAAATAAATTTTCCACTTCCAGTTAAGGCAATCCAGTCCCACCCAAAATTACTGGTTAAATGAAAAGGCCTTTTTTCACACTGCAGTAAAATAACTACTATTAATGGTGCAATGGGAGTTACAAACAGATTGTTACTTCCTTGAGGTCAGTTCTGAACACAATCTGGGTTCAGTTTGCATTGTTCTCAAAACGGACGTATTGCAGGGAAAATCATAAGCACTGAGTCCTGATACGTGTAGATAATTATTAATGTGGTCTATGCACAAAAAAAGGAAAGTGTGACGTGAGAGGCACAACAGAATCGCTATTTACACTCTGCTAACTACAAGGAAGAGGCGGCTGGTGAATACAGCTCGTATCTCATACCAGGAAAAGGTGCTACAATGAGGATTTGAGTACAGCAACTTCTCGAACACAGGAACAAGCTGGCACACAGAGGGACAAAGGGTGGGCAGACAAGAGATGTCATAAAACTTAATAACCTCTTGGATACTAGAAGAAGCAGGGACTGGCGTGGGAGGGAATCTGGCAGGCATATGTACCTGGGAGATGCAAAGGGAGGGTCAGGAGGAAAAGCTGTCCTGCACCTCTGGGCGCTGATGGATGGAACGGCTTGGACAGGGAGGCAGCTGAGGGGCAGGCGCTGGGCACAAGAGACACTGCCAGGGAACCACGGATAGTGTTCCCCTGCGCTGGGGTGAAGCTGCTTAACCTTCTTGTGTGCTGTAAAGTAACAAAAGCTTGAGAAAAAGGTGCTTTCTTGGGTAACATGCCTCTGTCAGACAAGCATCACACCGGCTGTTAATAACAGGGGACAATAACCTTGCGTTTGATGTGATAACGCACGGTGTTTGCTGCACGGCTCCATCACCACACACCACCTGTCAAAAAGGCAGGAGGAGCAGGAGCCAACCTCCAGCTCCGGCTCTGCCAAGCTGCAGCCCTCACTGCCCTCCACGGGGCGCTCAGGAAGGCGGCAGCCCCGCAGAGCCCAGCGCGCACGGACGGGGTTAACTCGCACCTCGGGGCTGCCTTGGCTCCGTCACCGCATTCCTGCTCCTCGCCCTCCGGCGCACGGGAAGCGCGGCCGCCGCGGGGCGCGCCCGGCATGAGGCGGCGGCGGCGGCCCGGCCTGTCCGGGCGGGCCCGGCGTGTCCCCGCCCGCGGCACCGCCGCGCGGGCATAGGGGGCGCTGCTAGCGCGGGGACGTGGCGGCGGAGCGCCCCGCCGGGACCACGGGGACGGGGATGGACACGGGGACAAACAACGGGGACAAACGACCGGGGAAGGGGAGGGCGCGGGGCGCGTCCCCTCAGGCCGGGGCGCGGTGCGGCGCTGAGGGGCACAGGGGGCCGCGAGTCGCGGCGCCGCTCCCGCCCCTGCGCGCGCGCTCCCGCCCAATGAGCGGCCGGCCCCCGGCAGCGCGGGCCCCGGGGCACCGGGATGGCGGCGCCGCCGTGCCCCCTCCCGCGGCCGCCGACCCTGCGCCGAAACGGCCCCCCGCAGCCCCGCACCGCCCAGTCCCCACAGTGGCACACACCGACAGATACACACACGCGTACAGAGAAACACGCGCGCGCACATCCATTCAGCCCCGCGCAGGATGCGCCCCCCCACCCCTCCCGCCCTTCCCAGCCCAGACGCGGCCCCGCTGCTGAGGTGTAGGTCAGGGGAAGGTGGGCTGAGGCGCTGTGGGCGGGAGAGCCGTGCGGGGAGCCGGGAGCTGAGCCAGCAGCGCCGCTGCCGGCTCGGAGGGAGCCGAGGGGCAGCCGGGACGCGGGGCGGGGACGCCGAGGTGGGCGCGGGGGGATGGCGGGGCAGCGGCAGGGTCGCGCTGCGCCGCCGCCCGCGGCCACCAGAAAAGTTGAGGCGGCTTTCGGGGGCGGGAGCGAGCTGGCGGGGCTCCTGTTTGATCAACTTCGCGCTTAGGTGCTTTGTTTTTAACTCGCCTTCATCCTGGGTGCACTTCTTTTATAACTACTCCTGTTCTTCCCTTTCTTTTAACAAGGGGGGGAGGGAATCTCCCACGAAAGTTTTTCCCTTTACGGAAGGCGGGACTGAAACAATACCCGATGCATTGTTCAAATGTAAAACCTCCAGCACTTGCTTTCCTTTTTTTTTTTTTTTTTCGGTTGGGTTTTATTGCCGCCGCTGCCGCTGTTGTGATCGCGCTTTCCCCCTTGTGTTTACAGCGCCTGTGAGGGAGAGACGCTCGGAGGAAGGACCGGGATCCCTGGGCTCCATCAGCGCGGAGAGCAGCAGCCCGGCTCGGCAGAGCTGGCAGCATTTCACCTTGTTGCTGTTTGTTTCGGGAGATTTTCGCTCCCCCCCACCCCGGACACTGTCCACCTGAGGGTTTGCTTCCTTGCTGCATCCACAACCGGCCAGAGAAAAAGCGCTTTCCCTGTTAGAGGTGGTTCTTGTCGTGGTCTCCCTGCAAGGAAGGGATCGGCACCAGCCTTCGAGGAGGGAGACAGGATCAGCTGAGGTTTTCCCCTACCTCCGGCTGAACGTGAGGAGTTCAGGGGACACCGGCACTGGCCTGTGGCTGACTGACTGCACAGCGAGCTGGAATCACAGCCAGAGCTGCTCCATTTACCTGCTCGAGGACCCTTCAAACCCTTCTATTGACGGTAGAGATTTGTATTCCAAGGAAAATCGGATTAATATAAACTATGCAGAGCTTTGCGGGGATATCGGGAGACTACTCTGTCTGCATGGCTAATCTTGAAATTGTCTGAAATAAATCCTTAGCGCAAGGAATAACGAGATACTTTCAATTAGTTTTTCTTTCCTTGTCGCTTTTTTTTTTTTTTTTTTTTTTTTTTTTTTTTTTTTTTTCCCTTCTACGAGAATTTAACACTTCCATCGGAGGGTTTTTACAGGAGAATGGGACACATGCTGGAGAACTCACCACGCTCCATCAAAATAAAGGGGGTAACAGTTTCCATCACTGTTGCGGTATAAAAGGTTCTCTTTGGATTGTCTGCTGGTGGCTGCTAAGATGGATCAGTTTCTCCCTGTTCCTGTTTGCGATGTGCTGAAGGATCCGGATTTGCTGAAATACTGACGCCCGTGAACTTACTCCCTCTGTGCTGAAGGCATCGGATGTGACAGCGCAGAGAAACATGTGTTTCACATTTCTGACTGGTTGTTTTGGTGCAATCAATACCCCCACAAGAAACATTGACTTAGGTGGCGACTGTCGTAGCGGGAGGCACACGGAGCGCTGCTCCCGGCTTGCGGGCGGAGCGAGCACAAATCAAAGAGCCCGCCGATCCTGGCGACTGGGGGCTTCGCTTCCCCCCGGAGCGCGGGGCACAGGCTGCCCACCCTCCGCAGAGAGCCCGGCCCGCGGGTGCGGAATGAGCCATGACCAAAGCGCCGGCAGCAGTGGCGGCCGCTCCGATCGGATGGGGAGCAGTGAGGCAACACCGGTTGAAAGAAAGGTGGATCGCGAAATTATTGCCCGAAGGAATAGCAGGCGAGGCGGAATGATGATAAAGTTAAACTTCTGTCTCATCTTCTGTCGGGGATGGTGGGCGTTTCTGTTGCTTCAGCTCCACATGTTGCAAGCACTGGCACAAGGTAGGGCTAGAGATATTTTTGTTTATAGAAATGCTGCATCTGCCTTCTGAGAGGAAGGGAATCTTGCTCGGGTACAGAGAAACCCTTTTACTTTTATCCTTATCGGAGATACACTGCAGAATTCGCGCTGAGCTGATTCATGTAGGAATGGTCGTTTCTTACACACAATCGTTTCTTTATGGAGCAGGGATTTGCAAACTGTACCTACGTGTGTCTCTCCCTTTCCAGTCCTACCCTTACCCTATCCCAACCTCCCACGGAGAATCACAATCCCTATTAGCACCAAACCTGCTTTTTGAATTTACTTAAATGCACCCGTGCTGTTCTTTCAGGCAGCAAAAGAGTTAACTGCTGGTTTTGTGTGTGTGTGTCTCTGTGTGTGTGTGTTTAAAACCACTGTGCTCTGAGATAAGTTATTAGGAGAAGGGGAGTCATAAATCCTCCGACTAGAACTAAACCAGGCATGTAAAAGGAATTCTTTAAACATATGAGCACTATTCTATATGAGCCTCGGTCTCAGCATTGTTCATTTCTTCTGGATTGCCAAGTAACATTTACCCGAGACAAAAACTGCAATTGATTCGTATCTGAGCATTTCCACATCAGAGATCCTTGCAGTCAAATGAGTCACTTGTAAACGAAGGGTCAGACTCGACCAATAGACTTTAAATACCAAGTGTCAGTCACTTTGCATGTAAATTCCCTTCTCAAAAAATTGCCAAATGTAGCCTAATTCTTAATAATCCTTTGACAGAGTAAACAATAAATGGCAGGCAGAAGCATTACAGTTGGCTGCGCCAAATAACACGCTGAACAAACGCAGCTTTCACTTTCTTTGCTGGGTTGAGTTTTATTGCTGTGTGCATTGTCTGGCTGAAGTGGGGTGTGCTGGACAATGCCGAACTGTATCGTGTGGGACCAGGAGTTAGTTATTAAAAGCGGAAGTTAATACTCCATGAAGGGGAATAGTCTTTGTGTTTTAGCTCTTTGTTTTCAAGTATTTCACGGGCAACAACGATGCATTCAGTTGTAATAAGTGGATGGGGCTGGTGTGTTGAGGAAGAGGGGTTGGAAGCCAAGTCTGCTGTAGTTTGTCTGCTCTGGGTTTACTGCTGCATCCTCGGAAAGTTTGGAGCCGCAGGATACAGAAGAGATTTAATCCAGTGTTTTATATGGACTCCACCCTCATAAACCTTTCTCAGTGCTTTGTTTATGCTGTCACTGCTATTCCCAAATTACTTCTGCTGAGGCCTGCAAGCCCTAACAGAGCATTGTTATCCTGAAACAAGCCATACCTGACATAATCATCTCTGCAAATTAAAATTCACGTCACTTTTTGCTTTTTTTTTCTTTTGGTAATTGTTGTTGATAGGTGCCAATATGATGCTTCATGTTGGCAGATTAATGCTGGTGATTCTTGCTGTTTACATTAAAAATGAAAAAAAATCACAAAAGGTAGTTTTAGGTGCCAGGGGTTCAGGAATCATTTTAGATGCCATGCAAAGCAGTTTTTCTGTGGTTAGTAGTAAACTAGCCATCTTACTGGATTAAAAGTGAATTGAAACTTTTGTTTAGCATATAGTAGAGCATAATTTTTCAATCGTTTATTTCAGATTACTCAGCATTTGCAGTAGTATCAATTTCAGGTACAGTATATCACAGGGAGTTATGTAGTATGTACAAACTATCCCACAAAAAAGTTCTTTCACCAATTTAGTTTTAAGTAACTAAGAGTATTTAAGGCAAGGAGGGGAAGGGAAGAGAATGAGATATATTATTTCTGAAAAATATTGGTGCAGATAAAGGTACGAAGTGTAGAAGACATGAAACCATGAAAGATAAAACAATTATGTAATGCAGAAACAAAATACATTTTAGATTTTATATAATGCTGAATGTTACAGTTAGTCCTAAAAAGAATTATTTGACACATAAACCAGTGTGGAGGTCTTGACGTAGGGGGCTTTTATTGGAATTTCACAAAATTTGTATTAATTTCTAACTTACGGTTCTTTTTGCACTCTGAATTCTAATGGATTCTAAGACATTCATCATTTTTATGCAAAAATTTACTTTAGAGAGGAGATGACAATTTCTATAAAAGTCCTTCATGAAAATGGAAAGTCTGCTACAGCCACAGAAGTTTTTAATGGAATGATGTGGTCATATGCATGAGAGAATTACATGACTTCAATCTTTTTATAAGATAAAGAAATGAACATTCTAAATATATGGGCCATGGCTCTTTTGAATGAATCATAATACAACACTATAACCAGCTAATGCTTCCATAATAACTATTCCAGCATTAAAGACATAAGAAGTATTTCAGGCATACTGATATATGCAGGTTCTTCATTCCTAGGAAACAGATCAGGTGAAGTTGTGGAGATCAAGTGCCTTATAGTTCAAGGTGAATGGAAAAAATGAGTTTCAGCTGCAACAGGTTGGTTGAGTATTCTCTAAACTTGAATGATCATCCATGTGAAAGCTGATCTAGTGGTGAACTGTAGACAAAACCACTTGTAAATTCATTTTGTGCCGAGCTCTTCAGCTGTTCTGTCTTCTGATAGTTGTGTTGCATATTTCAATATAAAATTTATCTGCTTCCTTTTTCCTTTTAAAAGTGAGTTTGATTAGTGTAAAATGTTCATTGGGTTGTCGTCCTGAGTAATAAAGGATTCTCTCGGAACCTTAGTGTTGTTGTGCAGACCTTCTCACGGTGGGAGTGACTTTCCAGGTACAGAAGACAAAGGCTGTGGGCTGCCCCAGGCTGGGAATGGAGCTCCCACTCCTGTGATGGCTGGGCCTTTGCACAGGGCCCCCTCACACTTGGGGATGTCTGCACTGGCCCATCTCGGAAAAATTAACCTGTAAGAGTCGCAAAACTGCTTTTTTGTGCAAAAATTCCTTTGTTTACCCAGCTCTCTCTGCCTGCTGGTCTGTGCCACCAGCCCTCTTTTCCTGGCGTTTTTGTTAGATGTTGTGCGAGATGCTAGTTAGCCTCAAGTCATCGTGTGTCATCAAATAGTGATGAGATGCTAATTGATAATCACTATAATTATCAAATTAGACTTTGCGAGGTGCTGGGAGGAGTGAATCATTTGGCCCCAGTCGTTTCCTACTGCACTTGGAGGAACATCTCCTGCAGAGACGTCTGGCTCAGGGGTCTGCATGCCTGGGCAGAGTCCTGGGAGTACACACAGCTCCTGCAGCATTGGAATTTATTCCTTATGTATGAGATTAACAAACACTGATGCCTACTGAGGTACAAAATGTTTACTAAACTACTGGAATATTTGTATGGAAATAGAAAATTTCTGCTTATTTAAATAGGTTGGAAGTTGCTAGAGGCTACTCTACATGCATCTTAATGGGTTTAAGTACCTTCCCAATGTCTGCCTTTTGTTGAGGAATGAAAGAGTACTTTAAAATATATTTCTTCGGATTGATGGCTGTTGTTCAGAAAGATTTTAAAATAGATAAAAGCAGAGAAAGCTTGAAGTTCTCCAGCAGGAGCCTGGTATCTTTAAATACTAAGAAAGAGAAGTTTGTCTGATTTTTCTTAGTTTTATGGCAATGGAACTGTAATCTTTTTATGCTACTTAATCAAATCCCTATTCAGAATTCTACAAATACCTGAATGTACATTGAAGGTGGTATTGATATGAATTTTGCTTTGAAAGAAGCCATGACTCAGTAGATAGATGAGAACATTTCTGAGGCCAAACTTCCTTAATTCAAATATTTGATCTGGTGTATTATAAATATGCTGAGTGCAAGAAGCCCTTTCAAGCAAATTTCAAACTGCATTAGGTGCAGAGATGATAAAGAACTTGCACAGAGTATTTGGTTGTTAGAAGGATGGAGAGATGGTGAAATGTTAGGGCAATACCTACTGGAGAGTGAAAAAGATTCTGAATTAAATGTAGAAGGAACAATTTCTAATTCCAAAAGACACTGTTACTTTTTATTGGAAACTCAAGACTTTGTTTTGGATTTGCCTTTTGTGCTTCTTTTCTTTAGATGAGCATCATAAGTATGTGCTAGCTTTTAAGCAGTTGAATTTTTTGTGTATATAATTATAATAATTGAACAATTGATTTGAAGGAGTAGATCCAGACCCAGTCTAAGTAGCACTGGGGTGGGGATAGTTGGCATTTTCTGTGGCCAGCCCATGTGACTTCTCACTCTCTCTACTGTGGTAACTCTTGGTTTGCTTTATATGTTTATGTTTTGCTGGAAAAGTACCTGTTCTTAAGACTTCTCCCAGCAAGTTCAAAGAGCTGTGAACACATACTATTAACATTCCAAGCGCAGTGTTCCAGGTGATTCCTTGAGAGTGCGGTGTAATGGTCCTGTTAGAGCTGAAGGGAGACCATAAGTAATGGGTGTTTTATTATCACTGTGTTCATGCACTGCCAGGAGATGCTCAGAGCAGGAATGACCTGGGTGTGGAGAGAGGCTGTGGCAGTTCTGCTCTGTGGCTTTCACTTCACTTAAGAACAGAAAGCAAACCTGTGTCCTTGAAAAGTTGTTCTGGAAGGTTCTGCCATCTCTGTGCATAGTCATGTATTTTAAATAATGAAGGCAAATGTCTAATATTTTAATGATTGCTTAACGAACCATAGAAATACTAAAAAACAACCTCAAAGTGAATTGTCAGGAAGCTGTTAAGTGAAGGTATTGGGCTTTTGTAGACCTGAGAGGGATTTTTTTTTAAATTGTCTTATTGTTCTCATCACCATACATATACAAGTCTGGAACACATTCCTCACTGAAAAGATTTCCATGCATTTATCAACTGTCTACACAGCTTCACCTGAGTATCACATTCTGGATGGGCTGGTTATTTGTTCCAGCTGGACCTTTTTGCTGTGATGAATCTGTGGGCTGACCAGAGGCAATTAGAACCCTCATGGAGCAAAATCTTGTTCATGCTGAGTTCATTACGGAAATATGCCTTTCCTCCTCCCTCTGCGTATGTACATACATAATATACATTTAAATAGCTTTTAAGGAACAAATTGATTATATGTTGATATTTTCAAGATTGTGTTTTCTTGAAGTTAAAACATGAAATAGAGCAATTTTCGTAAGATTTGTGTAGAGATTATAAAATGCCAGTACCTTTGCATCTTTAATACAAATTCTATATGCATGTGCATTATGATTAAATTTAAATTGATACCTATTATTTTTCCTGTCTACATAATCAGAACTGAGACTGAGTGCTGCCCACTGATCAGGTTTTCAGTATATTTGTTTTCTTGTCAGTGCTTGGCTCCATCTTTCATTTGCTTGAAATCTTTTGAATTCAGCACAAGAAGACTTTTGTGTGAACCAAAGGAAGAACTGTTAGCAGCTATAGCATGGCATTGGGTTAGACTACGTACAGTTATTACAGCTGGAAAGCAACAATTGGTGAGGCTTGGGTTCTATTTCTGACTATCAAGTGAATATTTTCTAGTGAATGAAGACTCTTCACTGCACATGTCTCAGAGATGACCCGTCACCACACACAGAGTTCATGTAGAACAAAAATGTAACTTAATGGAAAGGCCTGTTCCAAAGAACTTAGGGTTTCTGAAGTTATATCTGCCCCTGGAGTAAATAAGACTTTGCAGTTCCTTTATATGTGGCCTTTGGAATGTCACAGCCCCGGAAGGTTCTGTAGGAATTAGTTCATGCAGCACTTGCAGCTCTGAGTTCAAAGAGTGACGTAGCTGAGAAGGGAGGAGCCTTTTATTTTAAAGTGATACTAACTCATTGCTTTTAAATATATATGACTGGGTTTGCAGGGTCTGCTCATGGCAGAGGTTCTTGACTTCTAGATGTATGTGATATTTGTGTATCATATCTTGAACATTTGTGTTTTTGGCTTACAAAGAGACATTTTTTGTTCTGCCTTTGCTGTAGAAAATAACGAATCTGTTCCTAGAATAGACACTGGTCTGTTGCTAATGGTGTTTTATCAGTGAAATGCCCCTGAGGTGCAATACAACTGGCGCCCTCACTAAGGTTAGAAATGTAGATCTAGGCTTGTTAAGGGGAGTGTTTCTAACTTTCGGCTGTTCAGCTCCCTGAAGTAGCTCAGACTGGGGTCACACAGGCATCAGGGACAGCGCAGACCTGGCCAGGGCATGACCCTGGCAGCCTTTGTAAGACCTACTTCAGCTGGGAGGGAATTTTCCAGCTCTGACAGAACACAAGGGAATGTACATGCCCTGGCTTCTTACAAATATGTGGAGGCTGCTGCTTCTGGGGAGAAAACAGTGAAGTGAGGTGGTTTAGGAGACTTAACTTTAGTTTTATTCTTTGAAAGCCCCTTCCAGTGAGTTTATCCCTCTGTTGGGTGGAGTCTTCCCTACTCGAGTTTATAAGGTAGATGCTAAATCTAAGTAATATGAAATTTCCCCTAGTCTGTGGGCTGATGATAGGAATGGCACTTTCTTCTTAAACAAGAAGAAACTTTGCAGCTTAAGTTGCAAATTCCGCCAGTGTTACTTTTTAATGTTTCTATCTAATGCACAGATTCAGTAGGTTAAAAAGGGAAGGTGTGAGCTCCAGCAACTCTGATTAAAGGAAGTCTTTAACAGCCCTTAATGCAAGATGTGGAAATGGATTGTACAATCTTACGTCACAGCGTTCAGATAACTTTTGAAGTGTCATTTTTATAAACAATAAAGCATTAGAGCTTTTTATGCAGATAATGTGATTCTTTAATCCTGTTTTTCTCATTTCCATGCTCTATTGCGGCTGCATGAAGAGAAAGTTGATTCTGGTAGATAAATCAATGTCCCTTAGGTCTCTTTAAACCACTTTATGGTCTTTTAAGCCCTAAGCCATATATTTTTCCTAATAAACTCCTTGGTCTAGCATGTTACCTAAAAAATAATTTGTTGGGTATTGCTCTCTTGGACCAGAAAGTAGAGAACAATGATAACTTAGCTCTAGTGTGTGTTGCCAGAAGGGTCCCACATTGATTCCAGGCTGCAATTGAAGTTTGTAACTCATTATTACACAAAGAATCAGAAGGTCTGGTAGACACTGCTTTCATCCTCTGGTTCATATTTGTCAAATTTTGTGTATTAATGAGCTGAGAATGTTGTGGCTTTGATATGTGGTTTTGGCATTGAGTTCACAGGAGAGCAACTCAGTAGCAAAGTTACTTTTTAAAAGAAGCTGCTAAGGAAATAATGGAACAATAGTGCAAATATTTAAAATGTTTAGACACTTAGAAAAAAAATGTATTTTGTTAAACTGATGCTGTTTGCTCACCTAACATTTGTGTTAAACAGAGTCAGTACAAATGCTGTCATTGCAGTCTTGCATTGGGGAATGGATGTCCCTTGTTTCTTATTTCTTATCTGTCAAGAAGTGCAAAGGCCATTCATGACTAAACACTTCAAAGTAACTAAACGGTATATGATTATTGGAAAAGAAATATACGGTGCAGTGCCATACCTGCAGTTCAAAGATAATACATTTATCATAACATGGAACACATTGCTGGAGTGTTGAAGTGCTTGGGAGGAAGTGAAGGGAATTCTCCATCAGTATTTCTAAATGTGTGTGCTGATATGTTTAATTTTAGGTCCTCTTGAATCTGCGCATGTAGAGGTACAACAGATTTTTCTTGTATGTGACTGCTTCTCTTCCCTCAGGGTCAAGAGATTGAATAAACCCAGATCCTGTGTATCATGCGAATGTAACATTTGCAAACCAGCACCTTTGTGCTTTCTTCCCCATCATCCCTGTTGTTGAGGAGAAAGTCATTGGCACTTTTTTTTTATGCAGTGATGCATAAAAAAACTTTTTACAGCTGATAGTGCTCTGGCAATTCTGCTGTGCCACGGTGAAGGCAGCGCTGTTGTTTGTCTGCACATCCATCTGTGTGCCTCACCCTTCCCTCTGTTGTCTTTATCCCTTTGTCTGTACCCCGATGTGCTCTCAGATTAGTGCTCCTCCGTGCTGTTGTCGTACAAGTAATGCCTTCTGCTAGGGCCAGGCTGAGGAGGAGGCTTAAACCCTCTGATTCTGCACTGGCGATGTGGAGCAGATCCCGCCTTGATCCTCTCCCTGGGCACAGAGTGCCTTTTCTAGGACACTTGCATTGCGTTAAGCAGGGCTTTTATTGTGCTGGAGGCCTTGTCAAGAGCAGATGAGCAGGAAGATAGTTTTATGGTAGATTATCCCAGCATTTTTTTTTAATGTTAGGTAAGTCTGAGAGGCGGGAGATCAAGAACAGTAACTCCTGTGTTGCAAGTTTTGCTGGTTTTATTGCCATGAAGGCATTAGATTGGTTTTTGAAGATGGAGTAGCTGGAATTAAAAGCCATTTTAATGCCACTTCAAACACCAGGTTTTAGGATTAATTCTATCAACTAATTTCCCATTTCTCTCTAGAATTTGTAACATAACTGTTTACTTGTGAACAACATCAGATGTATCTTAAATGAAGAAAGATATGCAGATTATTGTTAAATTAGTTTCCTGCATTGGCATGTGCAACCATAATTTTCTAAAATGACATATTTTAACTAAAAAGAATATTTTATTTTTATCTTAAATTTCTTTTTTAAGGTTGGGGGTTGTATTCTCTCTTGTGCAAGGTTCTTAGCTTTTAAGAACTAATGAGATGTCAGTGTTTTGTTCTGGGTTTTTTTTTTCTCCTCTTGAAAAGAATAAATATTTTATATAGTAACTTCATAAAACTAGTTGACTGAGAGAAGGTGTTCACAGAGCCTGATCATGCTAGCACTCATTATCCATAGAACAAAGCTAAAATTTCACTTTTAGGTGTTTTGTTTCAGAGAAATGGGAGAATAGGTCAATTGTCTCTAGCTTAATTCAATTACAAGATAGGCTAGTGATGCTGTTATTTAATGAAATCATCAACAGAAAAATTTCAAGTGACTCTCAAGCTAAACCTCCCATTCATACACAAGTCTGAAGCAGCAGTGAATAACAAAGCAAGATTTGTATTTTGAAAACTTTTTTTCAATCTGCTTATGTAGCACCTAATATCTTCATTTCAAGTTTCTCTATACAAGTGTTGATAGCAATCTTACTCAGATTTAATTAATTATATATGGCTCATTATTAACATTTAATGGGTCAAATATTTAAGCATATTTTTCTGAATCTTCAGTTGAGAATTCTGAGTCAATGACACTCATGTCAAACTCAGAATTTTAAGTGCTGGTAATTCAATGTTACATTCACTATGTAAATGCATCATAATTAAAATGATGCCTTGTCAATCTCATTCAGGTTTCTTGTGAGTGTAATTTTCAGCTTTCATATACTGGATGTAGCTCTGTCTTCTGCCACCCAAAACCTGCACAAGACATATTTATGGTGTCAGTAAAAACCTACAGTGTTAATTGTTGTGCCTGTTTAAACTCAAAGAGTGAAAATCTTACTGATTCTGTCAAGGAAGTCCAGGTCAAACCTAAAACTTATTTTTTTTTTTGTATTTTTCAAATGATTCAACTCCAGTATCTAAAAAAATACTGGAGCAGCTACTTATAAAAGACAAGATGGCTCTGCAAATGATCCCAAGGGCATATATGGACAGGTCTCATCCATATAATTGACAAGTGAAGTCAAAGCTTTCATGTAGTATATAAAAAAGGAGGTGCTGAGTAATTTTGGATTTCCACACTTAACATATGAGCAAATGTTCAGACATGTCACAACAAATCTTGAAAAAATTCTTCATGTTCTAAGAGTATTTCTATAGAGCTGCAGGACATCATAAACACCAATAAACCAACTTCTGTGCAAATGTTCACTAGAGTGGAGTAAGTGCTAGCTGTCACTTTATTAAAACTAATGGCATAATTACTCATGTTTGCTTGAAATTCATTGCAGTGTGAAGTGGTTAGGCATTGGTGCTTTGGTAAATTATGGCATCTTGCACATTTTCTCTAACCAATTAGTGAGTGTTGGTGTTGGCCACGTGCAGGGCACCCACTTGTCACTCATTCCATTAACATCCAGATCTGTGTGGTTACCAGAAGACTTCTGTTGGAACTTTTAACGTGAGACAAAGACAATGGAGATATATATATATGTGAAATTCAGAAAAGACAGCAAATAAGTACAAGACAAGATAAAAGTTACAGTGCAGTTCTGAGCAGTGACTGCCTTGACTGAAAAGCTCCCCAAATCAGTACTAGAGTTGCCAGATATGGCTTTCTCATAATTCAGTCAAATCTTCTATTCTGAGTGAAAGGCAAATGTTGCCTTCATGCATATTTGCAGCTCTCTTCCAGACATCCAGCAGTCTCAGCTGTCTCAAAATTCTGGAGAAGTGGCCACATCCTGAAAAAACTGTGTTTGCCTGCTTGTTTAGATGCTGCATCAAGGCAAAGAGAGCACCAGACACAGCTACCCAGAACTCATGTAGTAAGTTGGCAGTAGAATGTACTGTCCAGATGAAGAACTGTCTGTAGTGATTGATATATTGGGTTTCTTTGAAGTCTTCAGTGTGTTCAAGGCTTCTGAATCCCATTTCTGATGCTGGTTGGAAGTTCCTTTACTGTTCTTATTTTTGTAGATAGAGTATTTTTGTGATTTAGATGCAAATTTCTATTCAGATTTCTAGGCATGATTTGTGTTTATGACTTGTTATAGTTTGAGCCCAGCTGGCAACTGAGTACCATAAAGCCACTCACTTCCCCCACCGCCAGTGGGATGGGGAAGAGGATTGGAGAGTAAAAGTGAGAAAACTCCTGGGTTGAGATAAAGACATTTTACCAGGTAAAACAAGAGCTGTGTGTGCAAGCAAGGCAACTCAAGGAGTCCCTTCACCTCGTCCCCTCAGCAGGCAGGTGCTCAGCCATGCCCAGACAGCAGAGCTCATTAACAGTGATTAACAATGGCTTGGGAAGGCAAACCCATCATTCCAAACATCCCCCATTCCTCCTTCTTCCTCCAGCTTTGCATGCCAAGCATGACACAGAAGGTCTGGAGTATCCCTTGGGTCAGCTGTCCAGGCTGTATCCATCCCAATTCCTTATGCACCTCCAGCCTCCTCACTGGCTGGGTGGTGAGAGGCACAAAAGGCCTTTGCTCTGTGCAAGGGCTGCTCAGCAATAACAAAATCATCTCTGTGTTACCAACAATTCCTTTTTCGGCACAAATCCAAAACGCAGCCCCCTACCAGCCACTGTGAAGAAAATTGACTCATCTTCAGCTCAAACCAGCAAATGACTGCATCTGTAAATGCATTTTCATTTTGTACCTTGTATATTGACTGAGAGAAACTCTATGAAATGGCATGATCTTAAATGGAGATCTCGAATCTCATAAATCTGCATTGTGAAATGTAATCGTGTTAGAGGCAGAACACTTGTGGTTTTTCAATTACTTAGTGGTGCTTTTTCATATCACTGTGTGTGGAGCAGTTCTGTCAGAAATGCAGAGTTCAGAGCTCTCAGACGTACCATCTTTGAAGAGACAGCTAAAGGCAACAGGTTTCAAGCTCTTTGAAGCCTTTTCTCTTTGAGTCCTTGTTAAAGAGTGGTCTCTCATAACTACTGGTCACTTACTAAGTCTGTTGTTGAATTTGTGGGAAGTCACATGAAGTGCATTATTGCATATTCATGTAGCACAGAAAAGCATTACATTTTTCCTTATATAGTGCACATTTGTATTTTAGAACTTGCAGAAGTTAATTGCAGTGAACGCTTTCAGCAGGAGGAGACCATCTCAACTAATATAAAAAAGAAGGGTAAGATTTGTATGAGTTAGTTGAACATGGTAACAAATGTAATTATACTAATATAATAATGTGATGTATGAAAGCAAGAGATTTTAATTTTAGCCTACATTCTGTAGAGATTACATGTTAGAAACATTCTCTGACATAGTGCTTTATACTTTAAACAGTTTTGAAGAGTTACAAACTTTAAATATTTGTGTTGCAGTTACAAGATTCTTAATTTTCCTTTAGACATTTAAAAGCTTCAGTTGTGGAGGGATGGTTTTAAAACTTTTTTTGGTAGACGAATTAATGTATACAGTGGGGTATATTAATAAGTGTTATTGAAGTTACACAGATTAATTCCAGTGCAGTTCTTCAGTGTCAATGTCTAAATTGCTCTCGTCTTCTTACTCTCACTCTTTTAATTGTTTTTTGTTTTGCATTTAAACAAATGTGGGGGATTCTGTGTGTGAAAAAGGATGTGCTTCAGCAGGTTTCAGCAACTGAAATATTGGTCTTTCCCTTCACTGAGACTGGTAATGGAAGTAATATGCTTTCCAGGTACAAAGTCTGTTGACATGTTGGGATTTTATGATGAAATACTTGACTTTTGAGATATGCAGCTTTCATAGCAGTTCTTAATAAAGCCAAGGAGTCATATATTTTGGGTTCTCTTTTATGGTTGCTTTTTTGCTGCGTTTCTGGGTTGGTTTCTTTTATGTCATAATCTGGCTCTACATAACAGGTTTAAGAAAATAAACAGAATCACGTTGTTGACATGATCAAAACCACAACAAGTTTTTTTAAGCAGAAATTTTGTTTGAACCAGGAAAAGACAGGACACGAGACAGTACCTTCATATGTATAGTAAGGAAAAACAATGTAATACGTTTTGACTAATGTTGCTTATCAAGTTGCACAGAGCAGTGGGATGGCTCCTCAAGTTAGTAAAAGACTGCCATAACCATCAATCTTCTACTGAATATGTGTGAGCTATTTAATAAAATTAGATATTTTTTCCAAGTCTTAAATCTTACTCATTGTTTATGAAGGTGCTGCAGACAGAAACAGCAATACTGAACTGTGGGTTGCATTTCCCTGCACTTGGCTATTCCTGATGTGTAGATCCCCTAACCTCAAGCAGGCAGTATTTATTCTGAACTCTGGCCTTTCATTTACCTAGATCCAAAGGAAAGATATGTGCTCTCAATAACAAAAATATTTAGAGTTGTCCAGCTTTTAGGTATTTCACAGTCCAGAAAAATGCAAGTAAGTAAATGAAAAGGACTTCCTCTAGTTGCCATGATTTCAAAAACCACTGATAGTCTTCATGATATTTCATTACGTATTTTTTTCTTCTGTAGAAACTTCTTCCAGTAAAACCAGGCATTCCATATTCCCAGAGCTTTCTTTTAGCCCTGTCTTTTTTATTTTGTCTGCCTTTGATTGAGTTTTTTTGGTGTTGTTTGTTAATTTGTTTCTTTTGTAGCTAGTGCAGGGACTTTGGCGGGCAAAATGGATGTCCTGTGTGGGAGAAAACAGAGATACTGCATAAATGGCTTTTTCCATGCTGGAAGATGAAGGATCTTTCTTGAGTTCTTATCTATAAATTCCTGATTCTATCCACCTGGGCAGAGAATAGAACACATATCTCACAACTGTGAGGTACAGGGGAAAAAGTTCAAAAGGAGAACTGGCTAAAGGCTGTGGGCTCTTGCTGAGGGTTTTCTCTGAGCAGGTCTCTGGGGGCTGTGGAGGGCAGAGCTCTGCTCTGATCCCGAGGCCTTTGCAATTGTCTCCTTCACCCTGCAGCACCTCTGGTGCCAGGAGGTCTGACCTGTTTATCCAAATCAACATGGGATCTTTGAGATTTCATGGAAGCCACAAGTTCCTGCACATCAAACAAGGAATTAATGTTGTTACACTTTTAAATAGCACATCCCAAACTATTTTAAAATGGTACCTACTTAGCACAGACCATCTCCCGGATCCTGTCTTTTTAACACTTCCAGTTTGTAATGCTGGAGGTAGAAGAGTTTGAGTACTGTGGTCAGAATGGCAGTGGAATCCTTCATCATTTATGTTCTATAGTGTCTTGATCACTATTTGACCATCTTGGATCCTGTTTTCTCTTCATACATCATCTACAGAATTGTTTATTAAGTTCTGAACAATTAAACAATGCAAACTCATTCAAGGCAAAATAATTGGAGCAAGTGCTGGTGGAGCACTTACACAATGTCAATACTGCATTGATATTGCAAATATCATCCGTTCATTCATTTTTTGTATCTATTTGACAGCATGACATAATTTAAGAGAAGAAAAATAGATTTTAATTAGCATATTTCTGTATTACTGAACAGCTAATTAGGGAAATTAAAGTACTTTCTCAGCTATGAATAGTACGTTAAAAGAACTGTGCAACAAAAATATTCTTGTAACTGTGCTGCTGACTTCCTGGAAAGTACCCATTTAATTCTATTACAGATTATTAGTGGTGCATCATAAAGTTGTGTGAGTGCTCTCAGTTGAAGTGAAGAGAATTATAAAGACAGAAGAACCAAACCTTTGAATATGGTTTGCTCAGAGTTTGCTAGAGACTTTATTATATCGACTAGTTCGTAGAGCAGTGCTAATAATAGAAAAAATCTGATTCTCAGGGCCTTAGATTTTTACAATGACTGCCACAGTAATGGAGAAAACTGACCTCATCATTCAAGGACGTTTTTTACAATTTTTTTTTGCCGTTTTTAATTATTAATTGAAAATTATTTTTAGTCAGTTTTCACATTTTGAAAAATTTTTCTGAGAATTTTTTTGAGGACTCTTGTATAACAAATCATTTTCCTGCTAGGTAGGGTATATATTTAACAAGCGCACAGTTTTCTCTGGCCTGCTATTCTAGGAAGAATTTCTTCACTGGAAGGGTGGTTAAACATTGGAAAGGGGCTGCCCAGGGAGGTGCTGGAGTCACTGTCCCTGGGGGTGTCTCAGAAAAAATGAAACCATTTGGTACCATGGGCTGGTGGTCAAGGTGGTCTTCACTCAACAGTTGGACTCAATAATCTCGGAGGTCTTTTCCAACCTCACTGATTCCATGATTATTTGGATTATTCAGTTTGCTAAAGGATGTATTAGCAACAGGAGGAGTACAACAAAATTCATGAGGAATACATTGAAGTTCATGTCAGTCCCTCAGCTTTGCAGAGAAGCACATCTCTGGGAGGCAGACAAATATTATTCTGGCTTTATTACTGCTCTGAGAGTTAATGACCATAATAACGATAAGCATTTCTTGCTAATTGTCCACTAGTTTTGGTTTTAATAACGTTTTAATTTGCATATTGGTCGTATGTTGAAAACATATGGTTTTAATTGTTCATCTTTAATTAGCATAGCTTTTCACACTTTTTGAATAGGCTTCAAAAAAGTTTAAGAAGTGCTGGTCTAAAAAGTTTGTCAAAATGAATTGAGACACAAATGTGAAAAAGTAGGCTTGTGTCAAAAATACTGGATTTCAGTTAAAAACCAGAGTTCTAAGTTCAGTCTCACCATACTTGGTCTTCAGCTTGGAATGTTTTGGGCCATTATGACCATTACCAAATTGACTGACTTCTGTGTTTTATCTTTGACAAAATGGATTATTGTTTAGAGCCTAGAATTACAGTTTGAAAGGATAAATTATTGATTGTTGGCATTTTCCACAATATCAGATATTACTCTACCTAAGATCTTTCCTAGAGGATGAAATCTAATTTCTTTGATCTTGTAAAAGTGAGGTAGAAAAGCATACTTTTTGATTCGGGGAAAAAATGCTTTTGCAAATAAAAAGATGTTTTCATATTTGCATTATTTAAAATGCATTTTTTGTCTTATAAATATGCTAATCTTTATAAGCTGCTTCTGGTGTGACATATGGTTTGTAATTTTCAGTTCTTTGACATCAACCTAGTTTCTATTACATAAAAATGTACAATTGGCAGGGAAAATTAGTATGTTCAATGGTACCATACTTAGAAGACTTTGAGAAGTATCTGGGGTATTTATCTGTGTTATGAGCAGACAGATGTTTGAAGAGGTCTTGGAGGTTCTGTTAATTGTGTGTTTGTTCCCTTTCAGACAGCACTTCTGTGGGGCTTGGTCTGATGGAAAAATTACAGATAAATACTTGTGAATAAAAGAGCAAAGCTCAGTTTAACATATGTTAGTATTTTAAGTAGTTTTATATGTATAAAAGGATATTTAGTTTAGAAATAATTAAGATTATTTTCTCAGAGGGGATGGAGCAATGTTAGGAAAGAAAAAAAATCACAAAACAAGTTTTAAAGATTGACTGAAATAACTCTTTAATCTATCAACTGGGACTTAGTCACATATATTGTGTTAGGAAATGAAGGAAAATTAAATGATAAATTCAAAATCTGTAGGTTTTTACAAGTATAGAGGCAATGACTGAAAAGCTTGAACTAAATGACCTGAAAAAGCTGCAGGAATAAAGAAAGTTACTTTTGCCATTATGCTGCTGTTTACATGGAAGGAGATTTGTCTTTCTTTTTCACTTCTTTGAAATTTAGTCCTTTACGAGTGTCTGTTGATCTCCCTCTGTTCCCCATTCTACAGGGCTGTGCAGAGATAAATTCTGAATTGAGGAACTGTCTGGAGTACCTTGGAGTAATCTGCAGTAATGGTGCAGAGTTCAAGTGGGAAGTTCTGTGATCTTGTCCCTGCCCTCTGGATCATGTGTGCAGTTTGAAATATTCCAGCTAACCTTTCCCAAGGTTTCCCACTCCTTGTTGCAAGCAGCTGCTGAGAATCTCAAGTGCCCAGCTCTTCTCAAGTGACACTGAAGCTGGGTTTGTGGTTTGAGCTGCCTGAAGCATGTGTCAGAGCTGGGCAGAGCGTAGACCCACTTGTTAGATCTTAAATTGTAGGATATGTGAAAATAGTTGCTTTTACTGTTAAATGTTTTCTGTTCAGCTTAGCTGTAATTAAATGTTGTTACATGTACACTTCTGCCTTTTCTTAAAAACGTTCTTCTCCATCTCAGCAACACCAGAGGTACTTGCTGAGTCAAGGCAGGAGAGCTACAGGCAGTTTGACCTGACTTGTGGTGTGAAAGGGTTCTTTGCTAGAAACTGATGCTGAAGAACATTTCCGAGAATTAATTCATTACTTTTGGTTTTGGAAGGCTAGTTTGATTATGGTTTTCTTGTAGCTAGGTCCCATCCTCAAATCATTGAGCAACGATTTCATACAATTTTATTAAAACTAATGAAATGAATAGTCTTTTCATAGGCCAAATTCAGTGTGGTACTTCAGCAAAAGCTTAATTTCAGCTACATGAGAAGTGATATTATTGATAAGTCAAGCATGCTTTACCCTACTCAATTATATCATCATCATTTCTATTAAAAAAACCTCTCAGTCATTTGAGGTCTTTCATAATAAAAAAATTCTGTAAATTATTCTTAGTAAATGAAGAATTTCCTATTGGACTGGCTTGGCCTTGTTTGCTCTAGTTTTTTTTTTTTTTTTTTTTTTTTTTGTTTTGTTTTTTTTTTTTTCCTTAGATTTTTGAGTGGTGTGAAGAATTTCTTATACTTCTGGGCCAGTAGTCTACTGTTTCTACAAAAACTGTCAGGAGCATCACTGAAGTTTTGTCACACGTTTTTGCTCTCTAGTCAGGGCATCTTCTTTTTTTATACTAGCATCTCTAGTCTTGTTTTGATTTGATACAGTGGTCTGCATTTAATAAGGTCAAAGCTTCAGGTGGTCAGAACTGGCATTAGAATTGTCTGGAACAATTCTGTGGCTGTGGTCCACCTTTGCCTCTCAGTGTGCACAAAAGCAGCTTTGAGAGTCTCAGGGCCTTGGGGACATCAGGTCCCAATTTCCCTGAGCAGCCTCATCTCCACCCACACCCTTCACCCCTGGGCCCCCAGCTGCCTTTGAGCTCAGGGCTGGGGGTTTGTTCCCTGCCTGCGGGAGGGATCCCAGCCCTGTTGAGAGGTTCCTGGTTGGGATGGTCCCTTGGATGTGCCTTGTTCTGATGTGTCCCTGTACCCATTTCTGTCTCTGCTCTGCCCCAGCGTCACTGTCTCCTGTCCTGTCTGGGGTTGTCAGCGGGTTCACCTCCCTGTTCCTCCTCTCCCCGCTGTGTTCAGGTGCTCTGGGGCTGCACCTGAGTGCTGGGGTAGCCCCTGCCCCGGGGTCACACTTGTCTCCTGCTTTGCTTTCCCTTTGGGAACAGCCCTGGCTGCTGCTGGACACTGCTTCAGTGTCCTGTGCTGAAGAGACTCTCTCAGCACTGGCAGTCAATCCTCCTGGTGTTGTCCTTTTCCATCCGTGGCAGGAGCAGCAGACAGCTCCCTGCCTCGGTACAGTTTCCTGGCAGCAGCACACCTTCCCAGCTCCTCACACCTGCCTCTGAGCCCCTGGCCTTGCTGCAGTCTCCCTCTTCCAGGCTCACTCTTCCCCACCATGGCCATAAGGCTGTGAGTTTTTTGTGATCATCTGCTGCTTCATGGCGGAATTAAATATGTTTAATTGTGAGTGTGGTTTAAAAAGGTAAATTAACTAAAACACGTTGATGCAGACGTTGCAATTCAATGACTCAAAGAGAAGAAGAAAGCAGGGGGACTGGAAGGGGATTCAAAGGTTCAACAGTATATTCTCCTGGGATATGGCAGGATCAATCATACCAATACAATTCCTGACAGATATTTATTTAATCCATTTTCTAAGTACTTCAATAAGGGAGATTCCAGAGATTCCATTGTCAATCTGTTCACTATTTAACTATCCAAGCTGTAAAAAACAAATTTTCTTGAGTTCAGAATCTAATTGCTTTTGCTGCTACCAGTACTCCAGATTGCTAAAGTAGATGGTATTTTGGACACCTGCTATCCATAATCCTTTTCTGTTTCATGGGTTTGATGAGCCTATGCTGCTTGCATTGAAATTTGAAAAGAACGAAACTGAGCTGTCCTTTGTTAGTGAAGTAAACACTTATCCAAACTGTGTCCTCAAGAGATTACTCAGCCAGGTTCTGGAAAACTGCTTGGGAAGTCGAGTGCTGAGGAAGAGTTGGCAGTTAGGACCTTCATGTGAAAAAAAACCCAAAACACCGCAACAAAAACACCCGCAAGAAAACAACCTGCTGTAGGCACTGGCGTTTTCGCAGCCTTCAGTCAGGAATGATGGTGGAGTTTTCTGCTCCTTCCAGACGTGATTCTGTGCAGTCTGGTCAATTCTCAGTGTATTCTCATGTTTAGGTCAATCCCCTTCAGGGACGTCTGATGAAAATCCTCTAGATCTGAACATTTGCTAAGTCAGACACCCCCAGAATTCCCCTAGGTAAAAATTCCTCAGGACTGCTCAGCTGGGGAGGAAACACCATTAACTTAGTTCTTAAGATAAAACTGAGATACAGAATTTTGGTTATCAGAGACCAAAGTCCAGCTTCCTTCTTGCTTCACAGTAGTTGCATTAAGTGCTGCTCTTGCAGGATTGAATGCTTGCAGGCCAGTTACAAAGTATCTTGAAGTGTAGAAAATATGGGAGATTTCAGAGTTTAAGCAAATATTACCTGTGCTTTGTTAATTGGACTTGTAGAGTTCGAGCTTCTTTCCCCAAGGAAACGCCGAAGTTATTTAATTTGGAAGAAGACTGCTTGCATGTGCTTAGCTGCAGGGAGAAGGAGGAATTTTTATTGTCGGAGGGAAAAGAGGTGTTGGAGTGGGATTTGAAAAAAACCGACTGAAAAAGAAGAGCCGGAGTCTAAGATTTTAGAAAGGGATTTTTTGTTTAGGTATCAGCTCATACTTTTGCCAAAGGAAGCTCTTTGTAGGACCAGAGTCCACATTCCAGCGCAAACCAGGAGATCAGAGACCCGGGGTGTGAAGCTTGCAGTCCTGAATTCTCACAAAGACTCGGGGATAGAAGGAAAGCTCAAGGGAACTGACAATTGGAAGATAATTGTTTTTGCTTGTCTTGTCATCATGCATCGTGTCTTCTTTTAAACTTCTTTTCTAAACATCATCTTCTTTTAAACTGTGAAGTTGCTTTGTGTTTCTGTTCCCGACTCTCCTAGAGTTAATAAGCTATGTATGAGACTGGAACTCTGGAGGAGAGCGGTGTCAAAGGATGTGCAGCCCGTGGGTGTCCTGAGCCGCCCGTGGGGCCGTGGGGCTGTGTCACCCACGGAGCCGCTGCACCTACCGGGAAGCCTTGAAATCATCACAAGAAGATGAACAGCCAGCGCTGGGGCAGATCCATTTGAAGGCAGACTGAAAGCGGCTTGAATCGAGCGCTGCCAGGCGGGGCCGGGCCGGGTGTCCCTCGGGTGTCCCTCGGGTGTCCCTCGGGTGTCCCTCGGGTGTCCCTCGGGTGTCCCCCGGTGTCCCCGGGTGTCCCCGGGTGTCCCCGGGTGTCCCCGGGTGTCCCCCGGTGTCCCCAGGGACGAGCCCGGGGCGCGGGGCCGCAGGGGCGGTGCGAGGCCGCGGCGGCACCGCCAGAGGGCGGCAGAGAGCGGCGCAGGCAGCGCGGGCGGGGCGGGAGCGACCCCCGGGAGACCCCGAGAGACACCGAGAGACACCGATAGACCTCTAGAGACACCGAGAGACGCCTAGAGACCCCGATAGACACCGAGAGACACCGAGAGACGCCTAGAGACCCCGAGAGACCCCCGATAGACACCGAGAGACCACCGAGAGACCTCTAGAGACACCGAGAGACCCCCTAGAGACCACCGAGAGAACCCCAGGAGACCCCGATAGACCCCTTAGAGACCCCGAGAGACTCCCTAGAGACCCTGAGATACCCCGATAGACCCCTGAGAGACTCCCTAGAGACTCCGAGAGACCCCCGAAAGACCCGATAGAGCCCCGAGAGACCCCAGATAGACCCCTAGAGATCACCGAGAGACCCCCGAGAGACCTCTAGAGACCACCGAGAGACCACCGACAGGACCCCGAGAGGCCCCCGACAGACCCCTTAGAGACCCCGAGAGGCCCCAGACCCGAGCCCGAGCCGCGCTCAGGCACCGCCCGGGACCGTCCCCGCCGATAAGGGCGATAAGGGAACGCTGGTTTGATGCGGGCGGAGGGATGGAGAGCAGACCCTGCTCCAGCCCCCGGGGCCGCAGGACGTACAGGATGTCCTGAGTGGCGAGTGCTCAGTTAAAAGACCTCTGGTACGGGATATGAGGCTATGTGTGTTTCCAGTTGGGAAGATGAAGGATTTGAAGCAGTTTAATGTAGGATTGAGAATTTAAAATGTGAAAGAGATCGCTGAAGATGATGGTTTAATGTTCCTTTTCCAGCTGAGAAGTGGATTTTTCTTCTTTCACTCCAAGAGAAGTGTAGGCTAATCCAGCAAATAATTCAATATTATCAAAATCCATTTGATTTCTGTCAAAAAAACATATTTGATTCAGTTTTTGTGTTCAACCCGCTGAAGGATTTGATGAGCTAAGAATTACAGGAAACTTTCTGGATAACTAATGACTTGTTGGCTATCCAGTTACTTCTCAAGAGAAAATGACCCCAGAAAATGGCCTGCACATTTGAAGGAATCATTCATGCAAGATCTTCTGTGACACTCAGTATACAGCTGAAGCCCCAGTAACTTTAACAGGGTCAGGATTTCATGGGAACTTGTCTTTTGTGTTATCCTTCATAGATCTCTGGCTGTCTGGAAGAAGCAGGAAGGAGATATAGTGCAGTTCATCTACCTGTATGGAGTGTCAAAGTGAGCAAAGTGTTGTACTTGGGAGTTCAGTTCCATTAGTTTTAAAATAGTTTGTCATAGGTAAATGTCAAAGCTGTGATTTTAAGAGGCCCAAACCATGAGAAACTGCATTTATCCAAAGTGTGTCTGTTTTCTTGTGTTGAATAGTCAGAGGTATCCTAATCAGATTACCTGCCTCTCGCCTTGAACTAAAACTCATTAAATGAAATGGTTGAATAGAAATCCCAGCTTCAAAACAAATCAGAAGAGTTCTTCCTTTCAGGTAAATGGAATGTGAACTCAACTCCAGGTACCTCTAGCAGGTGGTGGACCTCAGCCTTCACCTACTGGAGGATGAGGCAATTCTTTGTGTGTGCCTGGTTTGTTTTGTTAACAGGAATAGATTAGTCACATCTCTTGGGTGGATAAGGAGGCTGAGTAATTCAGCCTGCTGGCAGGAATTTCCCCTGCAACAAGACTTGTCCTGTATTATATATAACAGACAATTTCATTTGCCTTTAGCTTGGTAGGGGAAATTTCTCAAGGTCCTTGATGTTTGGATTTTAAGTATTTTTTATGATGTCTTAATTATATCAGTATTTAACTGATTAACAAAAGTAACATCTTGGTGTTTTATAATTCCAGTTCCCTGATTTTCAACAAAAAAAAGCTTTTGCTTTCTTGAAAAGCTCTTTTACTCAGTCATCTTGGAGTTCTTGGTGTCTGGTTTATAACAGGTATTTTGGGGCACACAATGTTGTTTGTCTCATGGCACTTCCCTCATTTGGTGAGGAGCTTCTGGAAGTGTTGCTGGCTCTATAATTAATCCTCAGTATCCCCCAGTATCCCCAGCTCATGTGTGTGCAACACTTAATTTTCATCTGGAGAGTCAAATAACTTGTCAGGACACTCAGCCAGCATCAAATGACCTTTCTTTACTTGCACAGGAACATTTAAATCAAAATAATAATAGTTTTGTAAGGTTTTCATTTTCATGGAAATATTTAGGAGTGTATATTTCAAACTGCAGTGTATGGAATGCTTAAGTGAACTTCTCACCTTTAAGAAGAAAATTAAATTCAGAAGCCTCAAAAGCCTTCTGCAAATGACAACGTTTTTCTTAACCCTTTTAAGTAACATCACAGTGCTTATGAAAGCTCTTGTTTTCAATAGGAATTCTGTTGATATCTAACCTGAGGATTTTTTCTCTCTTCCACGAGAAGAAAGAGGAAGAAAGCCTGGGTTTGCCACTGAGTTTTTAATAATGTCTCTTTTTGCATTATACCTCCTTGACATGTCATAGCTGGAGATGTCCTGTGCTCTCCAGTCAGTCAGAATGTCTTTGAAAAGCAGCAGAAGGTGTTTTTTTAGGGTTTTTTTATAAAGTGTTTTAAAATGTGATAGTGTCTGGAATATTACACGAAACTTTGTGGTGGTGCAGTTCTACAGTTTCCCAGCCTCCATATTCTCATCCTTAACTTCTGAAGGAGAAGAGCATGAACACCAACTTCCTTGGTGTTTTCAGGAAAGCAGCTGAGGGCAGCAAGACTGGGATATTTTTGAAATGTGACTGAATTCTTTACCTTCCCAAGTAAGGAGAGGATTATTAATAGCTGTCTGGTATTCATGGTGCAAAGATGATTCATGTATTGACATTTTGAATTTTTACTTTGCAGGCCTGAAACTGCTTCTCATACCTGTGAAAGCTCTGGATATGGTTTTTATCTGCCAAACTCACCAAATAGCTTGTGTCTGCTGGCAGTGTTCCACAGAATTCAGCATCTCAGATTCACATCATGCTCTGCTTTTTTAAACATCTTTTTTGAGTATCACATGGGTGTGAGACCGTGGAATAATTTATTATAAATCACCACAATACTCTTTTTCTGTAAGTTTCATGCAGAGCACTGTACCAATGAAGAGGCTATAAAGTGGTGTGGGTTTGAGCTGGGAGCTGTGGCAAACAGCAGAGCATTATTTTGTGAGGAATTAAGATTTAGCAATTCAACATCACACAACATTGGTGGGTTTTTAAAAATTTTTTGTTGATTAAGGATATATTTAAAATCCAATACATTTTCTCTTTCATTTTTTTTGGTCACCTAACGGGCTTCTTTGATGTGGCACAGGCTTGGGGTTTTCTTTGTTAGAGTGAAGCTGACAGTATTAATGAAGTGCAGAAGCTAATTTGTTGTATTTTGTCTGAATTTAACCTGGTATCTGCTCAAGTGAAGAATTAATCTTGGATATATGATGACATATAATAGTGTTTCACTTGGGATCAGTGCAGCAACATTTCTCTTATTTAATTATCATGTCAAAGCGAGGAGAGTGGTCTCCCTTTTCATGTGGTGTGGTTAAGGTTATGTTGTGAATTTTTCATGCATACAAATCTGAGCATACTGCTGCTGCAGGATTGAGAAATCAGAGAACAGAGCACAGAGCTGGAACAGGAAAATGAAATATTTCAGTGCTGAAATTTTCACTCACTTTTGAAGATGGAGAGGAGCAGATAAGTGTGTTGCAATAGGGAAGGATGCAGAAGGGAAGATGAGAAGAAATAGTCTAGAACAGCATAATAGCCTGTAATTAAAAGGGGAGGGAAAGATAAGGAAAGAGATTAGGTTCATAATGCTGGGATATTTTTATACTGAGTACTAAATTTGTGCTTACAGGAAGTATCCTCACAGACTGGGTGGGACACACTGTTTGATCTAGACAGAACATTCAAGATGGAAAATTATGGGCTAAAAAAACATTTTCATAACTAATGGCTGTTTATTTTTCTGCAATTAGTAGTTATAAGGATGATGTTTTTGTGTGTACAAGCTGTTTGCCATTTTTGGAAAAAGAAATTCTGCAATTTAAGCTTTGCAATCAGACCAACTTTCTTCCTTGAACTAATGCCTCCCAACACTTTGTCACGGGATTCAGATGGAGAATTACTACTTTGCATTGAGGCCTTATAAAAACCAAATAATATTCTGCAGTCTTTCTTTTATTTATTTATGTATTCTGATTAGTCCTGCTTGAAACACCCGATTTTGTGACAGCAAGGAAATGGAAGAGAGAAGTGGTTTCTCTGCCATTTTTACATATGCAATAGCCTTTTGAGTGGATTACCTACAGTTTTCTGAACTGGTGTACAAAAGCAATTGCCCATTTAGGGATGTATTAATTTTGGATACTTCAGCAGATGAACTTTAATTATCATTTCCTTCTAAACTTAATTTACCTGAGAATATATGAGATATCCTAAAGCAATAATAGAGATTGTTTTAATGCTACACAGTTGCAAGCTCTTTTCTTAACCTTTACAGTCATGAGGTGTCTTTGGGTCATTGAGAGTGAGCAGAGGAGTTATTAATGCTCTCTTTAATGGTAATTGAGACAAAAAGAAGCACTCAACTACAGGCCTATGTGAGGGGTCGTTTGAGAGAAAAGCTGTGGGTTTGTGCTTCATGAGTCTGGAAAGCAGTGCTTGCTACTGAGTTTTGAAAAGAAAGGCTGAAAATTGCAGTTCAGTTCAGTCTTAGACTCAGTGAAGAGTAGAAGCTGAGGATAGTTCAGCTTTGCACAACTGGTGCTTGAGATCTTCAGAAGATGCGGGAGTCGAATGGATCCACCTTGCCCAATAATATTCTCTGCTATGTGAGAAAACGATTTTCCCCACCCCTTCTTTTAAAAGGCCCCAAATCTGAACTGAAATACGAAAATTGAAAAAAAAATAAAGCCATTTCTTTACAGATGTTTAGGAGCATGTGATAGTTTAGTATCCTCTACCCACTCTTAAATTAGTCTGCACAGTAATTGTAATGTTTGGGGAAAACCTAATGAGGCCAGTTTGAAGTTATTTACTCAAGGATAGAGTTTTCTGATAATCACTCCAAACCATGCTATTACTACCGCTTTATAGGCTTTTTATTGAATTAATCTTTACACACCAGAATTGTTATTACAATATCATATTCGGATCACTTGTTCCTTGAGAGCGTTCATAGTCGTGCTGGTCATAATCACACAAACTGGAACTGGAATAATTGAGTTTTTTTAAGGTAATCACTCTATGTCATGAGCCAAATTGCAAAATTTGCTACTCCTGAAAAATTGTATGTCATAGAAAAGTAACGAGAAACATCAGAGCTCCAACCCAGAATTGAAGTTTCGGTGGTTTTTATGGCTTCCAAAGGTGTTGCTCGTTGCCCTGGTTGTGAGTGGTAGGAAAATGGCATTGGTTTCCTGAGTGCATGGGGTTTGTGAAATGTTTATTTTTCAACATGGGAATTATCAGACAGGGCTGGATTCCAGACAGCTGGGCAGATGGTTCTTTCTTTTCAAATTGGGTTGTGCCAACAAAGAGAGACAGCTCTACAAATGTTAACCCCTAAGGGATCGAGAAATCTCTGTCAATACCTCCCTCCATCCCCCGTCAACTGTCTGTTTGAAGAGAAGACCAAAATAGCAATTCTGATTTAATTACTGAAAGATATTCTGGGTTTGAAATGTAACTTTTCAAACTTTGCCTTTCCAAAACACACCCATATATAGCAATGTAAGTTGAGTTGATTAGCTGGTGTTTAACGTGGTTGTGTAGATAATGAAGCATGAAAAACCCGAATTCGCCTCAGGTCATGTGTGTATCAATTGCAGCATCATGGAGATGCTAACAGATATTCAAGAGAAGTGGTTACTAACTTGCTGCAGAGCTGATTTGTGCACGGGCTGACTGCAAGGAGATTTGTTTTCTGATGTTGGAAGTAATTTGGTTTATGTACTTTACCAAGACCGACAGTTTGAAGTCTAAAATTTAACTTATTTAGGAAATAGACATAAAACCTAAGGATCTTAGAAAAATAATTTTAAGAATCACAGAAATCCACCCTAAATGTCAGGATTTAGTGTTTTCTGTAAGATAGTGATTTAAAAGCAAAACTTTTAATTCTTGGACTTTAAAAATAAATTTCAGATGCTATTCTGTTCACATTCAAATTAATGTTGCTTTTATTTTCTGGTTTTGAAAATAAGAAAGCAGTTTTCTTATCTGGATTTTTATGAGGGCTTGTATTTAGATAATAAAGGCTTGACTAACAGGTGTAGAGGGGAAATTTAATTTTCTGTCAAGAAAGAGGAGTTCTGAGATATTGCAGGCGGAATGAACAGTTATTGTTTGCCTTTATTTACAAAACAGAATAAGAGAGGGAAATGATTCAGGCAGAGGCTGATGGAAACTTTAGTGGCTCAGAGCAGAGGCTTGTGTGCAGCAGTTGAGGAATAAATAGAAATAAATAACACTCATTCCTCTTCTGGAGCATCCACTCACTGGGGTTGGAAGAAGCTACTGCAGAGACCTCAGATTGTTCTGTGGGGCCTGAGTTCCCCTCCTCATGCAAGAAAAAGCATCCTTTGTACATTGGATTATTGTTATTAGGAGAATAATGGGAAGGAAAGACTCTGCAGTTTGTAAATGTGCAATTTAGTGCCCTTTTTCAGCTATTATCCCGTCTGGCTTCCATGATGTCCAGGTAATATTTTTGAGGTGCAATTGAGGAGCAAGACACTGCAATTCTAGTGTCCGGCACATGGCTGGGCTTCTTAAAAAGAAAAAAAAAAATAAACCCAATAACTTTCTGTGGCTGTCACAAGGTAATAGATCAATATCATGTCTGAATTTCTGATGTCTCTGTATTGAGTGAGTAACCTTGAGTTACATCAGTCTTGAAAAATTTTTTGACCCAAATAGCTTAGGAAAATTGTGACTGTTGTGAAGCTTAAAAAAAATAGCTGCAGCCAGCTCTTCAAGGTTATTTCACAGTAAAAAGCTAAATTTGAAATGCTGAAAACAATTAACACGGTGTGGAAACTGCAAAATAATCTTACATAAATGTTATTTACTGTTTGTATGGGAGAGGAGGGCTTATTGTCTAATTAAATAATGATATGGATGCAAGCTTAAATGACATTATGTATGTATACAGCAAAGTTTTTTTGAAGGACAGATTTTTAAAAAATGCAGTTATTAAAGTGCTGTTTACAGAAATTATGAGCAGTACAGAGTATAGAAGGGAATTTTCTAGTTCTGGCATCATGCTTGTTATGAAAATGTCTAATTGTCATTCTCACTAGTACCTGAGTTTAATGTTTCATTTAAATTTTCTTTCAGTGTGCTGGTTTTTCATTTCTGGATTCTGCTAGCCTCGCTAACAGGATGTATATATCCATAATATATGAATGATAATGTGGTAGGAGTTGAAGACAGCAGGGGTAGCGTGTCAAATCCAGCCAATTATTTAAATACTAAAACCATTCTGAATTGGTAAAGCTCATCTGCAGTGCTCATAGTCCCTTGGCTTTACAGCAGGGGAATGAGCCTTGAGCCGTTTGGGCGTTTGCAGTGTCCCAGCTGAGGCAGGTGCTGTGGGTACCTTGGGCAGGCTCCCAACAGTTGTTGGATCCTCTGAATTCCTGATTCCTGAAGGAAGGGAGCAGGCTCATGCTACTGAGGCTTGATTTCACTTGGAATGTGCCCATCTTTCACCTCCCTTTTTACATCTCCTAAAATATTTCCCAGTATTGTTCTCACACCAGGGCTTCTCTTACTCTGGGCAGCACCACCCCCCCCAGAACTTTATAAATGCCAGTAAAACCTTTCTAAGATTCACCTGCTTTGTGAAGAGCAAACGGTTTTACCTGCAACAGCTGCATCCTCAATATCCAGTTGATCATTTCACCTTGATAAATCAGCTTCTTGAATATATATATATATATATATATATGGGTTTTTTTTTTAATGGAGGTTTATCTGCTCCAAAGCAAACTTGAAGATTTCTTTGGATTGCATCAGAGTGAGTTGGAGGAGAGGGAGAAGCCCTGCCCAGCCCTGGGACTGTGCAAATGCTCTGTAGTCATTTCAATTCCTCCTGTTCCACTGAAAGCTCCCATCAGAGTACAAAGAAAAGGAGGAGGAAAGGACACCTGGGGAGGGTGAACCATTTTCTCAGATCCTTTTCTTTAATACAGTAAAAAATAGCCCCAGAAATTACCAACGGTATCTCATATTGAGGAAAATGTGATTTTTTTTTGTTACCACAACAGTTACTCGTACCTTTTTAATTTGCATATTTTTAATTTACTTTAGAAGAAGATGAATCCTAAGAGTTCCATCAGCTCATTTCCAATTTTATTTGGTTATGTTAGTTATAACTGTGTGTTTATATGTAATGTAAGACACATTATAAATGCTAATAGATTTGTTCTGCTAGCAAGTATTTAAACTCAAAATGTTTTTATTTTGAATGTTCTTATATCCTTTCTTGAATATATAGGAACAACTATGCATTGTCCCATTAAAAATACTGGAGTAACTTGTGAGTATAACTAAAATAGAATTTAATGTATTATCACATATCATAGGACATTATTTTATTTCCAGATAGCCTTAGAGTCTTAAAGGACTTCAGCAACCACTGAAGCTTTTCTTTTTTGCTCATTTCTGCTTGGCTGTTTTTATTTTTTATTTAAACAGCCAACTCGACATTATTTTTGGCCTATCCACTCACTTGTTATTGCACAAATGGTTTCTGCAAATGGCCAGTGTACAGTAACCAGTAGCCAACCTTCCCCATTCCTCACCTATTTTCAATTAATTTTATTCTGTATGTGTAGTGGACCCATTGGTTGTGAAAGCCTTTTTAAGATCAATTTATATCAACTCCTTTGTACTTGGACTTTTGTCTTCTGCTCTTGGTCTGTGGTGAAAGAAAGAGTCAGATGGAGTGAGACCAGGTAGTATTCTTAATTTATGCCTATTTTTTCATTCCAACGGTGCAAATAAAAGAATCATTTTGTTGCTGATGGAGTAGAGTTTAGGCCAATTTTTTGCTGAATTAAGTTAGGGCAGGGCAGTGTATAGCAATTGGCATAGCCTTCTGTACCTAAAATAATTTTTGCACCCTTAGCAATCACAAATTGTATTTTAGAGGAAATGGAGCGTGTTCTTTCTGGATTGTCTTTGTAAACTCCTTATTCTCCAGACTTCTCGTGAAGTACTCCCTACTACAAGCCTTTGGTTTTACCTTATTTTCCTGTATGATTGTTACCAAACTCTCTAGATTTTAATTTCTTTGATCTATCCTAAAATATTGAGAAGACGTACCTGTATGTTCTTAAATAGAGTGGCAAATTGATCCTATTTTTTTTGTTGTTGCTGTTTTGTTTGGTTTCCTACAAAGCTTTGCTTGATATCAGGAGATGGGTCATGGGGTGGACTTACTTTATTTTTCTTAAAATCATGGAAAAGCAGATTTTTGTGTTTTTGTTGGTGTTGGAAAAATTATTCCTTGATGTTGGGAATGCTTGGTTTGGTGACTGTTCCATAAACAATCGTTTTTTTAGGTTTCTGAAACTCCACTCTCTGGGCTTATCCTTGGCATAATTGCAAGAAACTGGATGCTGCTCTTGGGTTACCTTGTTTTGATGCAGTTCCCAGTCCAATAAGCAAAATTCAGAGAACGTTTTTCTTTCAGACCCTTAGTTAATTAATAATTAGAAGTGAAAATCTCAGATCATGTTGGTTTGATGCATGTGTGTCTCTTCTGTTTTTCATAAAGGTCCAGTATTGTGGCAGCAATTGATGATTTGACTGTATTGTGAAATAGGATTTAAATTGATTTTTTTTCCCCACATCTGAACACAGTATGAAATTAGGACTGTTCCTTAGAAAAGCTTTTCGTATACTGGAGAATAAGAGAAAATGGAGTTTACTGGACTGTGCTGGCAAGTCAGTTAGCAGGAAAGCTAAAAAACACCCCATGCCCTCCAGGAAGGAGCCTTGACCTTCAACCAAGCCAGTGTGACGCCTTTCACCAGCTCTGCCACTGGCAAGGCACTAATGAAAGACTTCTCTGTACCTCTGTTTTTCTGTAACCAGGTTGTCAAGTGGATGTTTTCTCTTTATTTGTATAATTTCATGTTTTATTTCCTTTTCCTTTGTGCTGCTTTATTTAAAGCTCTTTGAGTGTCAAGACATGATGAACAAGCGGCTTTGTTGTAAATAGACCAAGTCCTGAAAAATATAAGGGGGGCTTGATTTTATTTATTTATTTTTTTAATTATAGGAATAGAACTGAAAAGTAACAATTCACCACATTCTTACTGTGCACAAATAACAAGCCCCTGGATAAGGGAAAGGAATGTTCATATCCTAGGGTGGTTTTGATTGAATGCATCTAAAAATAAGGTCATGGAAAGGAAAAGTGTCAACTCAAGACTCAGCTGTATTTCAAGAAAAACACTTGTTTTCGTTTGATGGTACTGTAAGTTCATGGAAGCTTTTAATCTGCACGTTCATTCAGAATTCTCTGAGTTATCAAATTGGCCATCTGTGGATCCTTTTCAAGAGGATCCAAAAAGTTAAACACCAAATATGTTAAACAGCAGATAGACTTTCATCTGCAGCCTGGATATTCAAAAACTCCCTTCCAACTTCAAAAGTTCTGTAATTTGTGAATGTGGCTTTTTCAGTTTTGTCACAGGTGTGATTTTTGTCACACATTAGTTTGGTGGGGTTTTTTTTCTTTTATTTCCCCTGTAACTTTCAGTGAGGGATAAGAAGGTATGAAAATCCATATGGTTTTAGTTTAGTAAGTGAGATAAACCTAAAATTATTGTGTGCAAATGTCATCCTGTGCTAAATTTCCACAGTTTTGACATTACACAGAGAGAAGCATTTTTGGGGAGAAGATTACCCTATTTCTGTCTGTCTTCTGAAATGTTAATGGTAAAAGCAGGGCTGTTTCTGAGCAACTCTTGATCTCTTAAAAATACAATTGCTTGGGAAAAAAAGATCCAGGAACACAATGTGTGGAGAAGTGAGGCACAGCAGGAAATACTACTGGAACAAGGGAAAATGTCAGTTCTAACAGTACTTTAGTGTCCCTGCTTCTAGCTCCATATATTTCCATATATTTCCTTCTGAAGTTTTGTGCTGAGTGCTGGAGGGTCTGGATGAGGAAGAGTGTGATGCTCCGAGGTATTCCTTGGATAAATCACTCGTGATAGTGTTCTTGGGGGACAAAAATTTCTGAATTTCTTATTTGTCCCTAACTAATGAATCCAAAGAGTGGGTGTTGCTTGTCTTTGGGTGTTTCATCAGACTTCACTTTTGCTCTTTTAAAAAATAAATATTGTTATTAAGTGTGCAAACAGCCCAGGAAATGACCAATAAAGGCTAAAATGAGATATAGTAAATCCAAAACCCAGACAAGGCTCCAAATTTATAATTACAGGGAGATTCTACCCTTTTTCTTTGGAAAGCTTTTTATTTATTCAAGTGCAGTAGTGCAAAGTTGAGTTTTGAATGAATAGGTTTTGGCAAAATGTTGATTTTATTAATATTTAAAATACCACAGGGTTCAAAATGAAAGCACTTGTTCTACTCAAGTAGCAAAATTAGATGAAACTGTTACATCTCAGCAAAGGACACAAATATGTTTGTGCAGAGAAAGATTTCCTCTGAAGAGTGCAATCTGACAAGAAAATTAATTCATCCCTGACAAAGAATTGTGAGACTTTGGCAGCAAAATGTCTGAAAAAATAGAGATCTTGAAGATGCTTTGTTTGCAGGCAGTGAATCTGTTCACCTGAGCTGTGTGCTTTGTTCCTGCACTCAGAGCAGTCCCAAAGACTGGACAGAAGTTCCCCAAGCAGGCAAAGCCATTTCCCTTTCCCGAGGGTTTGAGTGTACAATCATGGAGGAAATCATCCAAGAAATGTATTTTTGGTCAATGGAAACACGGGAAGTCTGAAAATCTTTTGCCTGTTTCTGCCACTTTTCATTCCCTTCTTTTAGTGCAGTAGAGGTCTTTAAACTTGTTTGTGCCCAGGAGAAGCTCAGAGCCTTGGTGAACACATGAAACTCTAGATGTGAGGGAATATCCTGACTTTAAAAAGTCACCTAATGGGGAGCTGAGCTCTGCTGGCCTCTGGACACAGAGTCAAATGACTGTGTGTAACAAAAATAGTGTCAGAAGGTGCCTGTGATGTGTGATTGAAGCCCCCTGACCCTGCTTGGGACTATTTGAAGGTGGGGCTGAACAAATAGCAAACTTTTTTCTGCATCTGAATAAGTACTTTTGTTTGAGTTGGTGTAAATTAAATGAGAATTTATGTCTTCGAGTGGTGTCAAGATGCAAGAAGATGAGACAATGTGTGAGTTTGGTACAACTGCAATAAACAAATTGTTAAAAGTGTTTGTTGCGGAGTGAGGTAGTCAAGGAGTCGTGGGAGTATGAAGCTGCTGATTGCTACCTGCTGGCACTGGACTTTGTATTTGAAGATAATAATAATGAAATAGGCTTTCTGCCTTAGGGTTCTTTAAATTTATGGATAGATATAAATGAATAAATTGCATCAACTTCTACAAGGACAATGAAGAGGCTACGATAGCCCCGATCCAGGGATCTCAGAGGCTTACATAAATATTAGTTGGCAACATGTGATTAAAAAATGGATTCTGGGCCTAGAGGCGTGGGATAGGAGGGAAAATTCATGTTTCCAAGATATAAGGGCTTGCTTTATGATCAGCAGTGAGTGTTCTAACTGAACTTAGCACTCATTTTTTCCTCACTCATAGGCCTAACTCAATAGTAATATGATGAGAAAATGTTAAATATAAAATTGAATTATTGCTGCTTACGATTTGCTGACATTAAAAACGCCATCTCTCAGTCTTCACTGGAAGACTCTGGTACTATTTTATGAGAAGTTCCTGGTTTATTTATCTTATATATAAATATTATGCATGTTTAAAAATACTTTTTTTTCAAACTTAAGAGGCTAAATTGAGATTAATTTTTATTTATGTGCAGCGAGTCATTGCTGCTTAGCAAGTGTTCTACCTGGTAGTGTGCTGATAGGAGGGGAAATCAGGGTCTTGTAGATGACAACAATCTAGGAATGAATATGCATTTCACTGTGAAGTGGGTGAGGGCAAAAGGCAGAAGACATGGTGGGCGTCACATTTGCTGATTGTAGCACAAAGAAAATGGAGATAAAGAAATGAGCAGATGCAGGGAAGCTGGAAAAGGTCACAGGATAAACTCGAGTTCAGAGGATACTGCCTTTCAGCAAAACCTTTCACTGAGTGTTTACTGGAAGGAAATTTTCCTTGTTCAATTTGAAATGTAGCAAAGGCAAAGGGAATTGGTGACTCGTTGCTTGTGAGGGGATTCTGTCGGTCAGTCCATCACTCTGCACTGTCTGCTTAAGGAGGGATCCACAGAGGTTCCTCAGATTGCAGTGCTGATTTAAATTACTTTAAAAAGTGGAAGAGTGATGTAATTTTATGTTTGAAAAGACCAGCCAACCTCTCAGATTTGATGTTGTCTTAACCTTTAAATCAGCTACACAGCCAACAAGACACAAGGTGACAAATTTCAGCCTTTTTGTATTGTTAATTTTGAGGCTTGAAACTTAACATCAACTGTCTGAAAATTTATTGTATTGTATTGTTTTGTCACTAAAAAGGGATAGCTGTAAAGCTGTAAAATGCAATTTAGTCTTTTAATAGGAAAAATTACTACAAATGGTATTTTTATATTCCATAGAATAGAATGCCCATAGCAAATCATAGACCCATTAATTTCTCAGGCAAATATCTATATAGTTGATGATTCACTTTAAGTTATGGTAGCACTTAAATATTTTTACTGTTATTTTAGTAATATCTCAATTGGTTTTTTTAATTCCTGTAAGGTAAGAAAAAGCTGTTAAAGTCTGTAACTTAAATTTTTGCTAGGTTATTTTTTTGAAAAAAGCCAAGGCAATGTTCTTTCTTGAAATACTTTTCTAATGAGGTCTAAGCAATGCTTGTTTCTCTCCCCAGTGAATTTCAGTTTTGTAGAGAGTCTTGAAAAAAATGGCACTTTAAATATGCAATGGAAGATCTCAGTTGGCTTCTTTCCTTGTAGAATTTTCTCCAGTTTTATAGTATCTGATCTTCCCTTTTACATCTTTAAAACTAAACAAAAAAGCCTCCCCGACCCCCCACCACTCGTAATAATCTCTTGAGCCTGTAACATGATGCGTCCCAGCTAAACTCTAAGGTGATGTGTTTGCCCTCTGGTTGCCCTTAAGCCATTTGAAAATATTTACACAGTTTTGCTGACCTGCAGTATGTGAAACAGTCCGTTTTCCACTGTTATTTATATAACCTGAATTAATTGCTGATCCCTCGTGTTTGGGATGAATGTCTGTATATGTCAGAGTGCACTCCTGGAGAGTTGAGGTCATGGGGTTTGTTCTGTTTAACCCTCACTAACAGGCAGGGATGCTGAGCGTTTGCAGGGCAGAACAATTCTGGACTTTTTGGGCTGCGGGGATATGGGAAAACAAGCGGCTCCTTGCATGTTTCAGCATTAAATATTGACACATTGATCTGTTTTGCAGTTTTCTACCCAGGGAATTTTGCTGTCTTTCATACGCAGCTCTTGACAGGGCTGCTGCTCTCCTGTGTTTCCAGCCTTGCTCCAGTTGGGTTGCAGAGTTTTACAGGAAACATCACAGTTGTTTTTGATGCTTTGCAAAAAGCTTGCCAATGTTTTGAAACGTTTCTCCAAAATTTGCATGTTACATCAAAGATCATTTCAGCTGTGTTTGTTCTGTGGAATAAACTACTAGTTCAGTTTTATAATTCTTCCAGCTATTTAGGTTTAAATTCCTATTCTCTCTGCTGTTTCAGAGAATTAAATAGTACAGGAGAAGGGACTCTTCATTAAAGTAATTACTGCTTTTACTCACTAAAGAAGTTGAGCTGGAAGTTGCTGTAGTGGTTTTAATTCTGTTTATACCATTGAGCCTGGTGCTCCAGTCCTGGAGTAGGGAGCAGCCAGTGCCCTGATTTTATGTACTCTTTTTCACAATAAGTAAATTCCTCTTTCCTATTTCTAGACAATTCTACTTCTAACATGGAGGCCATTTAATTTGCCAAAGAAAATCTATGTAATTCTGTGGTTTTGTTGTCTTCAAGTCAGTCAGTGGAATCCAGGTGGGCTGTGCCATGACATTGCCACCAGTTAGCTGAATTAACACTCACACAGTGTTCTTCTGGAGTCCACACTCATGCTTTATCTTCCTCTGGAATTATTCCTAATCCTCTTTGGGCCCCATTACTTATGAAAAGAAGTAGAAAGACCATCATTTAATGTGCTTTAAGATTAGCTTCCTAAAGTGGTGATTTTAACATTTCCAAGCATTTATTTGCAGAGGTGTATGAAATATGAAGTGGTTGAGTTTTATCCAAGTTGATCCATGTCTTATCACTGGAGCTACATTTAGTGAGCTGGTTAAACTTTGCGTTTGCTGATCTCTCTAAGAACCATCCCTTCCACCAGGAAGCCCCATTAAATCTTCTGTATAATGCTCTTTGTGAAATAGCAAATTTGATATGGAAATGGAGCTACATTTAGTAATAGATCCCAAAGGCAGAACTTGAAGTTGTTACATGCATAAATAAATGAAAAAAAGAATAAATATAAACCTATTAGAAACTAATAGGAGGGACAACACAAAAAATCATGTTTAGTTTTATGCCTGTTTCCAGTCTTTCATTGTAAACTCATTGATTTCTCTCAAATTAGTGTCTTCTGCTATAGAATCAGATGTCATCTTCACATAATTGTGTATGCAGGCTCTAAATTCTTTTGGAAACAATGTTAACTACGAGATTTAGTTCTTCAGTTTTACTATATGATGTACTAAATTATATATTCATAGAGATATTAAATTTAGATGAACATTCTCTCTGGGTTCCTTTACCCTTGTTTACACATCCTGACTGCTGTCAGGGTCCTAATCCAGCTCTTGAGCATGTACTAACACCCAGAAAACAAACTGGCAGGGAAGCTTAAATTTAATTTACTACAGTAACTGCGAAGGGTGGAAGTCTGCTGGTGGAAAGATCATGCTGCACATGATCAGGATTCCTCCTCTGCCTGCAGTTTTCTTTTCTGGAGAGATTATCTGTCTATCCATCCATCCATCCATCCATCCATCCATCCATCCATCCATCCATCCATCCATCCATCCATCATCTATCTATCTATCTATCTATGTTTGTGTATTTTTTCTGATGCAGTTGCCCGTATTTCTGACACAGCTCCTGCTTGGCACAGCTGGGCTGCTCCACACTGGACAGTCCCAGACCTCTTCTCTGTTTTCACAGCAAAAACTGAATTTACTCGTGGACACAACTGGACATTCTGTGCAACTTCAGTTGAAAGTGAGGTCTGTGTAGCAAGTCAGAATATTTCAGGCCTCTGTTTTATGGACTTCTGCCTATGTTTGAGTGGTACCTACTGAGCAAGTTCAGGATTCCTAGGAACCTTTGCAATTTTGTGGAGTATTTCTGCATCTTTCTGTAGTTTAACAGAGCCAGCTGTGCCCAATAACCAAAGTATATGGCCCACACACTTCACATCTTAAATTCTTAATTGAGGTGAAAGATGACAATGAATCACAGAAAACTTCTGTAGGGATGCAATATAATTTTATTGACTATGAACCAGTATTTCTATGAAGAAATGTAGGGTCTGAGCCTTGAGTTTGGCAGACCCATAATCACTTGCTGCAAACACTAAAGTCAGGTCTGGGGGAAGAAACATCCTGGGATATTTTCTGGTTTCATGCCTTGAGTCTGATATTTCTGCAGTGACCCCTGATATATTACTCTGCTATGAAGCTCGTTTGTGTTAATGGTAATTTTTAATGGTACTAATAAACCATAACCTAATATTTTTGTATGGCCCATGCTACAGCAGTTTTGGCAGCATCATGTTTTCAAAATTCAAAGAGTGAAGAACAGGTTGCTCTGCTTTACTGCAACTTTGCCTTTTGTTTTGAACATTTACTCATAATTGTTCCACTAAGTACGTTTATTTTTAAAGCATTCCAGAAATATGATAATTACAGAAGCCACACTTACAGCTGCATGAGGTTTTCATAATTAATGCATAGAAATATGCAATAAGCTCATGATAAAATATGTGAATAACTTTGTGGAGTTTGGCGCAGTTTTGACCTTCTAGATACTAAAACATTATGTTTTCTATTCCTGCTTTCATAGTAGATTCTAATCATATTCTCTAATTACCATCTCTTACTTAAATATTGGCATTTGCTGAAAATGACAAGCCACTTTAGAAAGTAAAATAGATAAACAGTGGAGTGATAACAGTGATTTTGGCCATGGACAGAAATTTTAGTGAAAGCTTTCCATACATCGTAATCACTTCAGCATGGTTTTAAAAAGCTGGGAGTGTAGGTTATGGAAGCTGTGTGTGGTTATGGAAGGAAGAAAAAGAAGAGTTGAATATCAAGAAATTTCCCCTCTCAGTACCTCTTTGTTCATGTGATACACACTTTTATAGGGATTTTGTTTGAGAGTAAAGAGAATCTCTTTTTAGTAAAAAGAACAAATGGCAAAAATATTGTTGTAGGTGTTTGTTTTTTCAGATTATTCATTAAAAAATACATCAGACAATATTTAATTGAAATAGTGGATGCTTGACATTTAGAATTTCTGGAATGTTTATCAGTTTTCTTCTTTAGTAATTGTACCATAAGTGAGATTGAGCAGCAGGATTTTCTGATGCTGTTCCATCCACTCTGCTTTTGCCTCCCTGGACTCACCTTGGCCCTGCAGATGTGTTCCTACAGCTATTTCTGGGAGTACTCTCTGAACTGAATCAGGAAGCTGATTTGATTTCATTATTCCCTCATTTCTACTTTTTTTTTTCCCATTCCCAGCCTGGATTAGTTCCCAGGTCACATTCACAGTGCAGCCCTAGGAACAGTTGTGAAGGGCAGGATGGGGACAAGAATGGGGAGCAGAGTGGGAGGAAAGGAAAATCCCAAACTCAGCGTTGCTGCTGAGGAGGTTTGTGGCACCCCACCCTTGTTTTAGGTGCCCGGGGTTCTTTCAGTAATTGCATGTTCTGTGAGCCAGTTCACAAGACTCACAGTAAAACAGGAATTATCAATGAGGAAGATTAACAGCAGATTTTTCATACTGCCATTCTGGTCACATGTGAGAACTGTAAGTATAGAGAATCATTTCAGAAAAGAAAAATCACTTTTTGATCACAAGGAATGATTAAAAACGTACAACATCTTAAGCGAGTTTTTCCTCATGACTTTTTACAGAAATTCACAGATTCATTTTTCATTTAAAAAAGTGGTGTGAAAGCCCCTACAACTATCAACCTCTGTTAAATTAACATACAAAAGTACAAAATCTTGGGTAAAAATTAAATATCATCTATCTGTAACTTAACTGATTACTTTGCTGTTAATGCCCCTAAAACGCACCGAAATTCTTTCAGTACCTTAGTCTGCCTCTGCTTTCTGCACAGTCAACTGCCTGAAAATCAACTCTAATATTAATTTGAGAGGTGGAAAAGCCTAAGTTTAACATTTGGCAGAATTGCCGTTGTTTATGTGAATTGTTGGAGTTTTCTATTACGGTTTTCTTGAAGTAAGATTGAATGCTGTGTGGAAAGAAATTACCAGGAAGTTGTTATTGAGCTGAGACAAAGGGGCTGTAAAGGTCATACATAAAAATATAATTATATTTCTTCAAATGAAACAAGAATATGCCCTGAGAAAGCAGAGTAGTTTGAAAGATATTTTTTAAGGTAGGTATAGTTCATGATGACAATTTTGACTTCAACAGGAATCAAATGAATTATTTTTATTCTTAGGCCATTTCTTTCCCCTATGGCCTATTTTTTCAATACAGAATTTAGAAGGTTCATGACATAGATCTAAAATCATGGTAGATCTATTACAGTTTGTTCAGTAGATTATGTTGAATAGCCCAAGAAATGTGAAATAAAGTTGATAGATATCTTGGAATCCTAGTTTTCCCTCTGCACTCCCAAAATGCCTAACAGCATCTATCAGCAATGCATAACCTGGAATGCTTTTATTGTGGAAAACAACAGTAAAGAGGGCTAATTATCCTCTAGCTGAATTTTGGCCTGAAGGTTTTGGCCATGATGTTTGCACAAAGCCAAATGGAGAAGCGGCTTCACGGTTGTGTTCTTTGTTTGCTAAATGTGGTGACCCAGCTGAGCTATTACAGGTAGTACAGACAGAGAGGGAGCAGGACTGTGGGGCTGAGCATCCCCTCTGTATGTAAATAGTGCTCACTGCAGCTGCTTCTTTAGCTGATAATCTGTGATTACAGTTTAGGAACGGCAAATTGAACGGTGAAATCCAAACCTGGGACAGAAAAGTGACTGTTCATAGGACGTTTGGGGTTTTTGTAGACTCAGAAGGACTATTGCCCAGTTCACAGTATTATTTAAATTTGTACTTTAGACCAGCTTTGGAATTATAAAGGAGCTAAAGGCACATAAACCTTCCAAATTAGTCCCTGCTTCCCTTTTCCTTGCCCTTCAGCACTGCTCCTACTGTAGCATCATGGCTCCTTTCCAGCTTCCCTACCTGCCTGAGGAAGCAAAGTGCTGTACCAGATTCTGGAGTGTTATCACACCCCAAATTAGAGCCCTGTGCTGGGGGTCGGTGTGTGCAAACCTGAACTGGCACTGGGGCTGTGCCTGACCATCCTGGTGTCCTGGGGAAAGCAGCAGGACCTGAACGTTTTGGGGAAAGTGTCACTTAATGGATGGACCTAACCAAAGTGTTTGCTCAAGTGTTACTCAATTTGCATCTTTAAAACAGGTCTGAAAAGGCTTCCGTGTGATTTCCGAGAATGCACTTCGCCTATTAGTTTTTGTGCTGTGTGTTTACACAGTGGGGCACAGTCCCTTGTGTGTTGGGGAATTTTGTGTGCAGCAATAACATAAAATACTGAAATTATGAGGAATGTGAATCTCCTCAGGAATGGAGAGCAAGTGCAGTTTGTGTTTGTTCTTAGTGAGAAATTAATTCACTTAAATGCTTGTTCTTATGTACTTCTTTGGAGTTATTAAACCTAATGATTAGTTTTAATTAATAAACCAGTGAATTTTTTTTTGTAAGTTCTCATAATAAATTTTTATGAAATATTAATGAAACTGATTCTGGTCAGTATTTAGTATAATTGAAGTAAATATTCAACTGTTCTTTGTTTATTTCTCAAAAAGGAAGAATTAGTGCCTGATCCAGCTTTGCACCTCTGTGAAATGATCTCAGAGGTGTTTTCCAGCCTAATTGATTCTGTGAAATAGGTGGACAACACTAAATTAGATTGTAGGGTGTTTTTAATAATTGAAATTGTGTGTGCTTCACATAACTGAAAATAGCTGCCTCATCTGCAAGTCAGTGGAAAATTCACTCTGTTGTTCCAGTGCAGTTTCAGAGCAAACTTCAGTACATCCCTAATTATGGAGTCACATAATATTTGCCATCAGATCCATTTGTCAACTCCATTTGCTGTCCGAAGTTACAGATGTCAGGAATTTGTACATGTCATCAATTCATTTGTCAGAGCTGTTGTATGTTAACATTAAAATCAACTTTGCTAATGTTGACATCTAAATTGCCATCTTTAGGTTTCAGAGTCAATAACAGATTTCAATTAATTCTGTACTGATCTGAGATGTTGTGTCAGGGTGAGACAGATATAAGGAAGTCAACACTCCTTTATACTTGCTTCACTTATTGGTTTTCTTCAGAAATAAATCATAATGAAAGTGTAAAACAAAGGAATCCCAAATGTAATTTCCAGAAGTGAAAGTCTGTGTTGATGCTGGAAGGATAAGAAAGAGCTCCTCAAGTTGCAGCATGAAGTGAATTCTAATTAGAAAAAAGAAAAGGGGAAAAAAAAAAAAAAAAAAAAAAAAAAAAAAAAAAAAAAAAAAAAAGGAAAAGTGAGCAGGAAGAAAAGAAACAATTTTACACATAACCTGTTACTGTAAACTTACTAAATTGTTACTCATTAAATAGTGAGCACACAGTTTGGGAAGATTATCTGAACAAGGAAGCTAAGAGCGACAATTACATGTTTCTTATTTCTTAAATGAAGATTTAAGATTGTTACCAGGTTGTTATTTGTACTCATGCCTCAGTACAAGACACTTTTAATTAAGATTTAGGGTGCTGCAAAACACCATTTTGAATCATGATGTTTGAAAAAATGCGATATTGATCAAACAGAGGAACAGAAAGGCAAATTTAGTAACTCATATCCGTAAGATTCATGATGAGCTTTATTAAAATGTAACTCAAAATGAAGTTTTATGGTTGTGCTTTTTGTTGTTATTATTCATAACTGAAGTTGTGCAGTTGGGAGGCCCCCAAATGGTGAAAGGCTGAGAAGTGATTCTGCAGCCTGAGACCCAGCTCCTTCTTGCCCGAGTTATCACATGAATGGCATCAATAGGTGCAGTATCAGCAATGCACACCCAATAAATGATGTGAATTTGGCCAACCACACCACGTCCAAGTCCTTTAAATGTTGGGATAATGGTCACTAATTTTTTTAAATCAGAAGCTAATGTAAAAAGTCTTCTAGAATAAAAAAAAAAAAAAGTTCAGCGAGGCTAACTTGCAAATGTTTGTTCGAAGTGTAAAGAAGTTGACTTTTCAGATTGACTGAAAATGTGCAGGCAGATCTGTCGATTTGTTGGAGCCTATCTTTCTCTGGAATAACGAGGTCAGGAGTTTGCAGAATCTATCATGGGTTGTTTTTCTGTTTGTGTTCTGGATGTAATTCTACCGAAGCTGTTATTTATATAAAGTTCTCCATAATTCCTGAAAAAAAAACCCAAAAACACACCAACTCCAAATGGCTGTGACTCACAGGGAGGGATGACACAGAAATGGAAACTCACAGTTGTTTTAAAGCTGCCAGACTGTGTTTACACTTACAGAGTGTCCATGTGCAGTTGTAAAGTTTGAGTTTTATTTCCTGCAGGTGCCCAGGTGCTCATTCCCTGCTCACTGAGCTCTGCACAGGGTTCACAGGGAACGTGCTGCTCCTGGCCTCCTGTGCCAGGCCATTCCTGGGGGGAAGAGAAGGGGACACCAGCTGCAGGCACCACGGGATGGGAGAGATCTCACTGCTCCTCATTTAGGGATTTCCTGCCTTGTGCTTTTCTTCTAATGGCAAAAAAAATACAAACCTAATACTTGAAGTGTGGCCTGCAAAAGCTGTGGTAGCACAAGAGAACAGTGCAGTCATTCAAATTCTTATTTTCTGCTTCTCAATATGTTTACTTTCTTACCATAAAAGAGATTCATGGATCATGGGATATTCTATATGGATGGGGAATTGTCTGGGAAAGCTGTCAATAAAATATGGTACTTGTTTTTAAAATTAATAAATAATTAATGAGTGAGGCAGTAAGAGCCTCTTAAGTGGGAGTTAAATTCTGCATTTCTGTCGAGGCCCATCTCTGTAGCTGAGGGAGGAAACGATAAATTGAAAAGTGCAGTTATTATGAGCCAATGTGTAACTTTGTTCAGTGAAAACTTTGTTAGATTTAGTCACACCACTTCCCTCAAATGTGTCTACACACCACTGCAGCTTCCACAAACCACTGTAAAAAGATTCAGCCAGTCCATGAATAATCACAATTTCTGTTTGTGCTGTGGTATAGAACTGTGCTGAATGCATCCAGACAGCTCCAAGAGATCATCACCTAATACTCCCTGAGCTCTTGGTGTGTTCTGGTGGATCAGTATCAATCAGAAGTGGCTTTTTGTGGAGCAGGGCAGCTTGTTCTACCTCCAGGACACTGCTCTTACTGTTTCAGAGTAAATGTGTTGGTCTCTGGGGAAGCAAACTAATTTTTTTGCACTTCAGTGTTTTGTTTTGTCTTCAGAATGAGATGTTACTCCGGGGGAAAAAAAATTCAGTTCAGCTTTTTTGGTTGAATTGTGTTCCAGAAAATTTTATGTCAGTTGGTTTAAATAAAGCAAACAAACAAATAAACCCTGAAAAAAGTGTGTTATTGCTGGATATCTGGGATTTTCTGAGAAAGCCTGTGGCTTTCCAAATTGCAGACTTGGAAAAATACTCTGACTAGCAACCTGGAAAGAAAAACTGTATTCCTGTGTGGATATTATGAGGAATTCTTATGTAATGAAAAATATGTGTGTTTCTTTATGTTCAGTAGTAACTGATTAGGGCTCAGGTAGTTTTGTGGGGGAAGGAGAACAGAGTGAGAGATTCTGGCCATATAAAATAGGCAAACCCAAAGAAATTGAGTGAATTAGAACAATGTACATGTGAATTGAGCTATCCGTGGGAGAGAGTGAGGAGACAGTGACTTCTAGCTCCTGTCAGCCAGTGGAAGGAGTTAATGTGAATTTACTATGTTTCAGGTTTAAAAAATGGGCTGATATGTTAGAAAATCCAGGACAGTGAAGGAAATGCAAGCCAAGGCAGTGTTTGGGGAGGAGGATCCTACAAATACCCATGTGCATTTCAGTTTTCCAGTCCCTAAGAACACTCCAGTGTTCTTGAACACATCACAGGGTCTGGTTTGAGAGATGTCCTAAGATGGGCAAATCTTTGCTGAGAATTCAGATTCTTCTTGGTTCAGTAGAAGAGCTACAAAGGGAAGCAGTTGCTGAAGATATACTTAGAATGGGGCAGTCCTGAGTTCTCTTGATAATAGATGCGGGCAGAGATCTCAATTCTTATGATGTGCACTCCCAGTTCTCATGGTGGGCACAATGGTTCTCAGGCTGGCACAATCCCAGAGGCAGTGGGGGAAACAGGTCCTGTTCCAGATCCAATTTCTATCCCTCTGGCTATAGAAGCCCAGAATTCCAGCTGTGCACAGGGTGTGTTGAAAGACGTGGGAGAAAAAATTATCTCAGTAGTCCAGACATTTTACAGGTTCGGTGTCTTGATAGTCCATGGTTGGAAGAAGAGATAAGTATCAACTGGTTAAGGAAATAATGGGTGAAAAGAAGTAAAAATTGTCTTACGTGCCTTAATATGCCTTCCCAGTTGTGTTAGAAGCAAGTTAGGCTGTCTCTAATTAGAAGTTAACATAGCACTGATTTTGTAAGGCAAGCATGTGCACGCAATGAGCTGATGTCTCGGGAAGGAAATGACAAGTGCACAAGAGCATAAATCAACCTCTAGCTGAAATCCCTTGGTTTTCAGCAGTGCATGAAGGCTCTATAAAAAATTTAACCCTGAAGTAGTTACTTAGTTTTTCAGATTTTTAAGAGGGTGTTTGTAGCTGTGGAAGTCATGAATTGGCTGAAAAGTAATTCAAGATCTTTCAGTTTGTAAAAGGTAGGAACTCGCTGTTAGTAAATGCAGTTGATCTGCCTAAAGTAGAGGATTTGTACCTGACTGGAGTGAAGTCAGCAGCAGCCTTGCACTGATTCAGTGAGCAGAGGAGACTCGGCGTGTTAGTAACAGAAAAAAGTATCAGTAGTCTAAAAATTGTATACGTCTTAATTAAATTCCAAGTTTTCAATGGTACTCTCAGTGAATATTTTAGTATGTGTCTTATCAATCACTTCTGCACTAAGTCTATAATTTTTGAACTCTGAGGGTGTACATTGAGTTGACTTTTTGAACCTAATGAATTTTAAGCAAACAGAGCTAACAGGGAATAGCTGGAGTAATATTTACTTTTTAGTTTGATGAATTACCAGGATGGGGGTGCTAAAGGGTATCACAGTACAAGTGGTTTCACTACCTTTGTGTTCCTTCTGTGTTTTTATTTGGAACTCATTAGTTCCTGTTAAAGCAGTAATTAGGTTTTGGATGCAGCTGAAATTCTTAATTCTTGGTGAACCTCTCCTGTGGTTTTCCTGCCTCTTTAATTCAGTGTATTTCAGTTTTATTACACGTCTCAACAACCTGGTGTTTACCTTGTGCCTGCTTAGGCTTCAAGTTCTTTAAAACTGTGGGTGTGTTTGATTGGAGAGTAGAGTTTATCTTTCACACTCCTTATTGTGTGAAATGAGGATGTGGGAGGCTGGAGTACCTTTACAATCGGGGCTGTTGCAGGATCTGTCCTCCTTCATTTCACATGAAGTACTCCGGGCCATTTGTGTCACAATGGAAAAGGTGAGTCTCTGAAGAGCTTGCCAGGATCTCTTTTTCCTGGTACTCTTGTAGCTCATTGTTTTATAATCCTTATTGGTGAGACTAGACCAAGGACATTGGATATAATTACTGGTTTTCTTTGTGCTTTCCCACTCTTTTTCGTATTCACTAACAAACTATTCTAATAAATCGCTAAGTTCCTAAAGCTCTGAAGTTCTTGAACCCTCTTTTCCCCTCCATTTTCTTTTTTCTGCCAGTGCCAAGGGAGCAAATCCATTGTCACTGGGTAGAATCCGTTTTTTTCCAAAAATGAAGAAAAGCTGCAGTTCTGGCTGACTCTTTCTTTGCAATGCAGCTTCATCTCAATTTCTTTAACCTGGAACTAGCAGCGGATTCTCCATGCAAATGATGTCTGGCACAGATTTAGGGATGTGGCTGCCAAGATTACTGATGAAGTAGATGGAGAGCTACTCTTTTGCCATCATTACACATTGAGCTGTACCTTTAGTGTTGGTAGTAATCCTGCTCATATTTCTAGGGACAAGGGTTGAGTTTCAAGCAAAACTGTTGTTATCCAGCTTAAGCAAGCTGAAAAACCTGCTTAAGAAAAAAGAAAAAAAAATCTGCCTGTGGAAACTCTCAGGAAAACTCTTAATTTGAGAATCTTGATTGCTTTTCTTTATAGCAAAAATTGGTTGGTTGACTTGGGGTTTTGGTTTTTCTCTGCCTACAGTAAACCTTTGACAGATTTTTTTAAAAAACATTTTTTGTTTTCCTTGGAAAAGAAAACTAGATTGGACCCCAAGGAGCTACACATTGCACATAATAAAAAATACCTAATATAAATGGTAAAGCCAGTTTAAATGCTTTCCACGTTGTTACTGGGCCATAAAAAACTATAATCAGAACAAGCATGTTGTAAAAGCAAACTTGTGTTCAAAAGAATTCCTTTCTCTCAGTTCAGTAATTGTATTACTTAGCAATTATAGGGAAATCCTTTTTGTTTAAAATTATTTAGAAGCTTGGGCTAATCCTTCAATGGTCTGTGGAAATAAATGGAGGCATAAAAAGAAAAAAAGGGATTCATCCAAAACTGGAGATTAATGACAATCAGAACTGAGTCAGAATTAAGTTAGAATTTTTAGTCTTAATCTCAGATCCTGTTTATCATTCTTCTGTCTTTTTCACATTAATATTCAATACATAATATTTGGTGTGTGGACTAATAGAGAAGGGTATGAAAGCTTTTGATTTGGGCAGATTTCACACTGGCAAGTCTTGCTCTTGGGCAGGAAGCTGGGAAGGAACTGCTGTGGTTTTTGTTGCACCAGGGTTTTGTGTGAGTTGTTGGTGGAGTGGGTGGTTTGCCAGATTGGAAAGGCATTGCCAGTGATGATTAAAATGGCATCTGATATTCTTTTATGATTCACTTCAGAGGGTACCATTATGACTAAGAGAGATTTAAAAATAGGGGCATTTTAGTGAACAGTATGACTCTGGCTCGTTCTCCGAGTCAGTAAATCCCCAGTGTTCTCCAGCATTTCTAAATAATTTACTCTTGTACTGGATGTCACTGCACACAGGTGTGGGCACCTTGCTGCAGTGCCACCAGCCTGCCCCAGACTGGTCATCTGAAATACTGCCCAGCTGAGCACACTTTGCTGTGAACAGAAACTACATTATTTGGATAAAAATTTATGACACCAGATGACTGAATTTTTTTTTCCTACCATAAAGTTATCAGGGATTTAATGATAGCTGACGTATCATGAGATAAATTAAGATGATAGTCTAATAAGTACAGATTAACAGACGTGCTACATAAATATCTAGAAAATCTCCTATCTCTATTGTCATGATTTAGTCTCAAAAATGCCCCCTACACTTCTTGTATTTATAAAGAGAGATCTTAAAGTGATTCTGCCTTCTCCCTTTCAGCGTTGAGGCTGTTGTATCTCGGTCATGGCAGTTAACCCTGTGCATTTGTTTTTGCTCATATTTAACTTTCCACTGAGTTTCCATTACGGGGGCCTGATGAGAATAAATAGCGAGAACAGGAAACATTTCACTTCTCATTAAAATAAAGGAAGCTTGAAGTAGTGATGGGAGGACCGTGGCTGGGTTGCTCTGGAGATGTGAGGGGGGAAAAGATGTGGTGTGTTGATTGCTGGGGTAAATAATCACCAGCATGCTGGCAGCTTTCACACGGGCTGTGTGAGGCAGCTCAGGAGGTCACAATAAAGTGTAAAATCTCGTTTTGACGTCTCTTGCTGTCTGCCTGGCAGCTGGCTCAGTGCTGTCCCCAAAATGCTGTAATTTGTGGGTGAGACCACTCGGTGTTTCCCAGGCCAGCCTTTCCTTTGCCGCGCTCCCCAGAGCACTTACATTTAACATGTGATGGCATTTAGCAAAGCAGGTTTGGAACTGACGGCTACAGTTGTCCTTCTGGAAGGAGACTGATGTATTTTTCATTCATTTTTATATGATCTTTAATAATCTTATGAAAAAATTAAGTTACTTCCTAAACTCTGGGCTGTCACATGGATCAGGTACTCCCCTTTCCCAGGCAAATGAAGCAGCTCTGTGTAGGCTCTCCTGGAAGTTCAGTGCTTGGAGTGCTGCAGATCTGCAGCAACAGTGAGTGGGAAAACATCACTCCTGGGGAAAGTGACAGTGCTGATGCACGATCTTTGATCCTTTCTCTCTCTAACCACTACAAGATGTTCTGCTAAAGCATGTGCTTCTTATTTTGTAAAGGCAGGTGTTCTGCATTCAACTGCACTCCAGTGTTCTGCTCATCCTCTACAGATAATGCTGCCACTTCTTAAAATAAAAATAATACTGGAGAACTTACTTTGTAATTTTTTTAAATCCTTTCTGTTTTGTGGTAAGAGATTATTTTCAAGACCTCTTTCATAATGCCATCTCTTCATATCCTTTCTCTTTCTGGAAAACAGGAGACTTCAGGAAATTGTTATTTGAGAACAGACAGGCCAATGGAGATGGCTGAAGTCAGATACAGAAGTTCCTGCAGGTGCCCTGGCTGTGTTATAACTCACTGTCACTCCACACTGCCTGTTGGAGAGCTTCTGTGCTTAAAAGAGCAAAACTAATTATAAAAACCCCTAATAATAATAAAAGAGGAAGTTGTGTCTAGTCCATGCCTTCTAGGCACTCTGCAATGCTGCTGGAGTTTTGTTTTCTGATGGGGTTTTGTTTTCTTTTGTAGAAAGAAACTCCCACCTTCTCCCTTGGTTTGCTCCTGCCACAAATGCTGCTGGCAGTTGACAATATTTGGCTCATTCTAAATTCCAGGCAATGTTCTTTAACACTTCAGATTTAAAGGATGGTGTCTAATTTTCCTTTTATTTATGGAAATTGGTTTGCAACTGGTTGCTTTTAAGTAGCAATGAATTCAAGTGACCGAGGGAGGTAATAAGGCTGACTAAGCCATTTGTAATTTTTATTTTTCTCATTCTTATCAGGAGAATTCTCTTACCAGTACTTTCAGAGATCTCACACTGAGATCAGGCATTTTAGATTCCCAGTAGGAAAAGAAATATCTCGATAGATAGAAAATAATAGATTTTTCCCTTTGCTTTTTTTTTTTTTTTTTTTTTTTTTTTTTTTTTTTTTTTTTTTTTTTCCCCAAGGGAAAACTCCAACAGCACCAAGAGAGTACCTGCATAATGCTAACGATGCAAAATCCTGCTTCTTTGTGGCTTTTTCTGTCAGTTTAAATTATATTTATGTGCAATCTCAGTATTGAAAGTATATATGTGAAAACAAAAGTGGTTTAACTGGCAAGAGATTTCAGCTCCTGCTTTGCAAGCAAATGAAGGGAAAGTTCAATTATGAACTTTCCATTTAATAGGCCACTGATGTGGTATTAGTTTTCTCATTTGTATTGGACATAGATGAAAATAATTATTACTACTGGCAAAAAATACTTTTATCCTTTGTAGAACTTACATTTATTAAAAAAAAACCCCACAACCACAATGGCTTTTGATGTTGTACATGTAGAAAGAAAAGAAGTTCTAAGTAGAAGCTTCCTGGACTTTGTTTTGTAATTTTGTTACAATTAATGTAACTACTTTTATTTTACACCAACTACTTGTGTTTCAAGATTATTCAGTTGGATAGTGGTAAGACCAGATAGTCTCTGTGAGTGTTTGAAGTAGTAATTACAATTTTTGTGCCTCAGGGGGTTGGCATCCGTGAACCTGAGATGGTTTATATCAGTGTGCTTCTATTTCCATGTTAAGAAATTAATCAAGTATTTTGAATTTGTTTTTAAGGCAAAATTTCTCATTTATTTAGTAAAAATCCTCATCGCAGAAGTACACTATGAGTACTGTTTTGCTTTTGGTTTTATGTCATGATTGCAAGTTTTACATCTTGTGGTGTGGAGTAGTGTGATTTCATTTAGAAGTGATTTGTTTTACTGTTTCTTATATGCAGAATTATCTGTTCTGCTGACCTTTCACAGTTGTTTCTATAGAAGGTTCAAAAGATAAATCTTGTCCTACACATTGTGACAGCCACTTTGCAATGCAGTGATCCAAGAATATTAAAGTCTTCTTCGCAAATGTTTTAGAGGACATGAAATAAAAACTGTTAATAGGGACTCTCAGTCAAGCTGATCAGATCATAACTTTAATTTGTACAGCAAGGCAGTGATTGTGCCATCTGAGCTCTGCCTGGACCGTGGTGGTGGCTGGTGGAGCCTGTGTGGCACTGGGTGATGGCAGGTGGTGACCTTGGGTTGTTTGGTGGCAGAACTTCCTTAAAATGTCCCATCCAAGTGCTCAATCGTTTCCATTTAATCCAAGTGGGATAGAATTCCGTGTAAAATCACAGTTTACCAGCAAGGCTGTATTATTTTGTGGCTTTCTACTGTGGACAAAGAAATGTGATGAGCTGCCTTCCTTCTTTTGTTGTCTAAGATTGCAAATGATTCCAAATTTCAGCACGAATCCGCGTACCAGCTTCTCATTTTTAACTTTGAATTTCTGAGTCCTGTTTATGACACTGATATTCAAAGACTGTTTTGATGTTTGAAGATGTGACTTCTGTATATAATGAAATAAAAATTGGCTTCCAAAGTTTCTGTCAGGGAAGAAGCTGAATAGAAATTACCTATTTATATTTAATCACAATAATCTAAAAGAAAACCTGAATAATACTGTTTTAAATTACTGCAGTGGAATGTGTTGAGTGTTCCGAATACAGACAGGGATATGAGGATCACTGAGAATATGTTGATTACTTAGTGCTTTCTTTGCAATCAACTCTGAGGAGGAAAAAAAACATTGTATGAAACGAAAATATGGGTACTACCATTAATTTGGGTTTTTTGGGGAGAGGGAGTGGGCCTGGAGACAGAAATGGGCTTCTGTGTGATGAAGGAATTTTTTTTAGGTTTGTTCATAAGTTTATTTTTGTTCCCAGCATTCAAGGCCTCCCAGTTGGAACATACGGGGTCACTCACCGTGGTCATCAGATGCAATCCCTCTGTGTCCATTTGCAGAAGTTTTTAATGTGTACCCTGTGTTCTGTTCATCCACTGGAAATGCCTGCAAGTGGTAGAAAAGTGTTTTCTGAAGGAGAAAGTTACTGCCTGCTGAGGAGCAGGGGCAAAGTTGAAGATTTTAAAATCTAATGTATTTTTGTTGCTGTTCAGTTAATCCCTCCATGAAGTCCCCGTTGTAAAAGAGATTTCTCTCAGTGATCTATTCAAGATGTGGTACAGCTGATTGAGATGGAAATCACAGCTACAATGTTGCTTAAATTTGCTTGCAAATTACTGTCATTAAGACAAAATTTCCTGGAATGCTCTTCCTAGAAGAATACTATTTGTAATCCTGATAGTCAAGACTTACCCAGTTGCTATAGGATGCAGCAGAAGAATTAATTATTAATAATACATTATTAACCACAAGATGTGGGAAGTTAGGCCCTATTTCCATCCACTTGAAGGTAGATTATGCCCTATTTCCATTCTACCTGAAGCTACCTGCAGCATTTTATTTTTTCCTTGTCACAGAATCCTTTAATTTTCCAATCTAGAAATGCCTTGCTCAGCAAAAATTCATTAACCCTCACAAAGATTTGGTTATAAGATAACTTATTAGCAATAGCCCAAGTTTTGATCCAAATAAATAATTCCATAAAGAAAAATCATATGCTGCATATTCCTGAATTTATTATTAATACTATTCCACTTTTTCACCAGCAGCATCTCTAGTCTAATAATAATATGTAATAATCTAATATTAATAATAAAATACTACATGTTCAAAAATACATATTCTGACACTATACCCATATACCTGTGGGCGGATTATTATAACAAGTTTAGGATTTTCGATACAATTCCTTTGGATCTTTAATAACCAATTTTGAATGAGAAAACTCAATAATTATCAGGTGCACAGAAAACCACAAGTGAGAGTGCAGAACTCCACCCTTTCGGAACAGATTTATTGCAAAGCAGCACGTCTTTTGAATCCTGCTGTAGGATTAATTGGAAAAGCTGGGGAGTTGTGTGAGAATGTAGAAGTCAAAATCGACCTAATAATTTATGACGTGTCAATAAAATCCGACTTGGGGAAGTAAATGAGAAAGAACCAGTGCAGTTCCTGAGATGGGCTGACTCGTGTTACGTGTTAGAGAACAGAAATAGAAGGAAACAGAATAGAATAAAAAGAAATGTGTGTTGGTTTTGTTTGATTGTTTGTTTGCTTGTTTTCTGACTCTTGCTAATACAGCAAAACAGCTTCAACCTAGTTTTTGGAGATTATTTTTGCGGTTATAAGGTTAGAAAGATTTATTTTGAAATGAAAGCTTTAGAATCTGTAGAAAATATTGCATCTTTCAAAGTATAGTTTTGGGGTCGAGTAATTTGGAGCATAAAAATGCTCGCTAGAAGGTGTAATTCTTACTGAATTTTAAACCTACTTTAATTCTGCTTTGACTTTATCACTGCCATTCATATTTGGAATTGATGTACATTTCTGCCATGTCAAAAATAGATGAGAGTGGTTTTGCAGTTTTTCTGGGAAGAGCTGATCTCTTTTTCTGAAAATAATGCTGATTGTTGTTAATCAACTTGTCAGAACTGAATAGTTTTCTTCTTTATCAAAGTGAAGAAAATTGGGACACTAAATAACAGCCTGTGTGGAACTAGGACACTCTGTTTGGAGACACCGCTCCAGACACTGTAGAGGATTTTTTTGACAGATAAGCTGTGTGCTTAAAGAGATAAATGTTAATCTAATACATTGGAAAACAGACAGATTATGGGGCACTGCCATGCATTCGAATAACAAGGCTAAGTTGTGTGCCCCAGCTGAGTCTGTGGCAGAAAACTCCACAAACTTACTCTGAATACCATGGCAGCAGCTGGTAAACTCTGGTGGACTCTTGATACGTGATTCAATATTGTTAGACACCAGCTCAGCTAAGATTTTTAATATAGAAAGTATTTTTTTTAATTGGAATATAGGGAGTTGGAAGAAAATGAGCACAGAGCCTCTGCTACCTTTGTTCTCAGTCAGAATTCTCTGTCACCTCCTTTTTCCAAGTTTCCCGAATAAATATTGTCCATACTCTGTCCAGAATACTGTGGGTTGGTATAGTTGTACAAGATGCTCCTTTGTATCTCATACAGCATAAAAAGGGTCACATTAGACAGACCCAGAGCACAGCACACATGACAAACCCACATTTTCACAATGGTAGTTGAATACCCTATTGCCTCAGGCACATATGAGAGGATGTATTAAAGAGTGATGATGATTCGAAGAAGAATTACAGAAGCTTCAAGGTGCAAGAGCTTCTCTTGTCATAATATAACTTGTTCTTTTACAGTTAAAGCCAAGATTAATTCTCTGGAATTATTCTTAAATATTATTAGCTGAGTCTAGGTTTGGAAATGACTTTTCTTGAAGAGTTTTGTAGAACATAATACAAAATGAATGTGTTTTAACATACCCACAGGTGTATATATATATGTGTGTGTGTGTGTGTGTGTGTGTGTATATGATCTGGATGTTTTTGTGTAATACAAGAGCATCCCTTGGTCATGTGAAGATTCCTGTTAATTGCATAGGAACCAGTTAGAGAACATAAATGTTTGGGTGCACTGGAGCACCCAAAGCAGTCATGCCCAGAGCAAGAGTTTTTAGGTTTTCCAAAGAGTTTCATCCCGAGAGAGCCCATGGCTGCAGTTCCTTCTGTTCCTCTCAAAGAGTTTTCTGTTCTCTACCTGAACATCCTTATTCCTTCCTGCAGAGGAGTTGAAAGTGCTGTTTCACAGCTGCCCAGCTGCTGCACAGGTGACACCCAGCTGCTGCCGGGGGAGCAGGAGGATGGATTTTGTGTGGTTGGCTTTGCATTTTGAAAGGGTCATTTCGGATGCTCATCGTGGCTTTTGTTATCCCTTGGCCCTGGACCCTGATGGGTGTGGTGAAACTTCTCCAGAGGTGCTGAACTTTTCGCTCTGCTGTGGTAGCTGAAACCTGATTCCAGGAATACAGCTGAACCACGGAGCCTGGTGGCACTGCTGTCACAGCAGTGTGGGGCTGTGCCCTCCACACCTGTGCTGTCCAGAACCCGCTGCTTTTGCTGGTTTTGTCACCCCGGGGCACCTGGCACTGGGCCTGCAGTGACTCCCCACCCTGTGAGAACGCTTCTGTGTCCATCTGATGGGACAAATCCAGCAACTGTCCTGAGAACATGCATTAAATGCTAACAAATCCTCTGCTGAAAGCTTAAAAGAGAGCTAGAAATGCTCTGCCTTAAGGCTGCTCCTTGAAGATGAGCTAAGAGTTTGTATGTCTTTTGGGTTTGTTTTTAATTGCTGATCCAGTAGGATATTCTACAGTGCTTTTTTAAAAATAAAATGTAATGATTTTTTTAAAATGAGAACTTGGTTATTCTCGCTTCTTAGAGTAGTAGTTCTCTCATCCTTTCCTGGAATAATTTATAACCATGTGGATACACAAAATACAGCAGTAATTTATTTTTTTGTATAAAATACAGGGCTGGGATAACAGGTATAACAGGAGTAGCACTTTTAGAATTTTGGCTGTGCGGCATCTTAGAAGCAAACATTGTAGAGATAAATTATAATGTTCATATAAATACAAGCCTGTCTAAATTTAACACTGAAATAAAGATACAGTTGCCTGAGTAAGTGACTGGATTTTTAAAGACATTGCACAGTAAGAACTCACCTTGACTGAAGTGCTGAGCTGAAATCACAGACAGCACCACTTCTGCATTTCCTCATCTTACTTCACTTCCACTACACTTCAAGATGATCACTCTCAGATAATCAAAATACATGAGTATTTGGAGGACTGGAGGTGTATCTTGATGTCATTTCTTGAGCTTGGGCACAGATGTTTGAAAATCCTGGACAGGTTCTTGTCAACAGTGAAATAAGATAAGTAGAAGTTACAAATTCTGGTTTGTTCCTGGTTAGTTGGACATTTAACACTAGGGTACTGTTGCACTACAGCATTTTCTGAACTTTGCTGTTTGATTTTAAAAAGCACTAATTTAACTTCAAAAGGCTTGTTAAATGCAAGATTGCCAGTAATTTTAGAAAGTAATGTAATGTATTAGAACTTATAAAGTCCTTGGAAAGGTAAAAGCTTCTTTGAGGAGATGCTTTTGATTCTGTTGGTGGCTTAAAAATGATGTTCAGGCTTCCTCCTGAAGGGCTGTCATTGGCATTTAGGAAATAAACTGGTGGTGGATACTATTGTGCCAATTTTCTACAGAATATTTGGTGAGCATTTCTAATTTGTGGATTCATGGTTTCCTATTTCTACCTTTAAATGCTTATTTGCAGAGAATATTGAATAGAACCATTAGAGCTGAGGGATTTTCTTGTACCACAGTTAAAGATCTTTATGTAGCCATCACCAGCATTTCATCTTGGTACATAAATCAGGGAAATAGTCAATATACTGAACAAATTGAAAAGATGTGAGAAAGTTCATATGCCATTCCAATTTGATCTTTAACAAATGATGTCTATTATAAAAAAAACCACACTGATATTACTTCATGCAACTACCTTGGAAAAATGGTGTTGACTTAGAAATATTAGTTTCTGTCACAAATGTTATTTATTTTTCCTGCAGGTAGGACTCAGGGTGCCAACAATGTTCTGGTGAAAGTTAAAATCACTCCTATGGTGACAGCAAGTGACAGATTTCATAATGCTGCCTTTTTTAAAGATTTAAAGTTTCAATTTTAGCAATGTACAGAATAGACTTTTGAGGGGTGACAGAACTCCAGTTCTTGGCTGGATGTAATTTTCAGGAGAGTGTTTGGCTCCAGTGTGGTTTCCAGGATGCTGCTGGATTTTTCTCTGTTCAGTGGAACAGACCAGCAGGGTACAAATGCACTCATGGCTTTCTTTGCTTTGCTTCTGCAGAATTACATTCCCCTATTGGAGGAATAAAGTGATTTAAGGAGGAGAGGGGAGGGGAAAAAAAAGGATATATATATATATATATTTGGAGCAAATATGTCAGTATTTGATGTTTTCACAAGGTAGGGTACATTAATTATGTTGTATAAAGAGTATAAATATTCAATATGGACATTAATTCTTGAGTGAAAAAACTTGATCTATTTTATTGCCTAAATAAATTCGTGGTAACTGACCTTGTCCGAACTCTGACTAGCATCTGAGAAATGATTATTTGGACCTGCACATCCGTCCCAGACTGGAAAAGCTTATCTTAGAATACATTATTTTAAGCTCATTTTCAATTTTGAGTAAGAATTAATGTACTGAGTATATTGTGAGTGTGCTAGAAAATATAAAATATGCTTTCTTATCCTGAATACTCTTTTCTAGACATTCAGATTTAGTGTTTCTATGGCCTGCTGACCCTCCTTGCTCAGAAATGTTCTCAGACTATTTTTCATTAAGTGGCTGCAGATTTATTTCAATTGATTGAAAGTCATCTCTAATAACAGGTAATCATAAAGCGAATGATAATAAGGGAAAGGTATCATTTAGCTGAATTGTCAATCATTCTTTTTTAGTGCATTCTAATTAAATTACCAACTGTTCTTTCAGAAAAAGTCCTTTGTAATAGGCATAAATATCGATTACATTGCATGTTTGTTGGCCTGTTTTTGTCTCTGCATTTCTCTTGTTTTTATATACCTAGATCTCTACACTGAGTGCTGTATTATTTAAAGGCAATGTAGTGTGGGCAACTGGGAAATTAAAAACCACTAAATATTTAATATGTTAATTGTACTGTTTAATCTCAAAAGAATTTGGAAATGTCTCTCTCCATTGAGGCTGATTATTTACTGCATGCAAGTAGAAAGCTTGGAACACATAATTATGCTCTGTCATGGTGAAGAAAATTACTGATATTTTAGGAGGTTTTACTCTTTTTGGTAGCAATAATGGTCTCACTTAATAAAAGAAATAAAAGGAATCCTCCCTAGGAATTAACACAGCTGAACCTTCCTCCCCAAAAGCACCCAAACAGTAAAAAGACAAAAAAGCCCAAGCTGACAAAAAAAACCTTGCTAAATTTGTTCAGATGTCCGTGTTAGTGTTTAGCTGCTGCAAGAAGTCATGGGTGGTAATTGATTGTCCTGTATGGCCCAAAGAACTTCATGGTAAATATTTTATTGAATAAAGCTTTGTATTACAAAGGGACTATTCGAGTTGTAATTATCAAGTGAAAATCAATATCACTTTCCCAGCCTGGTGCTTTAAATGTAGGAGTATTCTTAAATACAAAAGTATAATCAATAAACAACCGGACAATTTCCATTTTCTGTAATTAACTCTATCCAGTAGTTTTTCAAGGGACCTTTTTTTCCGTGCTATTAATGAGAGCTTTTCCCCTCAAAGTTACTAAATAGAGCTAAAAAGCCTGGACAAAATGATGTTTGGATTTAGAATACTTTTAGTCTTCCACAACTCCACTCTCACTTCCTTGGGTGGCAAACCCATCTGTCCTTGCTGGAATGGAGCCGTTAGTTTTTCTCTTCAAAAAGGTAAATATCAAATGAGTTTTTGGACTGGAATGGGGAAGCCTTCTGCTGCACTTCGAGAGAAAGCTCTGTTTATTAATGACCCCACTGAAGATCGAGTTGATGAACCTTTGTGGCTGCTGCAAGCACGAAATGTTTGTGTTTTGTCCAGGTTGGGTCACACCCCTTCCCAAGCACTGATTTTCCTGGTGCTCTGGAGGTGACTGTCCATAGGATTGAGACACAGCCCGCTTGATGACAGTCACCAACACCTGCTGGCTCTAAATTCGCTGTGGCAGCAGGTGGGACTTTTTCAGGAATTTTGCAAGAGTTGCTGCCAGCCCTTCTGGCAAAAGCTGAGCTCTTTGAGAGCTGCAGCATCCCATCTGAGCAGCAAACCCTCTCCCAGCCCCTTCCCATTCCGTGCTGTCTCTGATTTCCCGGTGCCTTGCTGGCCCTGCAGCTGCTCAGCTCAGACTTTCCCATGTCCCTCGGGCATGAGGGAATGGGAACATGGACCATGGAGCTCCAGAGGTGTGTCCAGGTGCTGACTGGAGCCGTTCCTCACATCCCTCATCTCCTGGCCGTGCTCTAGGCAGTCTCACCTTCCTTTGGTATTTCTCCCCCAGAAAGGGCTCCAGCTGTGTGCCAGGATGAGGCAGTTTCCCTTCCCACCAGCATAATCAAGACTAAACAGGTTTAAACTCTCTGTTGTAATAGCCTCATGTTCTTGATGAATTGGCACAGCAGGATGGCTTTTCTGCCTTGATAAAGGGTGCAGCTGTTATCATTATTGGTGTGATTGTTTAAGAACCAAATTAAAAACTTGACTTCATTTTAGATGCTAAGCAAAGGATTCCTCAGTGCTGGAGATACTTCATTTAAAAACAATAGTTGTAAATATGCTGATACAAGGCCGAGAGTAATATTTGCCTTCAACTTTGAATCAGTGAATGTTGCTATCATTCGGATTATTTTGCTTTAATCAGAATTTGTTTTAGGGTGAACAAGTGTGAAATTGTTGTTTTGAAAGATGGAAAGTTCTACGGCGCATTTATATTCAACAAGAATTACATTTCTTGTATAATAAGTTACAGATAATCCATATATTGTCTTTGAACCTAGAAGGAAATTGTTCTTTCTCAGAATAAGCTGACTTTCCTTCCAGGAAGGGCAAAGTGAATAGCTAAAATAAAATAAAAAACCCCACCACAAACTCTATAAAGTAGTCTATTTGTTAACAATTTTTAAAGACAAAGCCATTAGAACTCTGGGTTTTTTTTAAAAGTTAGTATGAATGCAGTCCTCTGAATAGAGGAGTGCTTCAGTCTCCATAAAACCTGGTGACCTCTCTGCTCTCTTCGTGTTCCTGTTTGCACAGAGAAGAATTCCTGCCCTCAAGACATTCAAGACTCTTCCCAAGAGCCAGGCTCCCAACTGCTCTCCCTCCTGGCATGTGAAATTATAAATAAAGTGCTCTGGTTGTTGTTTTTCAGAGAACTGGGCTGTGTTTGTGGATAACAGAGGCTCGGGGTGTGTGGGGCCGGGAGGGGGTGAGAGCACAGCTGATGGCCCAGGATTTGTGTCTCTGACCCCTTTGTGGTGCTGGTCTCAGCCAAGAGGCTCCACAGCGAGGCCATTTGGACGATGTGCAAGGAAATCCTGAAGGAGCTGTGGAGACTGGGCGCTTCCCAGCATTTCCTTTGCTTTTCAGAAGGCACTGATTTAGTCAGCGAACATGATTCCTGCTAAGGACTGCATTTGAGTTATTTTATTGCTGAGTTAGTTGAATAAATCTTAATACAATTTACCTCTATCCCTTAATGAAGTTTTAAACATCCTTATGAGTCGTTCCGTTACCTGTACAGCCGTCTTCTAAGGATGTGCTTAATTGAATTTATGTCAGATGGGATTTAAAACTTTCATAATATATGCAGAGTAAGTGTAATAGGTTTTGCTTTGGAATATGATAACCGAGGGACATTTTAATTCCTCAAGATAACCCAGTGTATATAATATTTCTGTCTCAAACTGATGATAGAATCTTCAGTTCCTCTCTCTTCCCCAACCAAGAAAAAAGATGAGAAGAGCAGAAGATGAGTATTTTACAGTGGCTACTCCATTTACATATATTTCCTGCATATAGGAGCATAAAGTTTAGAAATGCCTAGGCAGGCAGGATGCTTGCAGAAATAAATACAGTAAACGCTTTTTAATGGCTCGACATAAATATGATGTACCTGACTCAGTACTGGAGTGTCCACAGTTCTTTTGCATGGATTTTAAATCTGTGGGTTCTCTGGGGATAAGAGAGATTTCTATTAGTGTTCTTTGGAATACAGAAATAAGGTATTTTTTGTAGAGTGTATTGCTAGAGAGAGCAGGACCAGAGAGCAAACAGAAAGAATTCCTGATGTTTTTAGAGGGTGTTTAGCTTTGGATTGTTTTACTAAAATCATAGAAGGTTTTACTTGCAACTAAGAGTTTTTCATTGCAGATTCAAGTCCTCATAGGATTTGCAGATGACAAGTGCAATTCACAGCAAACACTGACACTTGTGTAGACAAGGCAGATGGAAAGAGGATTTTAAACAGATCTATTCTGATCTTAGAGGTATTATCTATTAATAACTTATGCCCCATCCTTTTGGGTAGTGAACAGAGTTAATTTTCTTTGTAGTGGCCCAGATGGTGCCGTGTTTTGAATTTGTGGCTGAAATGGTGCTGATAACCCACCAATGTTTTGGCTGTTGCTGAGCAGTGGCTGCCCAGTGCTGGTGATTTCTGTTCCTCTGGCCAGAGGGACACTCCATCCCATAAAACGCTCAGCAACAACACCCCCTCACACCTCAAACCCAAGGAACAAACAGTGTGGGGGGTTTCCTTCCAAGGGTGCTGTTGCTTAGAGACTGGGGGGCACCACTCGGCCTGTGGGAGGTGAGTGGTTGGCTTTGCATCACTTTGTTTGTTCCCTCTCTCCACTCCCCTCACTTATCCCCATATAAGGATTTTTCACTTATTAAACCACCTTTATCCCCACCTATGAGATTTCTCACTTCATTCTCTGCCTCGTCCTGCCCTGGGGGAGGGAACAAGTGGAATGTGAGTGTCTAGCTGCTGCAGGGGATCATTCCATCACCTACAGGAAGAACAGGGAGGAGAAAAAAGTACTCTGTGGTTTTTGAGTCCCAGAATGATCACATGTAAAACATGTGGTCCAGTATCTGGTTCACTGAAATTGCTCCACTGGAGATGCTCACATCCTAGGCTTGGCAGGATTTGGTTTTGTTCAAACCAGAAATGTTGTCTCAGTCTTTTTGTTGTGAGTTACAAGTTCCTGCATTTATCTTAGGAAGTATGAGTAACCAAAATAATTCCAGTTGGTAAGGACAGTGGAAAAGCTGAACCCTGGCTGTTATGTGTCCTAGATATTATTGGTCTTAACCGGTATTGCAAAAAAATCTGGGTAAGCCCTTTTTTCTAAAGAGACTTTTGCATTAAGAAACTTGCCTTGTTCCTCCAGTGGTAAAATTCCCAGTGTGACTGTGGGTATTTGTATTCTGCTGTTGATCAGTACTTTGTATTGTTTCCCTTTGTTAATAAGTAGGTAAATATCTCCAAATCAAAAGCTTGCTGCTGAGCTCATTGATCTTTGGGAAGTCTTTGATTCCTGACAGAGGAATCTTTGTAGCTACAATGTTTGAAGGAAAAATTCAAGGGAATTTGAAGTGTGTGTGTCTCATCATGCAGCTCACACATGGCAGTACAGTGAACCATTAAGAATTAATTTTAGCTTTTTTACCAAAATGGTTATTGAATAAATAAGGAATTTTTTCCTGGTTTTGATCAATTATAAAAACTTGCAATTAATATACAATATTGAAACTAGCAGAAATTGTAGGTTTAAGTATTTTACACACTGTATGGGTTACTGTTTCTCATTGATTGTTACTGACTTTCAGACTCTTGGTCTTGCATGCTGAATTAATTTGGCTTTTTGTAAGAGTGCATAGTTCAGCTTGAATCTTCTTTTGATCATAGGGCAATATATGATAGGAATATAGGCTGGAGAATATCATCTTTTATATATTGGTAAAAGCCTATAGTTACTACAGCTGATCTTGCATAAGGTTTAGCAGTGACTCAAGAGAATATTTGTTGTATTGAAAAGAACAAAGGGCACCCTCACCTTTTATGAATGCGTGTGCATCATTTATTGAGTAGACTAAGGCATTGTTTAATATCTTTGTAAATGATGAGGAAGAAATGTGGTGACACTGGAAGCAGCTGTGACTTACACAATTGCAGGATCTGGGTGATGCTGATGTGAAAAACATCTGGTTCTGGCACTGGGATGTTTCTACAGGTTTTGTTTTTTATAGATTTTGAAGTCAGCAAATGTTAACTTCAAATGAGCAGGAGGGATCCAAGTTGGTACGAATGAATTATTTCACAATTTCATGGAGCTGTTCTGACCACAATCCAGGGGTTGAAGAAGTTTTACTTATCTCTATTTTGTCATGCATGTTGATGTGACAAGATGACATAACAGCTGAACTCCTAAAATATTACGATGATTTGAATAAAACTTGAAAGGAAGTAACTGGAAAGTCAAACTACTGTCAAATTGCTTAAAGTGTATACAACAAACTTAGCAGTGTTGCTTCGAGTTTTCAGAAACTCAGGTTATCATATTTGACATTGCTGGAGCAATTTCAAAACACAACATCATGGAAAAAAATTCAGAGTTCCCTTCTTTTGTATCCTGCCTAAAATCACAGCAGAGAATTTTCCTAGGAGAGAGTGGTAAATTCCACTCCCTTGCTTTTTTATGCTTCCTTTCTTTGGTTTACATTGTATATTCCTGATTTATTTATTATGCATATCTGAGAAGTGCTGTAAGCTGACAACTGACTCAGCAGGGAGGGGATCACAACAATCAGAGTAATTTAGCAAAATACTTTTTTGCTTGTTTTTGACATAAATAAAACAGGTTAATCTACAGGAAAAGCATGTGAATCATCAGCTTGGAGTTCACTCACTAGCAGCCTGTCACCCATTCTCTCAAGTGTTTTTTTTTCTGTGCTTCTTCAAAGGATTTCTTAGATCTCTTCCTTTTTCACTTTCATTCAGTTGACAGTGGCCCCAGCACCTACCATGAGGGCTGAGAACCAGAAGATAAGTCAACCTTAGGCCCTGGGAAATGGGAACTCAAATCTGTGCACTGTGTGAAGGAAGATGAGCAGTGGGGTTGTGTTATTTAGGAGGAGACCATGAATTTGTGTGTTGCAATAACAACAACATGAATTTGTGTGAAGGCTCATGGTGTTGCCTTCCCTTGCTCCCAGCTGGGGACACAGCACTCTCCTGGCAGAATTCTGTGACATCCTTCTCTTTAAGACCTAGTTCAGTTCTAGAATGCAGGAGGAAGATGAGAAGAGGAAAAGAAACAAGAAACTTCTCTCCTGTGCTTTTCCAGGCCGTCCTGGTTGCTGTTTACTTGTTTTGGGAGTCCTCTGAACCCTGAAAGATCAGCTGTCCTGCAGAAGCCATTCATTCAATTGCATCCAGTTTGCCCATTTGTAATTTTTGCTCTCCCTGAGATTTCCTGAGCATTTTCATGCTCATTCTCTGGTCTTGCTCTCTCACACTTGATCTCTCTCTCTCTCTTTAGTTGAATTCTTAGTTGAAACGTGATGCAATGAGGTAAATGCTATCAGTTCTGGGAGAGCAGGGGCTGAGAGACTGAGACTGGTTCACTCTGGGCTGCCGAGAAGTTTTGTGGATTATTACCTGGGTTGGGGAGAACAGGTGCCTCAGGGCTGAGCTGGGGTAAGGAGCTGTGACTTGGATCAAGGATCAGCTGCTGCAAACAGAGAATCCAGCAGCTGCAGACAGCAGAGAGTCACGGGGATACATTTGATTATTTTGACCTAGAAGGCTCCACTACCAAAAAAAGGGAGAATCACAAAGATTCTTCTCAGTCTCCAAATTTTAGAGTAGTCCAAGGCGACTTTCTTGTCTGTCACACCTCTGGAGCTCACAGCATCCAGGCTGTCACATCACCAGTGCTCAACTCCCTGGGGCAGGTACAGCTCAGGAACTGCCTTTAGAAGGTGAAATAAATATCAGCCATGTCCTCCCTGAACTTGAAAACCCTCATTAAGCATCTGTTTGAATTTCTCTTTTACTTTGCTGGCATATGAACAAGGCTGCAAACTGTCTTGCAGAGATGGTGTTAATGTGTAATATTAGAAAGCGAACAACAAAGTCAACAATGCATATGGCACAGGTTGCTCAAAATACTGGTTAGTCTGGATAAGAACCTTTCCAATGGGGAGGCCCTGCTGTCTTCCTTCTGCTGCAGGGCAGAGCCAAGGTGAATTCTGTGAGCTATTTCCAGAGACAATGAATATTATCTTGTTTTCCATCATTAATATAAGGAATATTTTAGAAGAGAAGCACTGAATGTTAGAAACATGACAAAATTCCCTTTCAGAGCTGTCTGAGTTGTACCCAGATTTTCCAGTCATCCTAGCAGTCTAAGAGTTTGTGCTTTGTGGATCATACTTGAGACTGAGTGCTATTCCAGTAATGAGGTTAATCTCACCATTAAAATTAACTGTGAAGCACCATGTTTATTTTGGGATTTATTCTGAAATGGAGGAGTGTGTCTGTGACGTAAGGGATGTGTTATAAATAGTTGTGCAATTAATTCTGATTCATCTTTTTTTCCCCCTATATTTCCCTAGTAATCCTTACAAGTAGGGATTTTATTTAAATCTTTTCTTTCTCATGTCTTCCCCACAATGTGCCAGCCTTGGTTTGTCTGGAGTCACTAACACAACAGAATAAAATGCAAAAGAGAATTGTGTTCCAGGTCCTAAAACCAATACTCTGAAGTGGTTTCACACACTTTGACCAGATAAATACACAGAAAATTATAATTAAAGCATCTGCAGTAAGGCCAGGGAGATTCAGAGCCCAGTGCTATGAGGCATAACCCTTCAGTGGCAGTGTGCTGCGGATGCAGTGAGGGGATGAGCCAGCCTGTGTCACCCGCCCTCAGGGCTGTGTCCCTGGAAAATTCTCAGTTAATGGAGTGGCCAGGAAGGAGACCTGGCCCTCTGCTTAAGCTCCAGACATAAATCTGGCTGAATTCTACTGTGACAGTCAAGTCTTGTGAGCTCTTTACATGGCTGAGGTTCAGCTGAGAGCATTCTTAATGCTTTGCTCATTTCTAAGCTCGTGTGGGCAGTGGAATGAAGTGAGGGACCGCTCTTGACAGTTCCTGAGCTAGGCTTGGAAAGTTTTACTTAAGACTGTTGTAATAGAGTGGTTTTTTAAACTTTAGGATTGATGTAAAGAGCTGCAACCTCATCAAGTACATTTTGGCCTATATAGAAAATAGTCTGAAACTCCCAGTTACTCTTAGTAAGCACTTTGCTCTGTCTTCATTTGGAACCCGTGGTGCAGAGTTTCAAGGAGATCTGTCAGGGATCCTGTGGAGCTGTCTCCTCCCATTTGTCAGTTTAAACAGTGCTAGAAAAACTACTCCTGCTCATCATTCAGGTATTACTTCGGTGTTTTAGAAGTAATTCTGATGTTTCCGTGAAAAAGTTCCAAACAAAAAGGCTGGTGGAGGGGAAGAAGCTGGAAGTGCTCATTTGAGTAGTGCTGATATGACAGCAGGGCTTGTTGTGCTGATATTGGAGTTTTAAGGTCACCTTTCATCACCTCAGAGCTTTAGAGTAAAGTACAGGCATGTATGTGGTGTGAACTCACACTGAGGGGAAAGAATTATGTAACCAAAAACGCAAACAGTTTTAGTTTAAGAAAAAACACGTAGCAACACACCCATTGCAGGGATTGTGAATAAACTGCTCGAGGATCTCTCAATGTCATTTGTTTCCTTGGCCTGGTGTCCCCCATGCCTGGTTGTACTGCACCACTTCTCCTGCTCCGTCTGGAAATGATGTTTTTGTGGAAAGGGCTTTTGGCAGCCGCCCATGTTCGGTTCAACTTCATGGCACATGCAGAATTGATTCAGAATCGCTGTGTGTGACCAGGCCCTCAGTGCAGCACAATTGCTGCCGGCCTGATGAGCTGGACATGCACAGAAAATGATGACACAAGTGTTGCAGAAATGCTCCCACAAAAATCTGGAGGGAAAATGAAGGTAAACAGCACGTGGGAGCCTCCTGAGGACAAATGGCAGTGCCGAGTTTATGAGATAATGTGGGCATGGGGGATAAGATCTGTTCAGATGGTAAGAGTTGATATGTGATTAGAATTAGTTTGTTAGATTCCCATTAAGCTACAAAAAGACAGTTTTAATTGATTCTTATGAAGCACTGTATATTTTTTTTGTTAATTGTTTATATTAAATGCATAGCGAGGTTAATCATCTGCTCAGTTGATTTTTTAATATCCTGAGGGATTTTTTGCTGTTGTTCTTTAAATATTTGCTTAAGCAGTAGTGCTAGAAATAAGAAACAAAAGGCATTTTATCTTGAGCAGAGACAGCACAGTGATTTGAATTTCGCATGTTACTTGTTCTTTCGCAGCAGTTGCTTTCATTAACACAGTTCTTTATTTTAGGGAAATTGATGCCAAATACAGCGAAATTCCACAGTTGGCACTTAACTCCGGGGTAGTGGAGTTAAACAAACAGGAAAAAAAAAGCCCCGACCAAAAAAACCTTGAAGTTAACAGTCAAGATTTCTTATTCCATCTCCACTGACCTTTTTGAAGGTTTTTATCCTCTGTTCTGCTGGCTGATTACTTAGGGATTCACTGAGCAGTTTCCTTGAAGGCCATTCTTTCTGCTGGCCATTGGCATGAAAATGCAGCTGTCTGAGTGAGACCTCTTTGATCTTCAGAGAGCTTTGTAAAGATAAATTAAAAGCAAAGCTATCAGCCTTTTTTTCCCAATGCAAATACTGCCCCTGTTTTCAAGTCAGATAGTTTGGGGGAGGGTTGGGTGGTTTGTTTTTAGGGAATTGAGATTTGGAGTTGTGATCACAGTGTTGGGGTTTTTTTTTGTTTTTTTTTTTTTTTTAACAAAAACTGGAAATACATGAATGTGTGTTGTACCCTTTGGAAAGAAAAAATAAACAAAAAAGGCAACCCAGCTCTCTGTGGAACGTTTTATGTTCGTTAAAATCCAGTGGGAGGATGAATCTAGTACCCTCTGGTCAAAATTATGTTTAAAGAGACTTGCAAGGGGCTTGATTCCAATAAAGCAATTGAAACAGAATATGTTTCTAAGCACTTCTTACTTTATATTGAGGTGCTGATGTTCAGATAAATCAAAATTTGCTCTTGCAAGTTAAAAACTCTGCTATGCTTACAGACTATATTATAATTCAAAACATTTAAATGCTACATTAATTTGCAGCACACAAAATTACATTTACATTATTTTTTCTCCCTTTGAGACCACATGTTTGTATTGGAATTTCCAATAATTTGTGTTCCTGTTTCCCCTGAAATCAGTGACAATCAGATCAAAATACCTGTGGCTTTTTTTGTGTCAGAAACACGAATGGAACCAGCTGCTCCTTGAGTGGAAAGCGGAGTACAAGAACTTTTAGGTTTGCCTGGAGGGCCAGGTTAGGTCTAAATAATATCAGTTCGGGTTCTTACAGACATCATTTCACCCAGCTGTTTTCTGGGTCCTTATGTATCAGTTGCAGTTTCCTCATTTCCCAAGAGGAATCCTTATTCAGCTTAGCTTAGGATGTTTTGGTTGGTAGAAAAGCAGTCTTATCCTCTAAAGGCTGTGCTTTGGCAAGATTTTGGTGCTTTCCTGGTCGCTGGGAATTTACCACTCTTTGCTGGGTGACATCTCTGCTAAAGGTGGTGCAATGTAAAAGGGACAGTCCTGGGAGAGCTACAGAAGCAAATAAATGCCACTCAGAGATATTGTTTTGTCTTCCTGCTTTTAAACCTAACCTGCAGAGTTTTAAAATATTCTTTCAATTTGTTTTTCTGACAAAACCAATGGAATTGAATCAGTGAAATCCATTGGCTCATTCATCAGTCCCTCTACATCACAAATAAGTCACAGCACTGATTTAGGTGCTACCTTCAGGGGTGCAGAGCTACAACATTTCCATTCTGAGGAACAGCTACTGACATTATGGAAAAGAAATATTTTTAATATAATAGCTGTATTTTGCTTTCACATCTCTGATATTGTTATAATAAAATTGCAAGTTTGGGAAACCTGAAGATCCTTACTCACAAAAAGCTTTTATTATTTCTAGTGCATTACGGGGTTTATTGTCCTTGGTGTTGCTAATTAGTTAACAGAACTATTTTGATTTTTGTGTGTGTGTGCTTATTAATTATTTTATCATGAGAAAAATGAGTGGGGTCCAAGTGCCCTATTAATTCATTTCAGCCTGAAAAGTTTTTTTATAATTAGTTTGGCAGGAGGAATGAGTGAAATTAGCTACTAATGAGAAGATAAGTGTAGTAATCTTCTTGTGATATAAAACTGTGATTGTCAGTAGTTAGTAATAGGAACCGAGAGTGTATTTCATGGGACCTTCCTTGGTCCTGTGAAATCATTAACATCATCTGATATGGTAAATTGCCTTATTTCACACCTGCATTTCCATCACTGCCTGCTAACCCTCCAGCCACAGATACTGATAAGTTTTCTGCTAATTAGAGAGTCATTAATGAAGTAAAGAATATGAGCAATCAATTATGGCTTGTTTTAGTAATCCAAACAAAAACTTAATTGCATAAATTTGTCATGTACTTTCAAGTTTTGACAGTATATTTGTGAAACATGGCAAGAATGTCAACACTTTGTAAGTAGCAGGTGTGACCTAGACAAGTTTTTCTCGTGTTCAGTTGCAAATTGCTTGACTTGTGATACGCAGTGATGGATTAATGGCTTATTAAAATCCACTTCTTTCTGTAAACAAGAACTTCACATTTCCTATTCTGGTTCGTTATAATTGCAGCATTTGTATGGTGAGGTTTATGATAAATAACTTGTGTCTCTCTCTTTTTTTTTTTTTTACTTTTAATTCTATGGATTTACGTCTTTAACCAGTACTTTGGGAACAAAGTTAATCATTTCCTCACCACTCACTTTAAACTTCAGTGTGCTTTTTTACTATAAAAACTGCATTTCTTGTGTTTCCTTGCTCCATTTCTGCCTAGGTCTCTGTGGTAAAATAATACTTCATGTGAATTACCTCTTATTTACATTTCTTTGTATTTCCCCCCCGTTAAAAAGTAACAGTCTCATGCCAAAGCAATAAGGCTCAAAGTGAAATAATCTTGCTGATGAATAAACATGATGTGGGAGAAGGTCACTGTGAAAATATTGCTGGATATTAAGTTGGGTGAATTTGTAATTGCACTTTTTTCAATTTATCTTGGTGGTAAAAATGAGTAACTTTTGTATCACTCCAAATAAGTGTGGCTACGATGTGAATATGCCAGGAATGATAAGAACTTGTAACTTTTTCGATTTCTCACAACTCTGTGGATATCTAGGTATGCAGTCTCAAATGTATGTCAATATTTTTCTCTAATAAGTTCTTTCTGCTGTAATTTGGATGCTCAAAAGGATTGCACTAAGGGTGTAGGTAAATAAATGCAAAAATTATTTTGAGGTCACAACACACCGGTATTGCTGCTAACATCTGGAAGGGATTTGTACAGCCTGAAAACACTGTTCTGTGGTGGACGTATTAACACTACGTTTTGTTGCTAACTGATTAAGACACAGGGGAGGACGATGTTCTTATCATTGCACAGTCATTTTTCAGAGCAGGATTTCACACTAAATAGCTCAGGTGAGAACGAGACAGCTTGTTCTGAAGCAAATGCCCAGAGCTGTCATAGGATGTCGGTGGTGTCCTTGAGAAAATGTCTTGTGCATCAGTCCTTCCCTTCAAAAAACCTCTTCCCAAATAGTTCTGTGTGCTGGGTGTCTGCTGGGGATCAGCACTGGAACCCCTGACAGAAGCTGATTGGTTTGGGGCTTTTTTTGGTCAAAGGAGCAGTGGATCTGCTTTTTGTGCCAAAAAAACGGTGTCACTCCTACATTGTCCCAGATTCGAAGAGTCAAATTTTGAAAATCACTATTTAAATACCCAACAGTATTTTTTAAAGAATTTCATGGTTTGAAGATTTTGATTTTCTAAAAAAAAAAAAAAAAAACAACCCTCTTGTCAAAAAATAAATTATAGGGAAGCTCTAGAAAAGCAACTTCTTTATTTTAAATGATGCCACATCAGTTATTTACCTGGTAAGCATAAGATGATGAAGACAGTGAAGGGGCATTAAACCATGAATATTTAAAATTAGACACTGCTCTGTCTTTTAGCCAGAGATGTACAACAGAAATCTTAGCAAATTGAAAAAGTCGTAAAATGTTTTCTTACGTGAATATGCTAAGCAGGAAGCTTGAAAAATGTTCTTCCCTTAAAGCCAATTATATCCATTGGCTATGAAGCAAAAGACAGTTAAAGATCTAATTGCTGGGTGGTTTCCTGTAAATGCCATTATTTATTTATTTCTTTGTATTGAAGGACTAATCAAGAATGATACACTGTGCATTTCCATCTTGCCTGTATTTTTTCCTTCTAATATTTGGGTTTAGGCTCCAATTAGCTGTGAAATGTGCCTTCAGTGAAATTACCACAAACGTAATTTGGGCTTGTCAGCAACTGCTTAATCCTGTAGCTGTTGGGCTGCCTCAGTGAGGCTCAGCAACTGAGCCACTGAATGTCTTTTGAAGGGACTGGGAATAACTCAGGTTAATATTCCTGCTCATTAAATGGCAATTAGAGGAAAGATTAATGATTCTGTGTACTTCCCCCCATTATCTTTCAGAGGACAGCTGTCTTTCTTGCTGAGGTGTTTAAAGATTATCCCATCCCAATGTGAAAATTGGTATTGTATCTCCATTTTTATGGCCTGCTTCTTTGCTTAGTTGGGCCTAAAGATATTATGTGTTCTTTTCCTTGCCTCTTATAGATCAGATTATTGAATTGTGATTTGTTTGTTCTAAAACACGTACAAAATTGATGGATGTTTATCCCCAGAGAAAATAAAAGTCTCTGTGCCATTGAGGGTCCCTGTTGCATTTGTCAGGCTCCACATCCCAAGTTCAGGCTGACATCCCTTTCCTCTAGAAAGTAAGACACCTAGAAGAGCTGCTGTCTTAAAAACCCATCCTATAATCTAAAATCCTTAGAGATAAGAAAGTCTTCCAAAGCTGCCGGACCCAAACCTTTACCTGCCAGCTGGTCAGGAGATCTCACACAGTTGTTCTGTGCAGATTGAGCCAGAGCAAGGCAGTATTTAAATCGAGGCTGTGCAGTATATCTTTCAGTAATCCTCTGTGGAAGCTGCAGAGCTGATTGATGAATAAATACAGCAAGGTGAGTATCAAAGACAGTCTGTGTGTTCAGCTCACCAGATGCAAACAGGAGGATGGGGATACGGCTGTCCTACAAACGGGATCTGGCCAGCATCACAAGCTCTGAAGACTTCGTGAGCCTGGTTTGAAACTTCAGACAGCACCAGTTTAGGCATAAACAGGCATAAACAGCTCTGGCAGCCCAATATTCTGCATAAGGAAGCCCCCAGAGCATTTCATCCAGTTCTTTCAGGTTTTCCAAATGACAGCAGTTTGTGCTGCTGTGGATGTGCTGTTACAGGTACCTGAGCACAAGTCTGAAGTTGTGGTCACAGTCAGCTTTGTAGCACCAATATCCCCTGTCCTGCCAATGTCCCTGGCATTCCAGTTCCAGCTTGGAAATCTCCTGTTGCACTGGAAAACTCAGAGTGTGGAGGAGTCCCTTCAGCACAGGTCCTGCGAGCTGTGACCTGCTTCCTTCAGCTTCTCTGACCGGGGTTAAGCTATTGCTCTGTCCCATAATCTCCCTGAAATTTCAAGATCCCATCAGTCTTTTAATGTGATTTAAGCCACTGATTCATCAAGCAGTGTTTCAGGATTATACCTGCTGAATTTAAGAGAATAAGGTTATTGACTCCAGAAAATACTTTGTTCTTTTTCATTTCTGTCTGCCCTGCACATCTTCTGCATTCCCAACCTCTCTATTTAATGAAGTTAAACTATCTTTTGTGTATGAGCCTCATCTCTCCACCTGTGAATGAGTACTCAAACAGTTTTCTTTGTTCAAGTATCACAGAAAATATATTTTTCCCTAAATTCCAGCTTCGCTTCTCTTCCTGTGGAGAGAACTATATTAAGAAAGCAACGCAGAAAAGAATAACATTTTGCCTTTGGAAAGCTCTTTGTGGCTAATACCTACTGAGGAGCTGAAATACTTGTAAGATTTTTCTTCCAAGAATAAACTGAAGTAAAAATAAAACATATTTCTGCTTTTTTGTTAGCTTCCGTATCTTAATACTGACAGGGTGTTTAGTACTTAATGTCCTCTGACCATTATGGGGCCTTAGACTGTTAAAATTCTTCCTTGGGAAAAGAAATTAACATGATATTATATGATATTTAACATGCAGAAATGGGAGGGTAAAGGAAACCTGTTTTGTTCAGGACAAATAGGCCTAATCAGTGGTAATAACTTATACTGGAAAAAATTTTGTCTTTATCTTCCTTTGTATTGCATTGATGATTAATGGAAGCATGAAGTCATAAATTTATATGCATGCTTACCAAATTATGAAGTAGATATTTCTGAAGTATTAGGAGAGAGGGTTAAATCAAAACTTTTAAAAAAAAGCAACTGAAATCAGTGGCCATAGCTGGGTGAAGCAGAAGCTTCATGAGTTAACAAAAATCAGCATGAAATGTGTTTTTGATGCTTTCAGATCTTAACCACACTTAGTGCTGCATGCAAGTGACAAGCAATCCCTGGTGCAGTCTGCAGGAGGCTTCTGCTGCGGGGAGCCCTCAGCACAACATCCACTTTTGTTTTAGGCTTCAGTTTACATTTCAAAGCTGCGAAATCAAAGCCAAACCTTCCTACTGAATTTAGCAACGGCCTTGTGTGTTGTGATGTAGTTTCCATAAATTCCTCCTTTTTATGCTCTGTGTGCTTTCAGTGCTTCCCTGTGCTGTCCATGGGGGCTTGAGGGGCGTTTTGGGGAGGCCTCCTGTGCTCTGTGGATCTTCTGTGCCTCTACCCTGCTCCCATGAAAAGTCCTTAGGCTCATCACTCAGTTCATTGGATGCACGGATGCTCTTCAGGAAGCTGTAAATTTAGAAGGATGTATCAGTGGGAAGTGTTTTTTGTTCATTTTAAAGTGGTAATTTTACATTTCTGCATAGACACGTTAATGCAGTATGAATAAAATGGCACAGACGCATCATTGTCTTAGAAGGCATCCTGTTGAGTGCCAGAGAGCCTGAAGACTTTCTGGCTTTCTTGGATAAATTTTCTTCATTACTTAAGATATTTTTAGCTGTTTGAAGTTAGTGAAATGAAAAACACTATTGGTCTAGTTCAGTAGTGGATTATTTTGCAGAAAAATGAGCAACTTTTGGAAGTTTAGCCAAAGTGTTGCTATAATTCTCTCAGACTAGTCAGAAAAGATGCATCAGTCTCTTACCATTTTAGTAGGTGAAACGTAGAGGAAATGTTCCAACTAATAAATGGATATTTACTTGTCCAAGGAATCATAAATTGTCTTTTTGGTATTCTGCTCCCGGGAGCTGAAAGTTGGACCCTCAGAATGCATTTTCCTGGAGAACTCACTGTATTTGTTATCAAGGAAGGAACCAGCTGAGGAGAGAATAAAATTTAAATGATGATTTAGAGTTTGAGATTAGGACATACAATGAACACCTTTCCTAGCTCACGTGCTCCTCTAAGACTCTCTAGTTTGCATGTCTTAAAGCTTCAGAGTCATATTTTATTACTGATAATGAATCTAAAAGGTTTGGAGTGTCTGTAAATTTGACTTATTTTGTATTGCAGACACATTGGATATTGAAGGTACTCTGCTGTTAAACCCATATAGTTCAATAAATACATGGCAACTGGGAACACACATAAAACTTTCTCTGTCAGCTGCAAATACTAATGAGTTTTTTAACAGTGTTATTACACCCATGTACTTATGAAGTGTAGCTCAAATTTCCTTCATATGTGGTGAGAGCATTTATTAATGTCAGAGGACATATGATCCTAATTTTTTGTTTTCATAGTTTCTTTTGCAATTTGCAACAATGAAGTAGAGAACATGAAGGGAAAACAGTTTTATTAAGTAATTTACTGTGTGTAAATTATGGACTAAGTGTCCCATTCAAACAATCTTTGAATATTTTAAACTGTTTCTGTGGTTAATTATTTATTAGTACTCAGGCTATTAGCACAGAGCTACAAATTCTAAAATATCTTAAGGGGAAAAAATACAGATTCATCAGTTTCTTTTCATTGAGTCATGTAGGTTCTGTTACCACTAATTATTGTATTAGGGAAGCAAAGTTAGGCTCTAAGGCTATTATTATTTTAAAAAAATGGCTTTTTATCTGTTATGATTTGATACTTATAAAAAACCTGACATTTAAACACCAAAGAAAACATCTGTGTATTTCCAAACCTTCTCCGGAGACAGTTTGGTTTAGTTATTTGGTTTAAAACTGTTCAAGTTTGTATTAATTCTTTCTCCCACAGTGATGCAGCATATCACTGTCTGTACAGTAGCAGAAATGATAAAAGCAGTGTACCTTGGTAATCACTGCTATTGTGGAGCGAGTTTTTGGAGCAGCAGGAGAGATGATTTTACAAGTGGCTGTACAATACCAGTTATGATATAGCAGGAACTTGCAATTTCTGTCCCCTTCAAAGAGATGACATTTAATTATGGTAATAGCTTTACTGATAGCTGATACACAGTATGGTGTGCATTAAAATTATACCGTCTGTGAGAAACCACATCCAAGTGTTGTTTGAAAATAGAAGGCAAGAAAACACCTCCCCATGGGGGAAGATGGTTGGCAAATTCTTCTGACTGTCGGCGTAACACCGCGCTTTTATTTCTCGTCCCTCTCCGCGAAGGTGATCATCTGACAGACTCTGTCAGATGCTGCAGCCTCCTGCAATTCCTCCCGTGCACATCCTAATCCTGGTGCTCTGTCCTCAGAGAGCGCTTCCCCACTGACGGATGCACTGACCTTATCATGCAGACAGCTCCATCCAGCGTGACAGCCCGGCCATCTGCCTCCTATTGACCATCGCTGGGTTAAAGGAAGTGATCCTCCAAAGCTTGCTGCCCTGGAACCTCAAGCTAAATGAGTGTTTTATGTGCAGGCCTTAACCTTTAGGGTGCTTTTCCTCCTCTTAGCCTTTAGGGTGTTTTTCCTCACGTTTCAATCTGATTTTGTAAAACGCAATCTGAAAAACGTGGCTTCTGGTGGTAAAATGTATATTGTTTTTCCAAAACACGGCCTTGAATATCTGAAGTCACTCTAATCCCAGAAAGATAAGAGGAGAGCTGGAGTTCACCACGGTTGAGATAGCAAATAACTGTTCATTGGTCCTGAAGAGTGACAGCATCTTTTCAACGATTTTCCATAAGAGATAAATATTTTATCCAGTTCCCCAGCTTTTTCTATTTTCATGTAAATATTCTATGTACGTAGATATTTCTGTCTACAATTTCACAATTTCTTTCAATATTTAAATAGCTTAACTAGCAGGCACAAATTGGTTGAATACTCCAGAGTATTTTTCAAACCAGAAGTAAATTGGCTTTTTTTAGATGTAATGATCTTTATGATGAGGCCCTGGCACAGGCTCCCCAGAGAAGTTGTGGGTTCCCCATCCCTGGAAGTGTCCAAGGCCAGGTGTATCAAGGCTTTGAGCCACTTGGGATAGTGGAAGGTGTCCCTGCCATGGCAGGGGGTGACACTGGATGAGCTTTAAGGTCCTTTCCGACCCAAACCAGGCTGTGATATTCTGTGATTTCTGTCTGAAACCTTTTAAAGCAGAATAATTTAGTACTGTGTGTCATTTGTTTTAATAGTGTTTTATGTGTGGTCCCAGTGGAAAGACAACAACACGTAAAACCCTACATCATCTAAATTTATATATGCAATGAGTTATTTATTTTAAAGGGGTCATTAGTCAGCTGTGCAGAGGGAGCAGTTCAGGTTGGGTGGGCGGCTCCAGAATGAATACAAAAGAAATTAAATAAGCATTGGTAGCCCCTTGATTCAGGAAGAATCCAGAGATTGTGGAAGGGAAGGGGTTTGGGGAGAATCATGATTACATATCCCAAATGGAGATACTCTGAATGCTTGGCTGTCTGGGCTGAGTGACTTGTGCATGCATTGTGAATTTTAAGTGAGAGTAATTAAGCAAGTATTAATTGTTGGTTATTAGACTGTGGATGAATCAGGAGGAAGGTGACAATCACAAGGCACACTGTGTTCTGGAGGTGGTAAATCTGGGGGTGGCAGTGCAGGTGAGACTTGTGTCCTGAGCTCCAGATAAACCCTCAAGTGTGAGTAGCCACACTGAGTATCAATTCACTAATTACCCCTTGAGTTATTTAATCTGTTTCCAGGGCTTGATTTTTCAGTCTCATCCAAAAATTGACTATACAATCCTTTCACCGCTGCTTCCTTGGGAAACGGAGTGACCTGGGAGACCTCAATGCAAATATTTTTTATCTTAACCAGTGTGGAATGGGAGTGGATAGTCCTAAAGGACAGCATTTTGAGGCTATCTCGAGGCTTCTCAGGAGTGTAAGCAAAATATGCTCGTGCAAAAACAAGTCCTCTGCAAGGTAAGGTGGGTGGTGGGAGGCAGGTGATTTCAGAGGGGTTTTAGACTGGATGTGAGCAGTCAGGTGGAATATTAAGATGCTGTCAAAAGAAAGAAGGAGCATGGGAAATGAAGGGTCAGGTTAAGGAAACAGTGGGAGCAGAATATCCTGCAGATGCCTGCTTTGTGTTCAGGAAAATATTTATTGCTGCCTCGCACACAGGCAAGTGCTCTGGGTATCACATGCTCAAAACATTTTACTTTGCCCCAAGCAGTCAGTTGCCAAATGTCAGTCACCTGCTTTGCTTGGGCCAAAAGTCAGCCCACATCATAATCTTCTTGTGCTGTGTTATTGTTCTGCCAAAAAGTTTATCTGTGTGTGGATGTCTGAAAGTTTTAACGGGAGGTACCTGAAATAACTGACACAAAAGTGTGATGTCAGTAGGGGTGGCACCAAAGGGGATGGGATGGAAAAAGATGCAGAATAAAACTTGTAAGTAAAATATAAAAGTTACTGCAAGTCAGAATGAACAAGTTTAGTTTCTGAGGTGGCTTGGATGACTAGAAAAAGTTCTATGTAACTTCATTGAGAAAGGTTTTTAGAAGAGAAGGTATTATGTATAGTTTGAAAGGCACAGAAAAAGAGTATTTCAGATACCCGACTCCTTTGAAAATCTTCAAATTGTTTAATTTTTTTTTTTAAATGAAGAAACAAGACCTGAGAAAAAACAGCTGTGGGTAGAGAGAAGTGAGGGTACAGTAAGATGTCCACTTTGTAAAGAAGGCTGTACATACCTCCTTGTGGAAATTACTGACATTATTCATTTGTCTCAATTGAGTTAATGAGCACGTAGGAAGGCACTCGGATTGTCCTCAGTGGCTGCTAATTGCCTATACTCAAGGTTCTCTGGTTCTGCAAAGCCTGGAACTAATACCCCCATGCTGTGACACTTTGTTTTGATTGTGCTGTATCATCAGACTAATCATTAAATTGGCCATTGAAAAAAGAGTAGGAAAATAACATTTGGTTTTAAATTCTTTTGCAGAAAAAATATTCTTAGCCACAGTGACTGGGTAACTCAAACTGATATGAAATTTACTTAGTTTTTATTAAAATGAAATATTTCAATTTGCCAGAGAGGAAGAGGGTGGAGATTCCTCCAGCCTCATTTTAAAAGTGTCATGCAGGGTTTTTTCCTGCAGATGCTATAAAATGGAAAGTTCAAGGAAAGATACATCTTGGTGAAAGAGGCCAAAGAGTCACCGAAAGGAAAGGCAGAAGTTTTACTCTTCTTTGAAGCAAGATGCCATTTATTTATAATGTGGATAAAGGCATGAAAGTGTCTTGAAGATCTAACGGAATCAAAGTCTGGAAAATAGAGCTCTGTGAAGATGGTATTTTTCAATTACTGTCGATCCAACTTCTGTTTGGCTTTTAAATCAAATGTTCTTGTATTGATTGGCATTACTTCCTGAAGAAGTTTGTATTAGGTACTTAAGGTACCATCAAATTTTGATCAATGTAATAATATCGATCCAAACACGCTTTGTTTGTTTGAAAATTAATATTGCAGTTTGCTCTGGCTTATCTGTAAAGACCTCAGAGCAGCTACAGTAATTTGTGTCACTCAATCACCTTGATGGTCAGCAATAACCCCAAATCCCACAGCAGTTTGTGGGATTCTCCAAAATAGCTCCATCCCAGCCCCATTCCGCGGCAATTCCCCTAAATTGCCGGATTCTGGCTGGATTTCAAAGGGGAGATGACTCTGTGGATGTGTTGCAGGCTTCATGTGCAAGGTGGGTCTTGTCACCCTGCTGCTCTGATCTCAGTGGAATGCCTCTGGGACTTGTTTTGAAGTAGACAATCCACAGTGAAGAGAGCTCGTTCCTCCCTCAGCATTCCCACTCTTCCCTTCGCCTTCCCAGGATTTCACATTTTGTGCCCGATGTTTTCTCCCAGATCCAATATTCCTTCTTATCTTAAAAATTATTGGCCTTTAGTTCTCAGCCTGAAAACACTGTGAGGTACTTTAAAACATGCAAGAGTGAGGATATTAGCTAAAAGCTAATTTTTTTTATGATCACATCCTTTTCAAATGGATTTCAGTAGCTTCAGCTGTGTGCAGTTCTAAATGCTGCACATTTGGGGTTTGGAAAGGCACTTACTGGGCTTTAAAGTTTATTTTTAGAGATAAATAAATGTTGATAACATTTTCTGAAGATTCCATTGACTCACTAAATCTGCATTTACTTTGATAATGGTAGGCAAGTGTTTTCTGAAGCCTTGGACATGTCTGACTCCCTTCAGAAACATTGAAATCACCATTTATTGTGATCTTAAATAAGTTTAAAATAAGTTCTTTAACGACACAAGAATAATACAGATTGTTTGGGGTTGTTGCTGGGATTTTTTGTTGCTATTTTTTGCAGTTGCTCATTATTTTGTCAGCTGAGTTTAATGACATTTTTGAAAAATTAATAATATGCAGCCTCTTCAAGACTAGGAAGTTTATTAAGACTCAGGGTTTTTTGAGAATATATTGTGGGCAGGTACTTAAAGTTTTAGGCATTTTGGTGTTTTTTTTTTTTTTTTTTAATATAAACTTCTACGTATGGAGTAGAGAGCATAAAAAATACAGTACTTAAAAAACCCCTGCACATAGTCTGTACTTGTTTCCCTATAATTCCAATATTGATAGCCATGGTTAGTGCATTTTTTGGGGATATTGATGGCGTTGGTTTATCTACAACAGTGTTGGATTTCTGGTAATTAAAATTAGAGAGCATTGTTGGGAAGTTTACTGCAATCATGTCCTCACTTGCAAATGATGAAGGCATATAAACTAAAATATTTAAATGCTACGTAATTGCCGGGTTCTTGACTCAACTCTTTAGTTGGCTCTGGGGAGAGGGAGTGAAAGAAGAAAAATGTTCATTAGGGCTTAGGGATTCAGGCTGGTGTATTAGGAGGAATTGGATTATTCGGTTTACAGTGTTCTTAACAGATTCAATTTCAGGCAGAGATAATTGAAGTGTCGTCAGAGCTGTGTGCATCACTAAAACATACAGGGAGAGCTGCTCCCCTGGGCTCCCTAAAACAATATAGAACAATTGCAGGAGCTTTGCAGGGATTTAACTGCCCTCGTGCTGAGCCTGCTTTAAAGTATATTACAGCAAACTTCCATGAATGCAGTTTACAGAGAATGAATATTTAGATTGTTTTATTTCATTGTTGAAGGAAGCTGTTTGACAAATTATTGTTTTTATTAAATCTAATGCCCAAACTTGTAAATTTGTAGCAGAATTTCATCTGTGTTTCTGATGAGTGCATTTCTAAACTTCTCCACATTTCTTTCCTAATGTTCCCTAAAACGACAAGTTTGACTTTTAAGGGAATTTTTTAACACAATGAATTACACCAGTGGTAAAAACACAGTTTGATTATTGTTTAATGCAGACCTAAATATACGGTTTTGAGAGAGATCTGTTTCAGAGTCCTTTGATCCACTGTGTTTGCACAGGGGTTTGTGTCCTGTTTGAGCCAAGTTCCTGCCCCAGTCTCTGCAGTAAATCCATCCCTGCCCTGTGTCTGTATTTGGGGAATGTCTTTGTCATTAGCCAGGTTCTAATGGGGTGCCAGAGCAAATAAACCCCTTCCCTGATGTCCTACAAAATGCACTCCATCATATTTACTTACGGTTATAGTCTGGGGAGCATTTGGAGAGGCCTCTCTACAGTAACTTAGCAAGAAACCAAAACAAAACCCAACAACAGGAATGGAAATTCCATGAGATCAAGGTGGAGTCAGAGTGCAGCAAAGAATTGAACATTCCAAGACCATTTATGAGAATTTTACATTTCAAGATCCTGTTGATCCAGGCCTGGCTGATTTGAGTGGAGGAAAATCATTTGCTCTTTACCACAGGAATTTCAGGAGAGGTGCAGGCAGAAGCAGGTGTGATATAAGAATGGGCAGAAGTACTAAAATGTTTAAATAAGCTTTGGAAAAGTCAGCTGCTCATTTGGGTGCCTACTTAGGCCAAGGAGTTTCTTTCTAGTTAATGTTCTGTATATATTGCAAATATTTTGGTTAATTGTGGATCCCTCCCCCCCCTATTTTATTGGGTTTTATTGCATTTCACATTCTTTTGGGTTAGAAACATGTATAATATGAGTAGTTCTTATGAAAGTAACTATTTTGCTACAATGTGCTTTGGAACATAAATACTTCTTATGAATTCTAAGCTTTTTATTTAACAAAAAAAAAAATCCCCAGCAAATCCCCACTGTATTTATGTATAATGGACATCAGCAGGGATTTAGTAAACCATTGGTTTTTATTGTTCTTTAGCTCTGAACGTGAGGTCATTAATTTGTGTAGAAACTAGAAAAATATTTCACTTTTTATAGTGATTTTTACAACTTTTAAACAAAATTTTATGTTCCATAGAATTGAATTACTTAATGTATTTTATGCATACAAAGATGTAAGGAAATGCTTTTCGATATCAATACAGAAAATCATCCACTGGGGCCACTGCAGAACTATTTTAAAGGAGATTTTCAAAATGAAACAGATTGTTGCTTTTAGAAGGCTCCTTAAACACTGTTCATCCAGACAGAGAAAAGCAGGGAGGAGAAGTATTAAACTCAGCACTGGGTGTGATATCACAGTGTGTATTACATCTGTAAGCAGAAATACCTGAAGTGTTAGTTTAAGTTATTTTACCTTTATCATCTTCTTTGTTCTTTAATTATTGAAGTAGGCAGGATTATTATTGCAAAAGCTAAACTGATTTAAATGATCACAATTAATTCTGTATGAGTTTGACAAGGTAAAGGCAATAAGGAATGGATGCACAAGATAAGACTTGGTGCTTTGTGCTGTTTATAATTCACTGATTTCAAAGCACTTTACCAGGATTAATATTCTAAGCCTCCACACAATTCCCAGGAGGAAGTTAAGCATTATTCACATTTTAGAGATGGGTAAATGAAATCCAGAGAGGTTATAACCTGTACAAAGTCACACAGAGGCACCAGACCCCTGGAGAATGAGGGAACAGACACAGAAATTTTTGCATCTTGTTACCTGCTGCTACCCTGTGAGTAAAAGATCACTTGGAAGATACAAAAAACCCCTTTGAGACACAATAGTTTAAGTCACTTTTAACCCATTTAATGGATTTGTAAGTAAGAAGCAGCAGTTATTTCTTGCAGGTCTTTAAATCCTAGCGAGCTATGTCATATTGAATCACGTCTACAAAGGAAAGGCTGCAAATACCGGAGTATCCTGGTTCATTGGCACTGAGGTGAAATGCCATTCCTTCTGGTGCTTTGCTCTGCGAGTGCACTGAGCTGGGACACGAAAAAGCCTTTCCAGCTCTTCCTATTACACTTGGTACAGCTCAGAATTTTAGTTCACTGTGGGGACAAAGAGATTAAAACAATCGTAAAACTGGGGCGATTTCTGTTTCTTTATTGCCGGGTGAAAAATAAGGGAAATTGTACCCCAAGGTGCTAAATGCAGTGGCTGGCGTAAGGGAAGTGTAGAGTTTGGCAGGAGGGTTTGGAGTGGCTGTTGTTGTTTAAATATGTATATTTTTATATATACATTGACATAAACTGCCTGTTTCCTGGACATATTGGTTGGCTGCTTTCTGCCTGTACTTTTCTGGCTGTAATGCAACAAATCCACGTGTTTATATTTTCCTTCCCCAAATGCACCTTGAGATTCTGCACTGATTCCATTCTGAGGTTTCCATGTGAGGATTCGGCATCTGTATTCTTCGGAGCATGTGTTTGAAAACTTAAAATTCAGTTATGCATGAAAATGCATAATATTATTAATGAACACACTTTTATTATAATTAGTGGTGCTCTTCAGACATATTGATTCATCTGCTAGGGAGATCAAATTAGTGTAGCACTGGAGTTTTTCATGGGCTGCAGCAAAACTGAATCAGTGGCATAAAAGCTTGAGGTATTTTGGACCAGGCAGGATCATGCTTGGAGAAATGAATAAAACAGAGATGACCTTTGAAAGTACTCACATGAAGAAATTAATGTTTTCTTAATATCTCTTCATATGTAGTTCTTGTTACAGGCTTGTTATTCATCAGAAATATTTGGATACTGTGTGGTATTTCTTTCGAAGTTAAATATACAGAAGTAGCTGAATTTAAATAATAATAAAAAATAATAGTAATAATACTTTGCTCTAGGGAAGGGAACCTTTTGCAAATGACAAAGCTTTCTTGGTTACCTTTGTGTTTCAGGATGGATAGTGTGTTATTTGTAGCTGGAAGGAGCAAAACTACCTGCATTAGAACGCTTTCCTTGAATCTCTCTCAGGATTATTTTATATGTACAATACCTGTCTTAAGTGACAATGCAGTGATCATTGAAGATGCAGCTTAGCTAAATACCCGATACTTGCTGAAGATAAAACCAATGAGCTGTCCAGCTGATTGCAAAACAATTATTTGTTGCACTTTTCGAACGATTGCCTAATTTGCAAAAAAGCAAGGTGTGATTGGGTGAGGAATCAGCTCTGTCTCCTCCAGAATTTCCAGGAGCACAACTGGTGCTGATGTAATTGTAGAGCCACCTTGAACGGGAGCACCTTGGAGGAAAGTGTTCTGCTGATGTCAGGCAGAGGCAGGGAGGTGGTAGGTGACCCTTGGGGGATGATGGCCCCATTGCCATGGACAAAATTACACATTTTTCAGATGGCAGAACATTCTCTCCTTCAATGTCATTCGTATAAAAAACCTTCTAATGAGAAGAAACACGTGTGAAGTGAAGGATGCAAAGTCTTGAGCAGCAGTTAAATGCCTGGCAGTTTTTTGGCTGTGAAACCCAGGTTTACAAAACCTTGTATTTGATCAGGGGCCCCTGACAGGTGTTAAACTCTAATGTGTCAGGAGTAAGAAATAAGTAGTAAACAACATCAGAGGATGCACCAACAGCACTGACAGGGAATGGCCCCCAGCTCTTGCTTTTGGAGATCATTGAGCTGACTGTGAGATGTACCCCAGCTCCAGTGCAGTCCCAGCTCCAGTGCAGTGTCCCAGCTCCAGTGCAGTCCCAGCTCCAGTGCAGTCCCAGCCCCAGTGCAGTGTCCCAGCTCCAGTGCAGTGTCCCAGCTCCAGTGCAGTGTCCCAGCTCCAGTGCAGTCCCAGCTCCAGTGCAGTGTCCCAGCTCCAATGCAGTGTCCCAGCTCCAGTGCAGTGTCCCAGCTCCAGTGCAGTGTCCCAGCTCCAATGCAGTGTACCAGCTCCAGTGCAGTGTTCCACTCCAGTGCAGTCCCAGCTCCAGTGCAGTGTCCCAGCTCCAGTGCTATCCCAGTTCCAGTGCAGTGTCCCAGCTCCAGTGCAGTGTCCCAGCTCCAGTACAGTGTCCCAGCTCCAGTGCAGTGTCCCAGCTCCAGTGCAGTCCCAGCTCCAGTGCAGTGTCCCAGCTCCAGTACAGTGTCCCAGCTCCAGTGCAGTGTCCCAGCTCCAGTGCAGTCCCAGCTCCAGTGCAGTGTCCCAGCTCCAGTGCAGTCCCAGCTCCAGTGCAGTCCCAGCACTGAGTGTCCCAGCTCCAGTGCAGTCCCAGCTCCAGTGCAGTCCCAGCACTGAGTGTCCCAGCTCAGCTGGAGCCTCTCCCAAGTCCTTGTGCAGGGAGGAATCAAAGCACCAGGCCACATCCATCCTGTCACTGTGTGCCTCCTACTTCTGTGTGCAAACGGATAAAATCACTTTCTCTGCACGTGGGAGGAGCTGTGGGGAGCACTCTGGTCATGGACCAAGAGGTGAGATTTTCAGCTGTTACATAAAAGTTCTTTGTGGCTGGTTCTTGCGTTTGTCTTGAGTCCATATTTTACTGTGTGCTTACATTCTTTGTGAGAACAGCTTTTTGCACAGATTTCGATTCCGTGTTTTCATAATGACACAGAAGCTGCTGTCTGCCCAGGTAATTACGACTTTTCAGTTGGTGATCACGACTTTTCTTTTTTTAAGGGATAGGATTTGAAATATTTGCCTTCATTCACAGTGTCAGTGATTCATGTTAAATGTGGCCTTTGACACTACAGCTACAACTGTACCATTCGTGGTACCAATTTAATACAGCTGGTCACTGCTAGCATTGCAGTCAGCCTGGTATTAGGTCTGGATTGAAAGAAAAATGTTGCATGTCACAAAATATGATTTTTTTAAATGAGATGACCAGTCCAGGGGTGGGAGGAGAGGATGAGTGATATCCATGCATTACAAGTGAGCAGCAATATTCCAGAAGCCTTCCTTGATAGCCCAGAATACCCTGTATAAAATATGGGCTCTGCTAGAAGAGGATTTGTTTCAATCATGTTGTAGTAAATTTATCCTTGGGGATAGCAGGAAGGAAGGGTTCCATCAACAAGTGTCTGCCTTTCTGTCAAGATCTGATTAGTTGTGAAATTACAAGTAACATTTTAGACATGGTTACAGTAAAGGTTACAGGCACTCTTGGATCTGAAATTTCATTTTAGAGCAAAAGGTCCCCAAGGGCTGCTTTAATTTATTTAATTACATTGTACAAGACTTGGGTAATAGTTTTAGATCGAAGTATAAGAACCAACTTCCAGGCAAATTTGTAATATAATTCAAAGTGGTAAATTGCTAAACACTTCAACAGTTCTTCTTTATGGGCCAGGATGATACAAGGATATGGATTGCAATTATATAGTGCAACTGTAAGTCTTATATTAAAATCATAAATAATAAACTAGGAAAAGTAATTGCTTAATTGTAATGGCAGCATATCTTTCCTGAAAAAGTTGTGCTACAAAACTGAATAAATGGCCTAGGAAGCCTCAAGGCCCTTTAAAGTATTTCTTGTCCCCCTTGGTAGTTTGGAAGGGAAGATGGGCTTTAAATCTAGTATTTGCATAAGGTAATTCTATATCAAAAGGTTCTCTGACTGTAGCGGAAGGAGAGTTATTGTGTTAATTCTGTGTCTTCCCTCATTAGGTGTGTCATGGTGATGGGTGAAACTTCCTTACACTTCCATTTTCCCCTCATTGCACACCTTGAGTGGTTCTTCATTTCATTCTTCTCACATCCAGCAGAAAATTTTGTACCCCTTTCCCTATACACGATGCTTTGGATGGTTTTTTCCCAGCTATTTTACTACCCCATGCCCAGCAGGGCATCCACAGCTGTTCCCCTGTTGCGTTTGTGGTCAGTAACACGGCGAAAATGACCCAAACCAGTGTCACCAAACAAAGCTTTAGTCACTCCTTGCTCTAAAGGCGCAGAGTGCACACAGCAAGGACCAGAAAACACTAAAGAAATACATTAAGAGATCCAGATCCTCCTCCTGCCATGATCTTCCTCTGCCAGCTCTTTGATTTACCCTCCAGCAAACTGTTTTCGACTCTCTTGCTTGGTGTAGTAAAACCGCTTGGTTCGGCTGTGCCGTTCCAGGCGTGTTTCCTTTCTAATCAGTCAATTTTGGCTGTCACTCACAGCCTCACGTCTGATTACTGACACAGCTTCAAGGCCAAGGCTCCTCTAATGCCAGTCATTGCTAACGCTTGACAAAGGAGATGGATGACAAGGGTGGGGGCTGGCAATAAATTGGAGCTGCCGTATCTGCCGTTTGCGAGCCTGACTTTTATCTGACACGCTGTTTTACAGTTCTTACATTAAATCTTTTGATCCACAAATGTATGCTACATCCATCAGAAGTTTTCCCAATTTATCATGCATGGCCTTATAGCTTTTTTTTATGTTTAAAAAAAAAATCGACCAGGAATTTCACTGAAGCTTTGCTTTAAATAAAGGCGCTTGGACAGTTTGCCGTCAGTTTTTGTAAGATCGATATCCCTCTGAAACATAGTGCACTTCCTTCTGTTTCATATTTAAAGGATAGTTCTGTTTGTTTTTCCATCGATGTGCTGCTTTTTCATGGCTTCCCTCTTGCATATTTACTCTTTTGACAGTACAGCAGTGCTGAGTCTTGGTCAGCTCAGGTTCAAGTGATGGCTCACCTAAGAGCTGTCTTCCCAGGAACAGCTCCCAGGGAAAATTATTCCACCTAAGAAAAAAGTACATTGCATTTTAATATCCAGATTCTTGTTCTTGGAAGAAAAAGAACAGCAAAAATTACATCAGATACTGGCGGCTTTTTCTAGAAGGAAGAAACTGATCAATTTAATGAAAAATGTTAAAAATGTCAAAAATTGAGGAATAATGCCAAACTCTGTTTTCTCCACATAACTGTTTTTGTGGTACTATAATTTTTAATACAGATATATTAATTATTGCAACAGAAATAATAGTAATTATGGAACTGCAGTACAACTTTATGCTAAAACTCAGACATGTTGTTTCTGTTGAGGGGCAGAGTAAAAATCTGCTTAGGATCTGCTCCTTGGCTTCAGGGATTATCAGACAGTCTTCAAATTTTAGTCCTTTTAACCATTTAGCACTCAAACTGTTCCTGATCAATACAGAGAGTTCTTTAGATGATTCTTTGTGTTCACAGACACAAGAATTTAAATCTGCAGGTGGCTCACTGTTTTGCAAATATCTATATTTAAACAATTCTCTTAAAATATTTAATTAGTCTTGCAATGTGCTGTTTAACATCAAACATTCAGTGGCCATGGTAATTATTTAAGATGATGTCCTATTCCCTTGTAAAAGAAGCTTTAACTGGTGGTGAAATGTTCTGTTCTTTAATATAGATAATTTCCAAATGAATAAAAAAAATACAGGCGTAGAGGCCTTTTGACAGAGTTTTTTGGGTTATTTTTGGTGGTGGTGGGTTTTTCTTTTTGTTCTTAAACTATTTGAGGAGGGGGATCAGAGAGAGGGAGGCTTCACTGTGTTTTTTCACATTTAGCCACACAAGACTTTGAGCTATTTTTTTTTCTCTCTATCATTTGAACTTTGATGTTTTGAAGGACCTTTTCTTCCAAGCCTTCTCCATCCTGCTGTTTAACCTTTCTGGCCCTTTTAATACGATCCCTTACTCCAGGCACTTTTCCCTTCTTAGAAAAAAAATACTGTACTCAATTTTGTCATTATTATGATAACATTTAAACCCCTGAAATCTTGGTTTAAATTAGGTCTTTTTACGGAAGCAACAAAATCCAAACTGTGAAAAGAATCCCATGCTTCTATGTTAAACCATTAAAATTTAGGAAATTCCTTGACATAAATTTAAAAATTCAGTTTAAAATACCACAGAGAAAGTTTGAAGCAGCTCATTAGCTCAGTATCACTTGTGGATATTACAGATTCCTTAAATGTTTCTAGCAGAAAGCTGATTATTTGAAGAATCAAAGTCTTCACAGAAGCTAATTTGGCAGTGCTGTTAAAGTTGATAGTTTAGTTTAAAAATAGTTAAATATTTGGATTTTTTTAAAGGATAAGCTACAGACAGTAAAACAATACAATTATCATTTATCTGTGGCAGAAGCAGACTTTAGATTTGGTGGGGAGTACAGGTGTAAGGATGTGAGGAGTTATGTGTGGGGCTGGGGAATGCTACTGAGGGAGTCAGGAATGAAGGGAAAGGCTTGGGGGTTATTGAAATTTGAAAATGGGGGATTTCATCAGCATGAACAAGTCCATGGCTAATTGGACTCTGTCAGTTCCCTGGCAGAAAGAACACTGTCCTTGCTTTACACCACTTCTCAGAGTCCTGCTCGAGGTGAAGGAGGACGTGTTTGGCACTGCATGGTTTTGTTCTCTTTAATTTATATCAGGGTTTTTTGCTTGCTCTAATGAATGAACTCCAGCTGTTGGATTCCATATGGGAAATGCAGCCAGCGTAGCTCTTCCTGACAACTTGTGCCTGTGCTGTGAAAGCTGAGAATGAATCAGCATGAGAGATCTGGGAGTGATAGTCTAACATAAAACAGATGACTGTCATCTATTATTTGGGTGGCAAGAGGAGATAAGGGGGAGGAAAGTTTGCTTTTCAAGCAGGGTTAAAGAAATGAATTTTGTATCAGCGCAGTTTGTGGCTCCGATTTAGAAACAATTTACAGTCCCTTGGGAAATTCTGTCTTCAGAGGTGGACTTGAAGGTGTGTGCTTGGGAGAAAGGAATGGTCATAGAAGCTTCCAGTGACTGTAGAAGCTGTGGGGAAAGGGGAAATGAATTTAAAAAGAGAGGAAGAAACCAATCAAAAGCCCCCATTTGTCTGCCTCTAGTTGTCGCTGCAATTAAAGTAGTTAATGGATGTCTGTGTATATCACCTGGCAACTCCAATCTGTGCAATTTGAAGAAATAAGTAGCAAACAGGAAATCATTTAGTTTCATTCATCTCTATTTTCTATTTCATGCATGCTTATATTCCTCTGATTTTAAAGACACACTAGTTTTCACCAATTTTTTTTAACCAGAGGTAGCATGAACAGAATGTAGTTGAATTTCTAGAACCCTATCTGGATTTTGGAATTTCCATGCAAAATTCTGGGTCTCAGGCTAAAGCAAAGAGAAATTGCATTGTATACTGAGTGTTCTAGAATTCAATACAGAGAATCAAAATTCTTGTGAAATTTTACCAAAGCACCCTCCCAGAGGATTTTCAGTATTTGAACCAGTGTCCTCGTAAGAATTCAAGTTGCATTTTTGATCTTTTCTCATCTCAGACACAAGTGCCTGCTCTGGGACAGCCTGGTTCAGATTGGTCTTCTCTTTTTCCATCTCCACAGAGCCTGAGCTACCCTGATTTCACCCAGGCCCTTCCTCAGCCCCCCTTACCAGTCCTTTTTTGTGTTAAATGTCCATCATTGTCCCTGCTGGGCTTCTGGTCCTTTGCAGTTTCACTTGATGGAGTTGGTTTTCCTACAGCTTCCACATGTTCTCTCCAAAGCATGGGAATCTTTCAGGCATCTTTGCTTTTACTGCAGTTTTCTTCCAAGAAGTGACAATCCTACATCTCTTGGACCCTGAGGAATCTGTGCTGATTTATTTCCCTATGGATTCATCTGTAATTTCAACCCTTCGTTCTTAATGGGTGAATGGATTCCTGATGTGTCCATTGAGATAAATATAGACATTTTACAGCTTCTGATCATTGTATCAATAGAGAGAAGGATGGACTGATAAACTCTTACATTTTCCCCTAAATAGCTTGTTTAGACCAACAGAGGTTCCTACAAAAGAAATGAGAGAAAAAAGGGGTATTTTCAGTGTTTGGTAATGAACAGAGGGCAAATGTTGAGAGGGATGAAAGCATTAAATGTGTATCTTGTTACATAAACCTGTATCACTGTGCTGCTGCAGCTACTCTAATTTATTTTCCCTACGTATGTTTACTTTTTATGGGGCATATCTGGCTGCAGAAAACTTTTTCTTAATTGCTTGAATTTTGAGCTGGAATATTTTATGCTGAGCCGTGCTTGAGGCTAAATTTTTTTGAAGGCTTGAACGAGGATGCATAGTTCAAGTCTTTTTGCATAGAGAAATATATGGCAGAACCACTATTGCCATAAAAAGATGAAAATCTGCATCGATTTAGATGAAGTGCGACAGTTTAAAATTATGTGTGTGCCAAGATTTATTTTGGACTCATGAAGCTTATTTTCATTAATGACCCAACTCTGTTTATTGGAAGCGTGTGATATTAATACTTGATAATCTTATCCCTGATGACACCTTCAGCATAGAAGAGGAGGTTGCTCTTTTTATTTGTGTGGTTGCTGTGGGCATTTTTATTCAGGGCTGGAGATGTCTGAGCCCTTCGTGTCTCTGAGCTCGCTTCCAGAGGTGTCAGGAGTGCTGAAATGCAACAAGTGGACACCTGATCCCAGGTGAAGCAGCTGTGGTTGTTTGATGCCTGCCGTGGGTTTGGTGGTGCTGGTTGGTGTCCAGGGCACAGAGGCATGGCAAAAGGCGTGTTGGAGGTAAATAGATCAGAAGGGAAACGTGGGAGCGCTGATGCGGGGCTCTTTCACTGAACAATGAGGTGAAAATGTACTTTGGAGCCGTTTCTTGATTCGGGTTTTCAAATTGTATCAGCGCCAGGACTCAGCAGCAAGACTCACAATCAGAGCGTTGTGAAATGAGCTGCGTTCCCCCAGGGGCTGGAGGAGAAATGGGATCCGTTGAGGTTTTATCCTGCAGGATACACACAGAGACGTGACCGTGACTTGTCATGTTTTCAAAAGTCATTTGTCAATAGGCTGGTGCCACAAACTGGGTCCTCTCAGGAAGGCAGGAGTTGGAGTGTGGCCTCCTGCAAGGGCTGGATTGAAAACAATTCATCTGGAATCTACTAGTGAGAAATGAATTGTAAATTAAAAGAAATTGCCAGTGAGCCTCTCTTGTTTTAGGGTTAAAGATCACTTCTGCCAATGTATTGACCTCCTCACACTGAAAACTACACCGTATTTCAAAACTTCCACTCTTTTCTCCCTTTCTGCTTGCTGGCTACATTTTATATTTGTTAACTGAAAGAAAATGATGAACAACATAAAAAGCTCAATTTCTTTGACTTCTAGAATTTTGGAGTTTTGAGCTTCAGTAGTGTTTTATCATTCCACTTTTCTTTCATAAAACAGTATTTCTATTATAAATGCAGTTGATAAAATCAAAAGATAGTTTCCCTTTTAAATCTCCTTAGAGAATTTAGAGCTCTCAAATTCTCTTGCACAATTTAAAATGAATTTTCACCTTAGAATTTGCAGATTCCTTCCATTTTGGCTTCCAAACTGTACATAGCTGCCAGAATAGAATTAATTAATATTTCCTTTGAACCTCAGTGTTCACCAGAAGCACTCATTAACAGTAAAAGGCTGGAAGTTGTGCGATAGCTGCCATAGATTTTGTAGTTCTTTTATCTGATATATTGATATCCAATTTTAAGGCTTAATAAAACCTGCTAGTGATGGGGATACTCTTGTGACATGTGAACAGCTGGTATCAGGCAGCAATTTGCAGTAAACACCTGTAGTAAACCAAGGAATTCAGGAAGATCTCTAAAAAGTCAGTCTGGAAACCGCCTTCCACAAGGGAAACCTCAGGTCAGACCCGCACTGGAGCTGGAGTTTGGTGAACTCCACACAAATACATTTTCAGTGAATAGTGTTTACTGCTGCTTGCTGAGGTTATGGCAGCACAGCAAATCAAATCCTTCACTTTTTGGCCTTGTCTTAAGGAAAACCACAGTTTTCCCCAGGAATGGCTCTTTCAAGACTCTCAGCTAGCGTTGAAAAACAGGATTAATTACCTCGGAACACAGGCGTGTGCCATTAGCCATGCAGTGCGTGGCAGTCTGCCTTTGTGCTGGTTACTTCTGACTTGAGATTCTTTTCCTCTGTGTAATTTGTATTTGTTCGGTTTTCTGGTTTGGGTTGGGTTTTTTTTTTTTTTTTTTTTTTTTTTTTTTTTTTTTTTTTTTTTGTACTACTGGACATTCTGACGGGAATACAGGAAAGCTGGAACTTCTTTTTGCTAATTTTTTTTCCCTGAGAATTCCAGGATGCTCAGTGGGAACCACATGCAGCTAAAATCAAACAAAACTGGGTGTTTTGTCCATTTAAGAAATCCTGTGTGCATAAGATGGATGATAACAAATGTCTTGTTTATCTTAGCTATTTTGCTCTGCCAACTATGCAGGCAGAGCTGCAAGGTAGAGGTCCCTCATCCGTAGATTTAATGTTTCTTCAGTTCAAAGCTTTGTAAGTAAAAGCAGCCATCTGGGCAGGACAGCTGTTGAGATCCCTCTCTTACAAGCATGCTGCTGGTGCCAGAGTGAAGCTCCTTGCCCTCATATCATTGTCCCCTCTTCAAAAATCAGCAGCCCAAACCCATTCTGTTATCCCTGGCATCCATTGACTGGGACACCAATTCCTGTTACAATTCGTCTTTGTTAGAGTTCCTAATAGGGAGCCTCAGCACAGAGTTCAGTGCATTTTCAGCCAGTGTATGGTTAATAAGGAGCTGGTTTTGACATTTGATAAATGTTGCTTTTATCACTTAGTTCAACTGACCATTCATTAATTCATTCATCTATGGGCAAATCACAGAATAACACAATTACAGCAGGTTGTTTGGGTTTTGTTGGTTTTTTTTTTTAATCTCTATGATAGATTTGTCCTTTCTGTAAATTTTGTTCTGGAAAAAAAGAAACCTAAGAAATTAAAACAGAAGAAAGTACAAGCATAAGGACATATATTTTCATGAAAGAACAGCCTTTCACAACATGGAAAAAACCCCCCTAGCTCAGGCATTATCAAAGTGAACAAAAATAGGAAATGAACAATGAATAAAAGCAAAGAATTGTTTTTAATATACTTGGCTGGTATTCATTTCAAAGGCACAGGAATAAGGTTCAGGTACATTTAGGAACCTATAATGGAAATTCAGTTGCTTAATGATGCAGATGATTTCCAAGTACCAAAGGGAGGGGGAAAAAAGCTAAGGCTATACATTTGATTTTTTCTTTTACAATGCTTTTCGTATGTCCTTTTCTGTAGTATTCTTACCTTCCCAGTATCTGTCTTTGAAATCAATTTCAGATGTCAGGAAAAAAGTTAAAGATGTTGGCAGTAGTTGTCACGGATCAGACTCGGATGTCTCATTAAACTGAGCAAAGAGAGAGTGCGAATCACCTTTAATTTTCAGAATGGTTGGTCTTTAATGTTAAACTGGATGTGATTGATGCCTTGCAGAGTAATATGTGATAATATTTACTGAAACTTCTCTTAAATATTTGAAGATATATTTCTGTGTCTGCCTGGTAGGAATGATTTCAGTTTCCTGTGTTCTTCTTTCCTGGCTGATGGCCTCTAAAGTGAACTTTGAGAACAAATGTAGAACAAGTCAGGCATACCCCTGTTGTGTTGATAATATCAACTTGACAAATGTATTCTGAATTTTGCCTGCAGCCATTAAAATGGAAAATGAAGTCGGAAATGTTTTATGGGAGGTTTTTTTTTATTGCTTGTACCAGCAAGTATTGTACTGATTTTGTCAAAGGAAAACATAATTTTTATAAAGCACTTGCCCTATTGACTCCCAACTAGAACAATATATTTTAATCCATCATCATGCTATTTTTACTGCTTCATTGTTTTATTTGCCATTATTATACTTTTTCTGTTTACTTCCAAGCTGATATAAACTAAAGGCCAAAAGTCTAAACTAAATTTATATTGTCTTCATGCTAATTTAGGCTGACTGTTTATTAATAGAACTTGCTTTCTATATATAATATAGACAAATAACAGAGGTTGTTCTTGAACTGTGCACACACAATTGTAGTGATTTGGTTGTATACACAGAGGAGAAGGTCATGTCTGGCCGTCATTTTTTAGCCATTTCTGCCATTTTTTAAATTTTATTTATTTTATTTCTTTTTGGAATAAATCGTATTTGAGATACCTAGTAAATATTAAATAGATAAAAATCATCAGCTTGTGCCAAATGCAATGGGTTGGCAAAAAGCACGTGGAGAAGTGTTTTATGTAATTTAACTTCTTTAATATAGAAATTAGAATTTTTTGCTGCGAGGCTGCGGGGTTGGCCTTTGTCCAAGGAATGTTTCCTGTAACTGTGAAACACGTTAATTTAATGTGTTTGCACATTAAAGCGGTGTCAAAATAAGTACCTGTGGAGTAGTGCTAAACAAAGACAAAAACAACTAATTTGCTTCTTAATGAGCCAGCAATAATGCACCAACATTTCAGTCTGTTTGCTCTTAAGGCAGACAGAGGTTCTGGAGGAGGCTGTTCCAGAGCTTCTGCTCCATCAAGAAGCCTTCTGAAATCCACGCTGGGGAAAAACGTTTTCATGAACCGTATCAGTGAAAGCTCTGATTGGGAAAAATGTGAGAATAGGAGTATTTACGTGATCAGCCATTAAAGAGGGTAATAGGAATGTATCATATAAATGATACCCGGGTCAAAAGATTTTTTTTTTTTTTTTCTTAGCAATTGATAGAATCATAAGATCGCAGAATGGTTTGGGTTGAAAAGGACCTTAAAGCTCATCCAATTCCAAATCCCTGCCCTGGGCAGGGACACCTCCCACCAGACCAGGTTTCTGCAAGTCCCATCCAACAGGGACATGACCTGGAGCTTTTTCCTGTTTTTCTCTTATTCACACCACGGTGGGAGGCAAACCAGAGCCGTGGCCAGCAGGCTGCCCTGTCACCTCCCTTGGTGGGATCACAGGGATTTCTGCTGTGCCAGAGAAAGGGTTTTCTACCCTGCAACAGAACCTGCAAAATCAGCTTTGTGTGCAGTAACGTGTCGGAGCATCACTAAAGAATCACAACTGTGTTCTGCTTCAGTAACCTTCCCCAAAATAAATTAATGTATAGAAATGTTGTCTTTTGTCTCTTAAGCAAATAGCTACAGGCTTTCTTTCCTTTTGTAAAACTTTTAAAGGTTAAGAGGCCATTTTTAGGTGTTTCTAGAGGACTTTTTCTGTCATTTGTTTGCAAAAGTTTTCTTGGTTGTTAAAATTGGGATGTTTTCTCATGTGGTGCAGATATATGATTTTCTTGTAAATCTCTAGTTTGGAAGGACAGGAAATATACCTCGATATTTTTTGGCCCTGTGGCTAAAAATTGTAGGAATTTCAGAGTCAGAAGAGGGAGAGCAGAATAAGTATTATTTGTGAGGCTTAAACCTCTGCCAGCCAAGGCTGTTTTCCAGCTGGGCTGGCATTAAGTGCCTGGTGAAAGGTGAAGGTAACTTTGTTGATCCAGTCTCACCTATTGCTTCTGTGAAACAACTCAGTGCTCCTGTTACACAAAGAACTGCTCTTTGTTTAAAAATAACTTGAAGTTGCCAGTCCTTTTGGAGAATGTAATTATTTCCTCCGGGGAAAATAACATACCTTATCTACTCAAAGAAAGCATTTAGGATGCCCTTTCCTGCTTTCTTTGTCCTGCAATAATCTACTTTTTCTAGGAGGAACATTTCTGCTGTCACCATTTCTCTCTGGTGCTGCTGGGTGAAAATAAGCTCAGTGTGTGTCATCCTGTGATGCACTCCCGGTAAACTCGGGTAATAATATGTCACCTATATTTGTCCCTTTCTCCCACAGAGTTTAATAAAGGAAATTACTCTGATTAATGGCTTTTAGATTTAACAAATAGTACTGTTTGGGGTGATAAATCCATCTGGTCCAGTTTCTGAACTGTCAGCTTGCTGATGTATGTGGATGTACAGAGCAGGAACAGATGACTGGAGGGACTGGGGGAATCCTGCAGAGAATTGAGCCAGCAGATTGTTTCCCCCAGTGAGCAATTTTATGGAACTTGTAAACCCGCCCAGGGCTCACCTCTTACAGGACACAGGAGTGCTCATGAGCCGAGGTTCTGGCTGATTCCATACTGCTTGTGGATATACATCTTCATTATTATATCTTCACCATCATACCCAGCTTGGCCGGAGCAGGAGCAGAGCTTTGCTCTCCATTTGTTTGGTGCTGCCCAGCAGGGTTTGGCCAGCCTGTCTGTATTTACTGGACTGGTGTCCAGCAGGTGCTGCTGCCTGGCTGTGAGAGCAGGATTAGGATGCAGCATGGTCAGTGTGACATGTAGGGTTTGGTACATGAAGGGTATGTTTTTGGGTTTCCTGTAGGTTTTTGGCTTTGTGCTGTGGGCCAGTGGGATGGGACTGAGCTGCTCTTGGATTTCTGAGTGAGCACTGAGTGCTCTGAGCTCTCCTGCCCAGTCTCCCACAGGCTCTCCCTTCTCCTCACTCACAGTTTCCAGGAGGACACAAAGGTTACACGTGCACAATTCCTGCTTTTCACTTGGATGGTACTTTCCCATTGTTCGGGTGCCTCAGCTCACAGAGAATCCTGCAGACGTACAAACCCCGGCTGTATGTGAGGCAGCTGACCCCTTCTCTCATGTGCCCATCCTCCTTCAACAATTTATAAGAGTTTTTGTGAGGAGAAGTCTTCTGCTGGGTGATATTAAACAAAATACTCCAACTCTGAGGACAGCTTCATGACTCTTTCTCCATTACCAAGCCTCACTGAAGGTGTGAACAAGTTCCTGCAGGACACACCTTAGTCAGAAGACTAACTTCTTTTAGGGATTTTTTTTTTTTTCAATAGAATGTCATCTTTTTCCAAGGTTTGAAGGCAACTTTACAAACTTCTCTTTGATTTAGACTCACTATTATTTTTCAGCTTTTCCTTTTTGGTGGTTATTTCTCAAACAGGCTAAGACAATTCATAGATTGTAATCACTGCTTATTACTTCTCATAAATATTGTCTACTACAAAGTAGTAGAGCTGATGGAGAAGAGCCTCCTTGTGCTTCGCTGAATCTTGTGGTGGTACAACAGAGATCTCTTTTCATTTTCTAGTCATATAAATTACTCCAAAATACAATGATTACAGGAATTCCAAAGATAACACTTCAAGTTTCCATTCATTACCTTCTGTAACTTTGAAAAGCCCATCCTCATGACAGTTTTTTTAATGCAAAAGGATTTTTTTTTTTTGTCATTCTGTGAATTGGAAAGAATGTATTTTGTAATTATTACTTGTGTCCTGAGAAATCTATCAATAATAGAAGGAAAACAATTTCCCCTTCTATTTCAGTACATGATTATACATTTTGTATATATACATGCTTCTGATAATGGGTTTTAACCAAAATTTTATTGATTTACTGTAGTTACATGCAGAGTAATAGCTTTCAGTTCTTTGGGGTTTCATAATTTTAATATACTTTATGACTTCTTTACAAATAGCACAATGAATAATGAGAATTAGTTACTTTGTGACCTGTATTTCTCTTCAAGATGTGCAGGTACATTAGCACTGCCTCTTAGGATGGTTTTTGACTGAGTGCTCCTTTTATTACAGCTCATAATGCAGTGAATGCAGCCTTTGAAGTTGATTTATGATCAAAATTTTTCATGTACATCCTTTAAAATTTTAAGCACTTTAACTGTAGCTTGTTTGCAAATAGTGAAGTAGTTATCAGCTACTGTTTGGTGTTTTTTATCACCTTATTTGTATGTTTAGATGGAAAGACTGTGTGCTGAACGTGGGGATGCAGTTCTTTAGTAAAATATATTTGAAGTTTGGGAGGATACCCAGATTTAGTACAGCAATTCTGTACACAGAGCAGTCTGCTGCTGCTAACTGCAGGCCAGAGCATTAAAAGAAAAAATCCCTACAAATCAGCCCCAAACAACCCCCAAACTTCCAAAACCCCAAACAAAAAGAAAACTTTTCACACCTTAATAAACTTTGATGTTATTTTTAAAACACTGTTTAAATTCCCTGTCTTCCTTACTTGGGTTTAACCCCGTCTGGCTTACAAATAAGTCTTTTATTTTTCCTTTACATATGCTTTTGATGTATGTCATCCATCAATGTTAGCAAGAACAGTAAATGCATTGATCTATTGCTGCACTTGACAAGTTAAATAACACTCTATGTAAAAAGAATTGATTTATAAAATCCAGTACATGTAATTAACATTAGAACTGTCAAAAGTTGAAAACAGTATTAACTTGCTGCTTATTTATAACCCAAAGAAAATTAAATAAAATATCCAGATTAATCAACTAACTCCTTTTCTTTGCCTTCAGATATGTCAAGCTCAGTTATGTTTGCTAGAACAGTGATATGTTTCTTCCCATTTTGACAAGAAGAAATTACATGTTTTGTTGGTATCGCCGAAAATAATTCTATAGTGTCTAGATCTGTGTATTTTTGTTGAAGTGGTGAAAGAATTCCAGTCAGGTAGTTCTGAAAGGATTTGGTGTGAAAGACACGGAAATAAGTGGTGATATTTGGGAAAATGAAGGTGCCCAGTTTGTGCGAGGAGCCTTTGATCCATCCTGTTGGGAATGTCTGCACAAATACCCCGAGAGCTCTGCAAGGGTCACTCTGGGCTTCTGTCTCTGACCAGGGGCCTGCTTAAGATGTGGGAACACTTCAGCTGAGCCTTGTGAACTTTTTTCTGCGCTTTGCTGGCATTTCTGTCCTAATCCAGCCTCACACAAGGATGTGAACTGTCCTGTCTCTCATCATAATGTGGGCTCCTGTGCTCACCACCCTCCAATTCAGTGACACCACTGAGATCCTTTGAGTTGAGTTTTTTGAGGCAGGCAGGCGTTACCCAGTTTCTAAACCTATTCACATTTTTCACGTTTAAGGAAAAAAAAAAAAAAAAAAACAAAAGAAAACTACAAGTTACATTTAAACAAAATAACAATAGCAGCGGGCAGTAGGCATTGGTCTTAAAGGTTTGAGCATGAATCATTTCCCCTCCAGGCCCCTTCATCAAAAGAGATGTGTTTATATCTTCTCTGGATATTCATAGCTGCTTTGCTGTTTGGAAATAAATTCTCCTTGAGAACATAAATGAGTGCGTGACATGGCTACCAGGTCTGGCAGTGCCTTTGCTGTCCATTTGTTTCCTCCTTCTGCTCTCCCGTTTCTGTTCTGCTACTTCCAGACACTCCCCAGCTGTTTACCTTTTTGATTTAATTTATCTTCTGCACGCTGAGAACGCCTCTTATAGCAGGGATGAGCTTGAGGAAAGCACATTTATGTTTTCATCTTTTCTCTCCTGTTAGGTGTTCTGTAGGGTTTCATCTCTCCTTTGTGCCCGTGTCAGTTGGAATATTTAGAGGGTATATTTATAAATTGCTGGTTAGATATCAGCATGATCAGGCTGCCCTACAGTAGTTGGAGATTGTAGATTATGTAGCAGCAAAAATAGCTTCCTTTGTGGTTAAAATAATGAAGGAAATCCTGCTATATTTGGATTCTCTTTCAGCGAGGCCTTCCACCTGCTGTGGGCCGAGGTTTAAACACTAACAACTTATTTCCTCAAGTCTCGGAGTGAGGCTCTGTAAACATCACTGTATGAAGAGAATATGAAAAGCACAGAGGTTGTGCTTTGATACTAAATTCAGAGGCTGGAGGTTTCTTTGGAGATTTTGTTTTGGTTTTCATAGTTAATGGGCTCTCTTTCATTTGCCCGCTTTGTACGGATGTGCCTTTTTCTTCCAGTGCATTTGTAACTTTCTTAAAAACATCCTCATGAATATTTAAAACCCCCAAAACTCTGGAGCTTTTTTTTGTGGATGAACTACACTAAACATAATTTAAGAGCATCATATGTAGCTTTTTGATTTTTAATCTTGCAGCAGGTAATGGCTTTAAGCTGAAAGAGTGTGGTTTTAGATGGGATATTGAGAAGAAATTCTTCCCCATGAGGGTGGGGAGGCCCTGGCACAGGCTGCCCAGAGAAGCTGTGGCTGCCCCTGGATCCCTGGAAGCGTCCAAGGCCAGGCTGGATGTGGCTTGGAGCAACCTGGGATAGTGGGAGGTGTCCCTGCCCATGGCAAGGGGTGGCACTGGATGGGCTTTAAGGTCCTTTTTCCAACTCAAACCAATTCTGGGATCTGTGGTATTCCATGACTTCCCAGAGCTATCAGTAGTGGCTGCCTTCTGATAAACAATAAACCAATATAATTTTTTTTTCTCCCCCAACTGCACTGAATTATTACAGGTGGTCAGAAAGTGAGACTAAAACACAAGATGTGGAAATTAAATGGGAAAAGGAAGCCTTAGTGGGATTTTAGGTTAATACATCAGGAGCTGCTTGAGGCTCAGTTAAAATGGTATCAGCTCATTATTTTTTTTTCTCCTTGGCTGGTCTGCAAAAGAAATCAATTTTAAGAAAAGAATGATACAATTACGTATTGGAAAGTTTCTTGGTGTATTTGGGGATAACTGAGAGGTTTATGTTGAATTTTAATGGAGTCATGTTACCAGCATTGTCTTCTTTTTTTTTTTCACCATCAGATTCCAGGTCCTATAAAAACTCTGCTGTAGTTCTGGGGGCCCTCCTCCTTTCAGCTCTGTTTTGACTGTTTCCAATAAAGCTTGAGAAATCTGTTCTCAAAAGGGAATTCTTCAAGGAGTGATTGTGTAGTGAATGAAAGGATGGTCTTTAAAGAGATGGCAGAGTGTTAGGGAGTAGGCTTTATGAATACAAAGAACAGGTTATGTTTAAGGACTTTTAAGCAGTCTGTGATAGTAAGATTTTCTTTTTTTATCATAAAAAATCTGCTCTGGCTTTTTTCTGTCGTCTCAGGATGCAAATGGATTTTTGTAGTTCATCTAAAGCTGTTTATAGAGAAAAATTGAAGAAGGCTAAGAGAGATAACAGGAAATGTTTGTGCCTTAAAACAGGGAAAAAAGGTTGGAAATACCAAAACAGGCTTTATGTAGCAGTCACTTCATGGTGTTTATATTAGAATTAAAGAAGTTTCTAAGAGAATGAATCAGGATGTTGTTCTTTTAAGCAATACTATGTGTTAGCCAAGATTTGGGAAAAACATTTGTTCTGTTTACATCAAGAGACGAGGAGCAGCGAAGCCAACTGGAATCTGCAATGCCATTTAGGTAATTCTGAAATAGAGAAGTGATGCTTCAATAAAAAAAAAAAAAAAAAAAAGAATTCTTAATTAAATCTACCTAACTATCAGTGTGAAACACTCATTCTTGCCACTTGGGACTCCTATTCTATTGGATTGTTGAAAGCTAATCATAACCATACATTACAGAATGTTTAGTTTTCCTCTTGGGCTGGGCTGCAACAGGTTTGCAATCTTTAGTTCAATATTTCCTCCATCCAAATCAAATATATGATTGGCATTTACCCAATAGCTAAGTTGCCAATTAGTTATGTGAGCTGTTCAAGGCAAAAAAAAAGAAGTTACCCATTGAAATCTTGTCTCCCTGTGGCTGTGCATTTAAAAGAAATAAATGTCACTTATTCTAAAAATATGTGGGCTTCCTCACAGAACTTGCTGAGTCCTAAAACAATTTAATTCCATCCCCAATTAAACCACTAAAAGCACCATCCATCAACCTCAGCTGATATCTGTATTTGCATCCAGGGATTATAATGGAGCTACCCAAAAAGGAGGTTATCTTTTTAATCTCTGGGACAACAAAAATGGGCAGCTTGGGCTCATTTTACTTGACGTGTGGAATTGAGGAAGAAAGACTGATTTAAATACAGTTGCTTCAGTGGTCTTCCAATGTAAAATCAAATATCGTCTTTGATGAAAGTTCAGGAAATCCATTTTGAGAGGATGCTTTATACCATTGTGTGAAAACTCTTAGCTGCTGCAGTATATTTGAAAAATAACCTGATATTTTAATGAAATATTCACTATGATGCATCAGTCCTTTGCAATGGGGGTTTAGAATGAGGTAGTAAAATGCAATTTAAATTTAATTGTTGCACTTGGTGATTTATGACACACTTCCAACCACAAAAATTTGAATCTCAAAGATCCAATATTTTGGGTAAAATAGACTTCCTGCAAATCAATACAGTTAAAGTGACTGAATGCTCTAATGTATGTTTGACATTGTTGACAGTTTATGAATAGATCATATACTAACTTTTCCAGCATCTCACCAATGCATTTCAGAAGGTTTGAATTCAAAAGAAGATTGATTCAAATATATCTGAGTTCAATCTGACTTTCTGGTACATTTCCCAGGATTTACTGTGTTATAATTCCAAATTCATACGCCATATAATCTATTGAAGTTCATTTCCACAAGAGAATACAACTTGCATCCAGAGCTAGCACATGTATGCATGTATATCAGAAACTCTAAGATTAGAAAAGTGAGATAACAAGACTGAAAGATCCTTTTGAAAAGAAAATAGAGAAAAATCTTTTCCATATCCAACTTGGGAATAAGAAGAAAAGCCGTTTTCCCGGGAGGCTGCAGTTATTTGCTGTCAGAGCAGAGCAGCTCGTGCTCGACTGTTCAGCTCACTGCTGAACTTCAGTCTGGTCTTGAATGGGGTTTTGCTGTCCATAGTTGTAGCAATTTCTGTGGGTTATGGAAAGACTCTTCCTGTCTCTCCTTTGGGTTTCCTGACTCCAGTTGCCATTTTACCTGTACTTTTGTGCCCCACACAGACCTTTTGGGATACTCTTTCCATGGCAGTCATCATTTACCCACCCAAACGTGGCTTACATCTCCTTTCCTGGCAGGCACTGAGAGCAAAAACATTTCTGTATTGCTGAAATTCTCCTCATTTCTCCTCTTCTTCTCATTTCATCTCTTCTCCTGGGCTCATCATTCAGCCTCTGCCTCATTTTCCTGGAGAATTCCTCAGACAAAATTCTGTTCTTTACTTTCCCGTGTCAGTTGGTCATAGCTTTAGAAGCACAGAAAGAAACAGCAATGTGCATTATGTTTTGACTGGAGATTAATAAGCTAAAATCAACAGAGGCGTGCTACTTAATAAAACCGTTGTGTTTTTCTTTTGAGTTTGAAAAATGTATCTCAGTCCAAACTCTCTTTTCAATATTGAACCTGTAGGGCCAGCTGAGTGATGGAAAGGCAGCTGCTCACCCGGTATTTGTTAAATGATTGAGCTGTATTTGCTCTGCATTGCTGATTTTTGCACAGGTTGATCTACTTTTAATATTCAATGTTAGCTCACCTAAAAATGACTTAAAAGTAGAGAATCATAACAAAGACAAATAGCAGCATCTTTCAACCTGCTCTCAGCCCTCCCTGCATTTTCCTTTCTTTGAGTGTTCTGGGCCACAGAAACTGGAATTTTTTTCAGGAAGTGGGCACCTGATTTTGCCTGTAACTGTTGATATCCAACATTTCTGGAGAAAAAAAAAAAAGCTGAGATTTGAAGAGGGCAGTTGCAGTGGGTTTTACTGATGAGGATGATGTGGTGCTTCTCTGGAGTATTATAACTTTCCTTTGCTCCACAGGGTAGAGGTTCTCAAGATCAAATTGTGTCTTTAATTAAAATTTATTAATTCCTGAGGGACGGGACTGTGCGACTGCTTTCAAGATCTTGTAAGACCTTGTAGTAACTGAAAGATCTATTTAATCTGACTTTGCTTTACGTGTTTTTGCAAATGTAAGCTCTTCAAGGGCTAAGAATCATTAGCTGAGACTTGTTAATTTGTTTGTTAGAGGGAATGTTTGAGGTCCTTGAGATGGTGCTCTCCTGTTTCTGGGGTCACATTCACTCATGCAATCCTTATGAGATTGGGGTTCCTTGGGCATTTAATGAGCATCTACTCCTGGATTTTTTTATTCCAAAGCTGCCCAGCCAGGCTCCTTTTCCTCTTGTAGATCCTGTTTGTAAATTCGAGCCTGAACGTGATTTTCAGGGAGAACAGAGCATGAGGGAGCTTTCAGATCATCTGCCAGGGCTGAGGACAACCCAGGATAGAGGACAATTGCACCCAGCACCATTTTGTATTTAAATGTCAGCATTAGTCCAAGACAAACTGTCTGAATGTTGTTGAATTTAGTCCTGAATCTTTTTTTTTTAAGTAAAATCCATCTAAACTTTGCATGTACCAAAGAAAGAAGCTGGATGGGCCAAGCCCGCAGTGCAGTGACACTCAGGCAGTTTAGAGGTGCAGAAAAGCAAGGCAGAAACACTGTGGAGCAAATTTCCAGATAATTTTGGCATATTCAATTCTACTTCTTGAGATTTACATAAAAATAAATCCGCAGCATCCTTTTAAGGACACAAGTTGGGATGTTGGCGAGTTTGGTAAGCAGACTTAATGAAAATTTACTGAAGCTGTAAATATACATGTGCCAAGAGATTGGCACCTTATCCCTTTGCTCCTTCTTGCAACTCAAAAAGTTCTTTAATTACTATTACTTATTTTTTTAAAGCAGCATCGCTGAAGAGCCAGAGAGGCTGGAAGTATTAACAGATTTAGAAAAAGCAGCAGTGTATAGCTTGAATGTTTGCTTAATTTTATTTTATTTTTTTAGTAGGCAGAAAAGTATTCTAGCCAAGATAAGTAATTCTAGCAATAATAATTGCAGTTTGGGTGTTTTTTTGGTTTTTCGTTTTGGTTTTTTTTTAGTGTGTTTGGGGTGGTGCTTGTTGGTTTGGTTTGGTTTGGTTTTTTTGTTTTGTTTTGTTTTAGGACTCAGATAGTCTGTTCATTAGTATTTTACTCTATTCTTGGAGAGTATAAAACAAAAAATGCCTTCCTGGCTTCTAAACCCTTGATTGGCCAAGGTTATTCTCCTGGTGAGCCCTTCTGTAGTTAATTACTGAGTGCAAGTATCTCATACCTATTAACTGCCCCCTTGTGTCTTCCATCCCTCAGCCAGTTATTTCTTTCCCACAACCCTTCTGAGATGCCTTTGATTTTTTTGCCTGCCAATTTTCCTGTTTCCCTGGGATGCTCTATAACAACCCAACTTTTCCTTTCAGGTCCAGGTTTAAATTGTGCTTTCCATTACAGCTTAAAGCTGTAAATAAAGCCCAGGGTGCAGCCCTGGTTTGATGCTGAGCCTGAGGTGTGAGCAGCCCTGAGCTGCAGAAATGCCAACGTCATCAAAGCTGCCTCTCTGCAAGGAATTCTTGCTCTCTATTTTATTTTCATTTCTGCTTTCAGTGAATATTTAGTGAGCTCTGATTGCATAATTGAATTTGATAAACTGATGGTATGTGATTGATGAGAAAGTCAGGAATAAAGGATTAGGAGATAAAATTACTTCAAGGGTTTAAGTAAATCTTCCAGAGAGCCAGGGTAATTTATAAAGCATGCTGTACTCTTTATAAAAATATTCCCGTAGGTCTATTAAATTTTAGCTTCTAACAGAACTGGATTGAGTTTTGAGAATCCCTTTCATGTAATAACAGCTTGATTGTGATGCTTTAAATGGGAGATAGCTCTGAGTGGGCTACAGCATGGCTGGGTTTGGAATATTTGAGTAGGAAATGTAGGGCTGAATGAGAGACTTGTGGGCAGCACTTTGTCTTCCAAATGCATCATTTTTTTCTCGGAAAGACGTAAGTTAGAAGTAAGTGGATAATTCAGAGTGAGTAATGAAGGAGGTTGAGCTGCTGAGTCTGTAAATCACCGAAAACAAGGATCAACAAATGACTGGGTTTGGTGCAGACATCACTTCCACTGAGCTCTCCCTCAGTGGCTGAACTTTCTGTGGGGAGGAATAGTTTAGGGAACTCGTGCCAGGAGCCTCTGTACATGAGCAGGTAAATGTTGTTTTCTGGAGACTCAGCACTAATCATTTCCCTTTGCCAACTGGGCTCTGTTATCTTCTCCTGAACACCAGCAGTGCTCCCAGCTGCTGCTTTTCCATCTCCAGAGGAAGCCTGACACCTTTAATCTTACCAGGGTAGAATGTCTGAGACCCCCTTGGGAGACTCCCAGAAATGCCTGTGACAGGATTTAACCTTTTCTCACTTGTTTAGAAATACCTTTGTAAAATTTTGATTTTCACTTTGGGTAAAAGAACTGTATGTCACAGGAACATCCTCTAACTCCAACTTAAATTTTTCTTTATAAAGTTTAAAGTATTAGTTGGTTTTACTAGTTAGGAGACAATGAGAATTGGGATAAGATGATTTCACAGTAATTGCAGTCATTAAAACAACAACTAAAAAGAAGCTCTGCAGAATATATTCTCAGTCATGTAATAGTGTGGAGAGGTGTAAAAACTCCCCTTGGCTTGTCTGGGAGTATCTGCTAGTTTGGGACTGTTCCAATTTTCTCATATGTTGAATTGTTGTAGCTTCCTATATTGCCAATTTCGAGAAGATACTGCTGATCTGCAGTCGTCATACATCAGTTTGTTTGAAAGACAGGTTATTTAAAATGCTACAAATCAGAAAAGGGCCCTACCCCAAATAGAGTTTTTAGTTCAGTTTGTTAGATTGGATTTTGTGTGGTAGTTTGTAAGCATTGCTTTAAGATTATGCGTTTTTTCTTTCTGCATAACTGACTGTGTTCCTGAAGTGAAATTCTAAAAGCTCAGGAGACAATTTGTTAATCCAAATCATCAGATGCGTGTGGAGCTGTGGTTGATTTATAACCCATTCCAGGAGATATTTGGCACCAGTGGGCCTGGGGCTCCCTGGCCACGCTCAGCTGGAGCCCAGCTCTGCCCCGAGACCCGTCAGTGATAACGAGTCTGTGCTCTGCAGCCAGAAAACCTCCCTGAGCACAGGCAAAGTGAAAGATAAAGGCTTGGAGCCTTTGACATCCCCAGGCTGGGCTGTGAACCCCAGGGGAACACCAGGGCCACTGAGAAACCACCAGCAGCACCCCTGGCCCCGAGCTCCTGGGGCTGTCCTGGGGCTCTCAGTGATTCTGTGACCTGTGGATTCAAAAATTCCAGCCAGCCTTGAACAGTACAGGAGGGCACTTCACTCAAAACTGTAAAACATAGGTTAAACTCTTCAAATAGCAAGTATGAAAATGCCTGAGCTGGTGTAAAAATAAATGTTTAAAGGAAGGTTTGCAGTTTAACTGAACCATTGCTTGCATTGGGACAACATTTATGTATCTTGGGTTTTTTTCTGTATTTTATGTATAAAGTACACACACACCCCCTGCACACTTTAAAGAAGAGCTCAGTATTGTCTACTTAGTCAGTATTATTAATATTCTATATTAAATCTCTGACTTTGAATATAACTCCTGTGGTTTTTTGTAATCATAAAATCCTGGAAGTGTTCCAGGCCAGGTTGGATGGAGCAACCTGATCTAGTGGAAGGTGTCCCTGCCCATGGCAGGGGTTGGAACTGGAAGAATTGTAGCATCCCTTCCAACCCAAAGCATTCTGTTAATTGTGGTTATAGAAGGTATTTGTGTGCTTCTAAAATGAAGCCTGTAGTTCCTCTACAGTTACACGTAGAAATTTAACAAGTAAAGTGTGAAAACCCTTCATCTTCCAGAGGTGACTGGGGTAGATCTCCAGCAGGTGTAGACTCAGAATCAATCTGTATTTAAGCAGAGCTTTGGCAATTTACCCATCAAGAATTTTGCTGCTTGGAGTGTTTTATTTGTGATACACAAGAGTTTGAGATTACATGTGACCCTCGCATATTATTGAAGTACCCTAATTCAAAAATCTGTTAGTGGCTTCAGGTAATAAAATGTAGCACACTTTGGTTGGCAAGAACATTGAAAAATACATTCAACTTGTGAAGTGTTATTTTTTTTCCTAAATTCTTTTCCCTATCAAGAATCTTTATTTACCCTGAGTCGTCTGAGTCGTTTCCTGCTGTGATAATCATTTCTATCCAGGATTACTCTTCTGGTTTTTATTCAAGGAAAAAAAAAAAAAAACAAAAAACAAAAAACAAAAAACAAAACAAAACAAAAAAAAAACAACAACAAAAAAAAAACCAAACAAACAAAAAAAAAAAAACACAAAAAACAAAAAACAAAAAACACCAAGCTTTGAGTGGATTTAATCCTCTGAAAGGAGAAGGGGGGGAAAAAGCCAATAGAGCTGTTCCCTGCCTGCCACAGTAGACAGTTTTGAAATTCTCATCTGGAGAAAGAGTAAACATGGACAAAAGCATATCTGAGTGTGCAAGAACAAAGTTTATCAAGATCTTGGTAATTCTGCCTCTAAAGATAAAGCTAAGTTATGGATGCACCAGTGCAAGCCTTAACTGAATCATCTTATTTCTTGTTTTATCATGACCATGTTGAGAAGAAATTAGCTAAATATCAGTAATTTCTCCTATTTTTTCCTAAATAGCCTCCAAACCCATTTTTCCCTTTGTATTTCAGGGGATGTTGCACCATTCTTCAAGACAGAACCAGGCTTGCCCCAGATCCACCTGGAAGGAAACCGACTGGTCCTTACGTGCCTTGCCGAAGGCAGCTGGCCCTTGGAATTCAAGTGGTTGCACAACGACACTGAAATAACCTCCTACTCCAGTGAATACAAGTAAATAACATCCCTATAATCATCTTCTGCAAGGGGAATTGCAAAAAACAGCCCCAAAGCAAACCCCACGCCCTCGGTTTCCCAATGCCTCAAAGAGCTTTGTAGATCCAGACGCAGGGACTTGGGGGTTTGTTATGAAAGAAGAGTGGGTTTTGTAAACAGATGAGAGGAGATTCTTTTGATGGAAATGAGGTTTGACGCTTCAAAATGTGGGTCCTAACATGGAATTTTTCAGTACCAGCAGTGCCTTTTGCTGGAGATGTAACTTTTACCTGTGTTTGTGACAAATTGGAGGCACATTCCTTAGCTAAATGTTACATATGATGTGTGAACTCATCCTTGAACAGAGCCGAGCTCGCTGGGACTGTCTGTCTCCACCAGATCTAGAGGAATGTGGTCTGTCTTAAATTCCACACAAACCTTTCTGTTTCAATCCTAGGAATTCCAAAACGGAGCTGATAGTTTAACAAACTGCCCTTTAATGATTGTGCAGTTTGCCCCCAGGAGCTCCCTCCCCATCCCACAGACATTCCATCAAACAGGAGAAAAACCTCAGCGTGGCTTATCAGAGCTCGTTCCTGCTGATAGGCAGCACACGGCTGGCCAAGCATCAGCGTGCCAGACAGCCAAATTTTGTCTGCTTTTCTCTGCTGTGGGAGGACTGACTCCGTTTTCTTCGTGCAAAAGGAAATTTCTGTACCCTCATGGCAATTTAATTTTTATGCAACTTATTTGGTGCTTTCAAATTTTGTAGAATTTGCCAGGTGAGTTCAAATGTCGTGAGGGGTGGGTAAGTGACAGACAGAGCCCAGGTACAATATCTGTACCTTTTGCAAACCAAGCTAAATACTGCATTTTCGGGGCACGAGGCTTAAAGTGGGGAAAAGTTATGCTCCATCACTATAGATAGAAATTACAATATAAATTGGTATGGAGATAATGCAGATAATGATATAAAGTTCTATGTTGTTACACAAGGTAATCCATAATTACTTTTCTCAAAGATTTTCAAAATTGTAACCTAGCAGTAGTTCTGGTTTTGATATTATTTACATTTACAGAGCATCAGGGAAAAAAAATCCCCTAAATAACTCTTTAAAACTTTTGAGGGTCATTTAGCATTTCATGTATTTAGCAACTGTTTAAACCCAAGCATTTGGTTCTATACGAAGTTACCTAGAAATGCAAGACTTGATTTGGATGAGCCCTCTCAGTCCTGAGTCTCTGCATCTACTCCTGATTTCTGCTTTCCGGCCTTTGGGATGTGGATTACGAGCCACAGGCACATAAAGAAGAGATTTGTGAATGCTTTCTAGAAAATGAAAAGATCTCTAATAGCACAACAAATCACGATGTTTGAGCATGGCTTTGTGCAAATGCCACTTGTTCTGATCAACAACAGCAGAGGCTTTTGTAGTGGTTGGGTAGAAGGAGCTGAAAGCAGCCCTGGACCACGTGAGATGCCGAGAGGGTGGGAGGAAAAATGGTGTGGGAGGACAAAAACATAAACACGGAATGAACAGCAAGCAAAGGTTAGAACTCCAGCCCTGTAGGTGTGCTAGGCACAGGGAGATGACATTTCATGGTATTAGGAGAAACCTCAGCAAGAACGTGTGACATTTTGAAATATGACCAGAGTGCCGTGGTATTTCCTAAACAAGTGGACATCCCAACACAAAATTGGAATTTTACTGTGGATGGCAGTGTGAGTGTGAGTTAGTTATTGGAACACTCTTCCCAGGCTGTGTGTGCACATACCTGCAGTCAGTCCCTTGTTGCATTTAATTTGTTCTTCTGAATGTCAGGTCATGATTCAAACCATATTTATTAATTCTGCGGGTTTTATATTGTTCTTTTTTCTATTTCTTATTAAAAGATTTGTCGCAGAGGAAGCTGCTGGTTTATGATAATAAAATAATATTGATAGAAAATACTAATTTAGAAATTGCATCCCTACTGCTACACCACAGCCAGAGATCACCTAAACAGGATTTTGATTCTATAGAAATGCAAAACTTTAAGCTTCCAAGAAAAGGCATAGGTGCATTAGGATGAATGAAAGCCAGGAAATGATATGCTCAGACATAAAAATTCCAGTTGCAAAATTTAGCCTTTGACCCCATAACAGTTTGCTGTGCAGTTCTCTTGGGTAAATAGTCTGTTTAAATGCACGAATCTTCCCTGAGTAAGTGACTCCTGCTGCAATTTGAATCATCAATCAAAGATTTTTTTGGTAATTGAGATTACTTAGCGTGTCTCAGTTAAAGTAATGCCTATATTGTAACAGGCTGAAAATATATTATTATAACAGCCCAAGTGAGTAAAGAACTAATTGGAGTCTCTGCATTGTGACATTGGTGACCCTGAGTGAGCAGCTTCTCTTTGTCTAACGAGGCTGGCTGTGTGCACAGCCTGGCTTTTACAGTGACTGTGCATACACCACTTTGTGTTAAGAATTTATAAATCAACCTTATAAATTCTTTGTGATCGGAGATCCACGTTATGAAAACAAATCAATGCCGCTGACTGCAGGAGCAATTTTGGTCATGTGTATAAGTTAAGAGACTTTAATGTTCAGGCAGTGTATTTTTTCTGTTTTCTTTTTTCCCCCGCTTTGTTTTCTTTTGAATTAACTTCTGGACCAGGTGTGTCTTTCATATTTGCTTTTGTGGCCTGAAGATATTGATTTATTGGAATTTATGGAACTAAGGTCATGTCTAAGAAGTGATACACCTTCAACCAAAATACTTAAAAGTATCTGATTATTATGTTTTTAACATTGGACACATTTCAATTTTAGTTCTGTATATTAAAAGTTAGATCAGCTGATGCATAAGTCTTTTGTCAAAAAGCTTGAGTAGATAAAAAGTAACATGAATATCTAATAAAATACATTTAGCTTTAGTTCTGTATCCACAATTACGACTATTAAATCCCGTAGCCTATAGCTTCGCTTTTAACTCTTAGGGCATTTGAAATTAAAATGAGGGTTTAAATTTTAAACTAGGAGTGAACTGTGAGTGTTGGCTGGGTTTTCTCCTTAGGTGGCTGATGCCACTCCCTCCTGGAGCTCTTTGCAGAGGGGTGATGGAGCACATCACGCTCGGGGAGACTCCCCTTGAAACTTCTCTTTTCTGCTTGTCGCTTCCCATCTCTCTGCAGAAACTTCCCAAACACCAGGTTCTGGTTGGCTGTGCCATTCAAAATGAGGGAAAAGTCGGGGCTGACTTTCCAAAGTCCTTGCAGACATCCCCAGGAAGCTCAAGGAGCCTCCTGGCAGATCTACAATGGGAAGATCTGTCTTCAAAGTTGGAGTGTAGACAAAAAGAAAGCCAAAATCTGTCTTGTCACTGTAAGGAATTGTATTAACCTTTGATTTCAGTTCATTCTGGGGAAGAAAGTCCCAGTCCTATTTAGAACTTAGAAAGCTTATTTCTATCCCTTCTTGCAGGTCAGAAAACAAGTGGAATGGGAAAAGCATAGCACAAAAAGCAGTATCAAGGCTGCTAGGTCAATAGAAAAGTAGGTTTCAAAACAATAATAAGACATGTGATATGCATAAAGACTGTTTAAAATTGTAAACACAGAATCAGAAATTCCATTAATACTTATCCCTTGCCCAAGTTTGCAATTTTCAACTTATTCTCAAACAGTAATACCACATGTCCTATCTCTTTTTTCCACTTTTGTTATTTAATTATTCTAATTTTGCTTGCTGTACCTGCACATTATACCCAGTAGGTCCACTGAGAATCCACTGCTCTAGGTTTTGGCTGCCTTGGAATTTCCAAGGTAGATGAGATTTCCACTGCAAATTTTTAAGAGATTTTCATTTCTTCAGGCAACATGTTAAGGATGTTTCCTGCTGCAACTTCAATAAGTCAGAAAGGAAAACCAAAGTAGGACACTTCTGATCTAATTGATTTGTTTTGTCCTGGTGGCAGCAAAACTAACTCTGCATTACTGTCCTAGAACAGATGAATACTCAGGAAAGAGGCCTTTAATTTTGGTTTTATTTAATAGACAAGGCATTAGCCAAGTAGGACGCTAAATCTTCATGGGAGAAAGAAAGATTGTTAACGTGTAACTGTTGGGTAAAAAGAACTGTACAAATTAATTTTCGGCATTTGTCAGAATCTTCAGTTAATTTTTTAAATATAATGATGTTTTACAACAGGCTTCTGCCTGGCAGAGAAGGAAATGATTTTGTAAGGAAATAGAGAAGCTTTCTGCCCTATTGATTTCTATCCTCTGCCTTGTATTTTCACCTGTCCTCTCACTCCATTCCCCATGGTGAGGCTCTCAGGCAAGAGGAAACAGCATTCAGGGTCATTATTTGTGTGCTGGGGTTGCTGTGACTCCCATGAAGAGCACAGGCTGGAGTCATCCTTCTCTTCCTGGTGCTCCATGAAGAGCAGAGGTTGGAATCTTCCTTTCCATCCTGGTGCCAACTGCCACAGCCACGGGAGGGGATGTGCTGGTGGCCCCTGGGGAGGTCACAGCAGCGACCAGAGGAGGTCACTGGAGTCACAGCTCATATCCATGGGCAGCCAGGGCCTCCTGGAAATCCCAGGGATGTCTAAAGCTGCCCACGGTGTTGGGCTCTGCTTTAGTCCCCTGTGTTTGTTGGGGTGTTTTTTGTGATGACACCAGACTCTTCTGCCTCTTTTGTTTTATGGCCCCTGATCCTGTTCTGGCATTAAGCTCTGCACGTGGGTGTGTACAGTATATTTGGGACTAGAAGAAATGTTTTCTTTTAGCGGAATTAAAATTTGAAGATTAAAATTCAGCCGTTTTCCTTTTCCTTATCTTCCATAAAGACTTTCATTAATCCTGCCATAATATCTCCTGAAGGTGACTGGGGGAATATGCACTTGTGATTAATGTTTGTTTAATGCAGGATTATCTCTATTATTCATGTGTTTTATTCCCATTAAAACTGTGCCTATCAGCTCATTTTCATGTTGAGCAATCAGATGTAGCTGAATGAGGAAGGTGAGATTAGTGGACTGAGTGTCTGTTTGAAGGGCAGAGCAAACACAAAGTACAGCACACTGGTGGCACTTCCAGGATTCCTCTGAGATTCAGTGGTCACAAAGTGGAGCTTTCCTTGGAAAGCTTTGATACTTCTGGCAAGACTTCTTAATACCTACACTTAGTCTTCTTGTGACTCCTCTGAACTGATTATCTTATGATTTAAGGTAGAGAAAACCAGTGAAAAAAAACCTGAGTCTGTCTTTGATGTAAATTTTTGATATGCTTGGCATTTATCATATTCAGAACTGAAGACTGAAAGGTATTTTCTGCATTTCATGTTGGCTGGTTTTTAAAAATCTGTATATAGCAGACAATATTGTAACCAAACACCTGAGGTTACACAAGAGTGCTGTTTGTAAGAACAAATACAGTATACATTTAAGACAAAGTGTAAACCAGGAAGAAGCGCTCTCTAACTGTGCCTTTTGCCCCACAGGTACATCATCCCAGCTCTGCAGAGGGCTGATGCTGGCTCCTACCAGTGCATCGTGAGGAACAGGATGGGAGCACTGCTGCAGAGGAGATCCCAAGTGCAAGTGGCATGTATGTCTGAGTGGGGCTCACTCTGTGCCTCATTAGCCTCTCTTTGGGGAAAAAACCTGATGTGTGAGAACATTTGTCTGTCTGAACAGGTGTCAGATATCAGGTTTAACAAATTTTTAAATTACTGCCTCACAAGAAGGTTCATACTTCAGTTGTTGTCTGGAAGCAGCTCAGAGCAGTGCAACTCTGACTGTTCAAAGCCATGAAAATCAGATTGTTTGGAGATATCTGTAGCATAAGAGAACTGTTACACCTTATAGAGTTTAGGAAGGCCATGAACAAAATTGTCAAAACGATCAAAACAACAACAACAAAAAGTCTAGAGGAAAGCAGCAGCATCTGAAAGGGAATGGGATGGTGGGGATAGCACCGGGAGGATTTCACATCATAATCCTTGTGGTACAAAATCAGCATTTTCACAACAACACTTTAAAATTCTGTTCTCAATACCTTTCTGAAGGAAACCCCCCCACCCTCCCATTTTTGTCCCACTTCAGTTTGGACTTTGGCAGAATTTTTGAAATCCAGCTGCCATTTGGAAAGGTTAAGTTAGTTTTCTCAGGTGTTTGTGCTAATGAACGTGACATAAGGAAGGATCACACAGTCTTGATTTCCTTTTTTTCGGTTAGCAAAGAAATTCAAGCAACTTTTTTTGGAAACAATAATAAAATTATGCCTAATTCTTTTTCCAAAGTAAAAGCATAAAAGAAATTTGAAAAGAGACAGATTTGTGTGCTGTGCCTGAGAAGTCTCATGGATCAAATTTCTCCTCATCAGGGTCAGTAACTGGAAATTCAGTAGCAGTAGTAAATGTCACTTGATAAGCAGAATTTAGAGAAATTGAATTATTTATTAGGCACCCAATTTGAAGGAACTGATTCAAGTTAATCAGTATGTCAATGAAGGAAATGACATGGAATTTCCTGTGTTTTAAAATAAAACCAGTTGCAAATGATATTATGTAAGCTTTGGTATCGTGTTGATCAGTTTACTGCATTACAGTGGATTTTGTTACTGTATCTGTGATGTCAGTAATAGCAGTAATTCGATGTTTGGTCTCCCTATTGTTTCAGAGCTGCTGGGAGCTAAAGTAAAAATAAACTGCTGCTAAAATGGGGTTTTCCTTCCCTTGCCTCTGCCAGCCCTTGTGCCCTGCTGTCTGCTGGCCATGGGCTCACTCTGACCTGGCTCAGACCCTTCCAAGTATTTTTCCAAATACTCCTCTGCATTTTTAGTGAATTCTGCCAGGTCTCAGAGGATCCGCTGAAAGCTGCTGTGAGTGAACATAACATGGAGTGAGTGGGGGGTTTAGCAGGGGAAGGGGAGGGTGAGGTGCCTCTCCTTGTGCACCACTGAGCCTTTGGAGCAGCCTGGACCCTCTGGAGTTGCATCTCCAGCTGTGGTTTCAGGGGACAAAGGCTTTGGTGGCAGTCCCAGGGAAAAACCTGCCCATTTCCTCCTGCGTCCCACTCATCATTCCCACTCCTGCATTGCAGTGGCACTCACTCCCCTTCAGGCTCAGCAGGAAAATGTGTTTGAGCAGCTGTGGGCTGGGAGACTTCTCCAAAATTTCTAAAAGAGCAACAGTTCTTTCGTTGGGCTGTTAAAGTTCACTCCCAACTCTTCCCTGTCCAGCTCCCTGCCCAGCTGTGCAAGCAGATGGAGTGGCACAGTGCAGGGAGCAGCTCCTGAGGAGGTCCTGCTGGGAACAATGGTGAGACAGAGACACAGGAATGCTTTTCCTTGATGCTGCTGCTGCTGCTGAAGAACTCTGTCTCCTGAAATGACAGCTTTATTCCCCTCTGAAGGGGGGGAAGGTTTGCAGTGCAGAGTTTTGTCTCTCCAGGCTGGTTTGTGTGTGTTTGGCTGTTTTGGAGAGAGTAAGAAGTGCAATATTTTACTTTTCTTCAGTTTTAGTTTCCCCCCTATTTAATTTGTAGATCTGCATTGCTGAATGAGGCTAAAAGGTTCTCTCTTAAATCTGTCTGAATTAAGCAGTCTATGTATTAATTGATTTATTCATTTATTTTCACTGATAAGACACGGAGGCAAAGCAAACCAGGTTCCCTGTGTGACTTGGGGAACCTTTGGTCTTGAGCCTTTGTGACATAAATGGCTTCTGTAGTGAAGTCATTTTTACACTTTATTCCTGCAGAATAAAGTGTTCTACAAGTTTTAAATATCCTGTTTCCTCTTCACTCAGGGTAGCTACTGATGCCACGTGATTGTTGTCTGTTTTAATGGTTTTAATTTAAAATTAATTGATTTAAGCTGTGTGGATGTAGTAAGTTCCTGATATTTAATAATATCTTTTAATCTTTTTGGTTATTCTTCAAAACTTATCAGATAGCAACATCCCATGGAGTTCCTAAAATCATCCTAGCCACTCATCAGAATGGGAATTCAATGTTACTCTTCTAATTCAGAAGGATTCACAAGAAATTATCTATTTTTGCCAGGGAGTGGAGGATGTTTCCTCATACACTTCAACTCAAGATCTCTAGTGAAAAATCGAAAGGTGTAATTATAATGGCAATGAGAAAGACTGCAGGTATTTGCCATGTCCTAGATATCTGAAATAGCGGGGAACTTGTTAAATCATTTAAAAAATATTCTCAACACATGCTAACATATTACTTAACTGGATGGGAACAGGTATTTGTGAGAAAACTGCTGAGTAAATCTTAATTACAGGACGGGCTTAAAACTCCTGGATTGAGAAAACTAAAATAATCATTTGACAATGAAGTTAATTAGATCCACCTCCGCAGTTTGAAATTCCTTTTCAAGTAGCTTGATCTGATTACAGTTGTGAGGAATCTGGAGCAGCAGAGGAAGTACAATGCTGATTATGTCTGAATAAATAACTTGAAAATCACAAAGATGATGAAAGTTTCTTTAAAACACCATGTGTTTTTAATTTCTCCTCATGTTCTGTCTCTTCTCATCTCCTGCCATTCACAGACCTGATAGTAGCAATTTCTTTTCTGTGTCCTTTGCATCCCTCTCTGCAGCACAGAACTTGTAGAGGACCCTGTTGTCCTTTAAAGAAAAAAGGGAATTCAGTGAGAGAAGCTGGAATAGTTCTCTGTAGTGTGTGTGTCAGTTTCCTAGTTTAAATCAAATTAAAATGCAGAGAAGTTCTTTGGAGGGTGAAGAAGTAAGAGCCTACAGCCCTGTTCATTTTAATGGATAAGAATGCAGTACAAAAGGCAATGGAAAAAACAAGAAAAAAACAGTCACTGAATTTTTCCAAGGTCTCCTTAGAGAGCTGAACTTGCCTGTGAAATAAAGCCTGCAGAGGCAGAGGTTCTGCAAGGGTAGTATCATTTCTTCCATTAAAATTTTTGTTAAAAGCTGCTCTCTAACATTAAGGATGCACCATTGACATTGCAATGTGCCAGAAGAGCTGATAACCCCCAGCATGACCTTGGGATTCCAGGAGCATTTTGGGATCCTTGCCTACCTCTGACCTTGGCCTGGCTGAGCTGGAAGAGCTACTTGTACACATTTATAGACACCATGAGCATCTCTTTGAATTTCAGGGGGTTCTTTTTTATTGTTAAGGATTTGTCTGAAAAAAACCCCCAACCAAACAAAAAACCAAAGCAAACAAACCTCCATTAAAATGTCATTTTCAGTAAAACCCCTCAGTTATTGCCCAAGAGCACAGGGGTCACACAGGGCTGCTCAGGGGTGCTCTGCCTGTGTGCACCAGCAGCACTGGGGTTTCCTTCCTGCCTTAGGTTCATCTGCCTCTAAAACCCAAAATCCAAACTGTGCCATGATCCACAGTGTCCCATGAGTAATGATCAGTGCCAGTGTTTCTTGGGAAAAACACGGGGATTTCTCTGCTCCAAGAAAAGAAATGAGGAGAAAGGCAAAATTTCTCTTTTTTTTTTTCTCTTTTTCATTTGCAGACATGGGGGATTTCATGGACACAGACCAGAGAAAAACAGTGACTGAAGGACAAGCTGCTGTTCTGAACTTCCCACACATCCTCAGCCATCCGAGGCCCCAAGTGACGTGGTTCAGAGACGGGCACAAGATTATACCAAGCAGCAGAATGTAAGTCAATCGAAAGCTCAAAATACACCCACCCTAAAATATGATTAATTATATTTGATAACACAGCTTACATTTTAAGTACACTAATTAAGGTTTAAAGAGAATAAAGTAGTCGTGTTCATACTAAGTTGGAGATGAATTACTATTTTAAGGCTGTCTCTGAACTTCTGAAGCAGTTTGACAAAATAATTCATGTGGTTTTAATGGTCCTGGTGCAGCAGAAGGGGCTGGATGTGCAGAGTGTCTGAGCTTCCTTCACGCTATTCATTTTCATGATACATTTTGGAAAAAGGAATGTTCATCTCTCAATTACGTTTACTTGAGTGCACCAACTTAATGAATTCTGAGGGTTTTTTTCCTTTTAATACATGAATCTGTGGGGTTTGTTACAGAGTTATGCTTCGTAATATTTCCCTCACAAGAGAATTCCAGATATTGTTTATTCTTTTCATTATTTTTTAGCCAATGACAGTTTTTTTAATTTATTTATTTATTTTTTACTAATTAGAAGCTCACCCCTAATGACACAGTACTTGCACTTTAATAGTTGTTATCTCAAGGTGTGTTCATTTATCCTTTTCTGAAACAATTATGAAGGCACCCCATGTTTTTATCTGCACAGTTTCATTCAGAGACTGAAGGGCTTGGCTGCAACATTAAAAAATATGGATTAAATCTTGACTCATTTATTAGAAAGCTGTTGAAATGCCAGGAATGTTGGTAGTTAGCTTTTAACTGTGCATCACATTTCTGTGTGTTCAAAGGGATAGATGTGCTAGCAAATGATGGTAGTGGGATATTGCTGTGTTCCAGGAGTGCTGAGGCTTTAGAGTTCGTATTAGAAAGGAAAAACTTCTCTTAAATTTGAATTTTGCTAATCTGTGCAGTATATTTTACTGCTCTGTGCCTTTTTGAAACATGAAAGCTGGTATTAGAGTGGCTTTGAAACTGTAAAAATTAGTATTGCAGGGATGTGAAGAAACGATGTAATAATTTATGAATAATTTAATAGTAATTTGATGGGAAACAGCTGGAAGATGAAACAATGGGTTCCTGGGCAATCTCTTGAAGAGAGCTAAGTGACAAATCCTGAGTTATTAACCATTAAGGATCTGCTTCCTCCACTTCTGCCACATTACAAATTTTGTATTGTCGGTGCTGTGAATACACAAATCAGGAAATTGCAGATAGGGACAAGGCCTTGTTATTCTGATATCTGAAGGTCTCCTGAGAACCCTTACAGGGAACAGAGCAGAGTGACCAAGGCAAGCCTCCAGTACCTGAAAAGGAGATTTGCTTGAGTTCTCTTACAGTTTAGGAAAAGAGAGCTGTGTACATCATGTATTTGTTAATATAAAGATCCTGATTTTCACCTGCTGAGCTTTCCTCTTGCTCTTACCCCCTTGGGATTGCTGGGGTAAAATCACCTGTAGCTGAGGTCCTGCTTACAAATGGGAGAACTGCAACACTGGCTACAGCAGGAGTGAAATACACCTCAAGATTTCCATATAAATTCCATTTCCCTGGTCAGAAATTTTGTCTGAAAGGAAGATTTGAGGACATTTCTCTGGCCTGTGTAGGAATCTCTGAGTACTCCTGCAGCAGAAATGCCCATTCTGGAAGTGTGAGCCTCCTTCAAGTTTGATAGATGGTGTATAGTGAGCCTGATAAGTTCAGCAAGTGGCAGATTTATGGTACACACACCAATCATCAGAGCACTCTGTGTGCAGCAGGTCTCAAAATATTGGAAAAACCAGGGAGCATCCACTCACATCTTGAATTTGGGAAGTAAATATGGCAGCCCTATAAATACAGGAAAGCTGAGACGTGGAGAGGATGCATGTTAAACTGTGAGAAACGGAGAAACATCTTAGGGGAGCTGTTTCTTACCTGTGGAGCCAATTGTGCATTTCAACATGCTTTTTGTGCACCAGGAGGTATCAATTTCCCTGATCAGTTTAGCCAGTGATCCAGTTAGGCTGATGCATCAATCTCACTGGATCTCCTGCTAAACTGATCAGGGAAATTGATACAACCACCTTGTACGATGCTCTTTAATCGGATTAAAAGTACCTTATATTGCTAAATCAATATAAAGCTTTTTTAATGCTCTTAAACAAGCTTACAATGATTTGGCTGAATCAATCAGCCATAATTTCATGTGTCAGCTGTAATCATGATTTCTAGGAGTGACATTGCTGTGGTGCGTGAGGAGTGAGGACATCAACAGTGCTAAAGATGGGAAGAACAGTGGTGGTTATGGTGAAATTCATTCAAATAATTGGCTAAGTTCTACTCATACAAGAACGTTAATTTACACGTGCTTAACACCATTTTTATGCCATAAAAATGATCTTCCTGTTTGTGTGCATGGATTGACCTCACTGAAGTGGGAACAGAATTGTCCTTAGGTGAGAGGTACAAAAGATCAAAAGTAACACTAGCTCTGAGAATAAAAAAAAATAAAAATTCCTGAGATGTTTCAAGAATGTCATTTAATTGGCTCTGCAGTAAGGCTTTCCTAGCAGGTTTAAGGTGGTAAAAGCTGATGTGTTCCTCCTTCACTGTGTACCAGTATTTAGGATACTTCTGGGGAGGGGCCCTGCCAGCTATTCCACATCCTGGGCATCCTGTGCCAGGGCCTCACCACCCTCATCAGGAAAAGCTTCTTCCCTTATCCACCCTCTTTTAGTTTAAAACTGTCCCCTCTTGTCCTATCACTGTGTGCCCTTGTCAGCTGTTCAGGGTGGGAGGAGAAAAGATTCAGTGAATAGCTTTGGTTTCACCTTTTTTTTTAGATCCTACTCCGAGAGTGTGCATGGCTGTGACATTTTCTGGGAGAAAGTTTCCTTTGGGACACAGGCAGGTTTTTTTCAAGCTGCACACTCTATTTAATTTCACTGCTGGTGTTACTCGTAGTGGAATTTCGCAGCAAATAACCACGCATTAGTACCTATCCTAATGGTGTTGGTAATATTTTGTTAAAGCCTGCAGATAAAAACAGGAATGGACGACAAGTTGCTCCTAAATGAGTGGGCATGTAAAGTCAACAAATCCTGTGTAATACAGAAATGTGAAGCCAATGGCCTGCCCATACCCCAAGGGTTGTTGTTATAGTTTATGACTCTGTTTAAGGCAACTAACATATCTGCAGGAGAGTCAGTGGGACATGATGGTGGGCCTTTAAAAATTCAGGTGCTAGAAGTCACTGTCATCCCCTCCTCGCTGAGTACAGTGTGGGTGTGCATTCATTTCAGCTTTTATGCGTTCTTTGTCACCAAAGCCTCAGCCTGGTGTTTTCAAGAGGTGTTTCTAGCACAGAAAGAAGCTCTGTAGCAGAGTATGAAGTGGAGAAATGGAGAGGAGGCCAAAAGATCAAGAACGAGAGAAAATGAGCAAGGAGAAGATTTAGGCTTTGAGGTGTTTGTTATTATTCTGCATTCCCCAAGAAGTTCTAGAAGAGACTTCACATTACACCCAGACAGATTCATTTCCAAATACACCAGCAGAGAAATGTGGAGTTACAGCTGCACTGTTATCCAGGGTCTTGACTGATGGGATGATTTTGCCTGTTTCCCTGCACATCTTACCAAAACCAGCAGCTCTCTAAAGGTGACTGCATCAAAAGAAATTGCTACTCTGGGATGTCAAGTCTTCTGCTTGCCTTCCCTGCCTGTACTTCATCAGGCTTCAAAGCAAAGCACATTTAACTTTCTTTACACGAGCACAAACAGCACCTTGGAGAGGCACAAAGGACAGTGGCACCGTCAGGGTCTACAATTGCCTTTCACTTGTGGCATTGAGGAATTAAATTCTTAGTGCTCTTAGAGGATTTTTTACCTTTCTCTAAGTGAAGCACTTTTCAGAGAAAAGGTTCATTCCAGCCATCAATTCATTCAATTCACTTTCTTTAAGAAGAAAACTTCTATGCAGACGTTATTACTGTCTTCATTAACTTCCTTCAGTGAAACTGCTCTTCCCCATGTAAGCTGCAGTTAGATGAATATTAACTCATGTCTTTTGACAGTGGAATTATGTCTGACACAAAACAGGAGAGTTCATTTTTTGTGTATAAAGGCAGTTCTGGGCTGTCCCTTTCAGCAGGACAGACATTTAATCACTTAAATAATTCCTGAGGAACTGAAGAACTTCACAAATGCACTTCATCCCCCTAGGCAGGGATGCTGAATGCCTTTAGGTACACGTGGGTTAGTATGGGTTTTGCACTCAGATCAATTCATTATTGGATGTATTTGGTCATTATTAGCTCTTAGAGACTGAAATTGTGGAAATTAAAATACATTAAGGACAAGCGACTGTCTCATGACTTGCTGTGGTTTTGACCACTCACAATACTTTGCAAATAGGCAAAGCTAGTGCAAATTTATTAGACATTTATTAAAGTAAAATTGTAAATATATTAATGGCAGCCTAAAAAAAAAAAAAAAAAAAAAAAAAAGTAGCTGTTGCTAAGTAGGCTTTAAAAGATGAGAAAAATTAAAGTATCTAGGAATAATACATGAAATTTGGGACTGATAATAGCATTAGATTAGGTTTGGCTTTGATGATAGCAGCTGAGTTAATGTGCCATATATATTTTTCACTTTAAAACAAACGCCACTTCATTTTTCTGTGAGCATTTCTAGTGGCACAGAGCATCTCTCTGCAAATACCAGCCTGTCATACAACTTAAGCCAGTTGCACGTAATTACTTTTCACATACACTGGATAATACTTTCATTAAAATGGTGATGATTATCATTACTGAACAATAAATTCAGAGACTGTCAACTCTGCAATATATTAGCTGAGCAATAATTTAAAAAAGAATTGCAGATCTGTCTGCTGACATCATAGAGTGACACCTCTCAGCATCAGTAAGATGTGGAAAAGCCCAATAATCTTGGGTTTATCTGTATGTATCTTTCACAGGCTCCACATTAGGCTCAGTACCTGAAAAAGAAGAATCTTTGGTAGAATTAAATTATTCCCTTAAACTAAAATTCCTCACCACCACCCTGTAATGAATTTATTTAAGCAAACTTCTGCACTGAGTAACTTCAGTTTGGAGGAACAGGCAGCACCAGGAATCATCCTCCATAGTTCCAGTGTTCTCCCCAAGGCTGTGTGGGTATGAAGGACTGTAGGGAAACCTCCCATCATGTCTTGGAGAGCTCAGTTTGAGGAGTCCTGGCACTGCCAAGGGCTGTGTGAGCATCACTGTCTGTCAGTGATCACTGTGGGTATCACCGTGCTCAGCAGAGGGGAACAGCAGCCCCCAGGGCAAACAAATCCCAGGATTATTTCCCGAAGCTGTTTGACTTGTCTGGATCCCACCTCGCTGCTTTCCTCTCTGCACATCGTTTGTTTGCCACGGGTTTTAAACGTACGTGTCGGAAATGAATTTGTTCTGCCCTCTCCACATCCCGGGCTGATGGTTTGGTTTGGTTTGGTTTGGTTTGGTTTGGTTTGGTTTGGTTTGGTTTGGTTTGGTTTGGTTTGGTTTGGTTTGGGTTGGGTTGGGTTGGTTCGGTTTGGTTTGGTTCGGTTCTGTTCGGTTTGGGTTGGGTTGGGTTGGTTTGTTGTTGTTTGGTTTGGTTCGGGTTGGTTTGGTTTGGTTTGGGTTGGTTTGGTTTGGTTCGGTTTGGTTTGGTTCGGTTTGGTTCAGTTTGGTTTGGGTTGGTTCGGTTCGGTTCCGTTTGGGTTGGTTTGGGTTGGGTTGGTTTGGTTTGGTTTGTTGTTGTTTGGTTTGGTTCGGTTCAGTTTGGTTTGGTTTGGTTTGGTTCGGTTTGGTTCGGTTTGGTTCGGTTCAGTTTCGTTTGGTTTGTTGTTGTTTGGTTTGGTTCGGTTTGGTTTGGGATGGTTCGGTTCGGGTTGGTTCGGTTCAGTTTGGGTTGGGTTGGGTTGGTTTGGTTCGGGTTGGTTTGGGTTGGTTTGGTTTGTTGTTGTTTGGTTTGGTTTGGTTTGGTTTGGTTTGGTTTGGTTTGGTTTGGTTTGGGTTGGGTTGGTTTGGTTTGTTGTTGTTTGGTTTGGTTCGGTTTGGTTCAGTTCGGTTCAGTTCGGTTTGGGTTGGGTTGGTTTGGTTAGGTTTGGGTTGGGTTTGGGTTGGTTGGTTTGGTTTGGTTCAGTTCGGTTTGGTTCAGTTTGGTTTGGTTCAGTTTGGTTTGGTTTGTTGTTGTTTGGTTCAGTTTGGGTTGGTTTGGTTTGGTTTGGTTTGTTGTTTGGTTTGGTTTGGCTTGGTTCGGTTCGGTTCAGTTCGGTTCAGTTTGGTTTGGTTTGGTTTGGTGGAGGAGCACTGTGGTGGCACCTGGGGACGGTGGGGTGCTGAGAGCACAGTGGGTGGCAGCAGCAAGCCCCTGGGAGCTGGGAGAGGGCAGCAGGAAGAAAACATTGCTGCCAAGGAACGTGCCTTTTAGCAAGGCTCATTTGGAAGGGGATTCTTCCCAGGAGAGGCACTCGGGCTGATGAGATCAGAGGCACATTTTGGGATTTGACCAATATGTTTCATTACAAATTTGGACCACAAACCACGGAGGGTTTTGTAATGTATGTTTTTTTCATAAGCCAGGGGAAGTTGCTGCCATTATGGCAGCGCAGTAAAATCCATATCTTTGCTGGGAAAAAGTGGATGCTTGCAACTAATATTGTGCTTTCATGGGCCTCAGCTGCTCGCAGTATCTTCCAGGACAATCTTCAGCAGCTGTAAATTTCAATAAAACTTCAAAGATCACTGTCTAGGAGGAAAATCTGACTGTTGGATATTGTTTTTCCTGTGATGATCACATATAAAGAACAAAATCATTTTATGTGCTACTACCCTTATTAATCATAGATTTGGAATTTGTAAAACAAAGGCAATGGAAGTGTCACTAGAAGGAAACCTTTTTTGCTCTAAGTATGATTTACTTATCACAGCTTGCAGTGAAATTGATTTATGAGTTTGTTGCTTTCTGGGGACAAATGTACTTTGGGAAAGAAAATATGAGCTGTGAAAGAGTGTTAATAGCATTACTCTTGGAAGGTGAATTATATACTATTTTTTAAAAATCATCCTCAGTCGAGAGGTGGGTAAATATGAAGACTTGTCATCGTATTTTGAGGCTCACTTTTTGCATCTGCTGCATTTTCTAATCAGAACTAAAGATGCTATTAGGGACAAATCATGAATATAATCCTTTAATAACTAATGTGCTTTTGTGGAAAACCATTTTTCTGTCAATCTTTGAACTACTCTGCCTACAAATGGAAATATTTTAATATGCAGCCAAGATAAGACTATTTAAAAGTGTCGCAGTCGTTCTTTAAGAGCAAATATGCAAAAGAAAACTATTGCTTTATGCTTAAAAAGTGGCAATTGTTCACAAATCCCTGGGAACAATTTATCTCCTGTGGCCCCTCACGTATCTCTGCTTTTATGGAAATAGATGCAAAATGCTTGTGATTTATCAAACAAAGCAAAAGGTAATGTCTTATGTTTACCAATCAACTTTTATTAATCAAAACTGACTGTAGTAAAATGTATCTGTCAGTTCTTCTAGCTCTGTACTGCAAGGGATTGTTAATTTTCTCTCTATGCAGGAAAGGACAAATTCTGTCTCGCCTCATGATTCCAGTGGATTTTTATGTGATGCGAAAAGGTGCTAAGACATATAAGTTTGTAGCTTTAAGATACAGGTTTATGTGGAATACTTTAAAAGCCTTTCATTTTGGCAGATTTATTTTTATCATGAAAACTGCTGTGTGATTGAGGAAGAAAAAAAAAACCACAAGCCAACCCCAAAACCACAGAACCTGGCACTCTGGGGATGCATTGTGGCTTTTGTGGTTGATTTGCATCAAGTCTACTTTGTTAACAGTATTCAACTTGAATTTAAAGAATTTGCTACATGGGAGCAAACACGGAGCAGTTTCACATGAATTAGTGCTGCAGGGAGAGGCAGGAGCTGGCAGCCTGTGCTGTCCCCGAGTGGGGAGTGGAGCTCCTTTGTGCTTGGCCTTCACCAAGCAGGTTCCTGATGAACTTGAATCCATCCCAAACGTGCTGTCTGCTGTGCTGACTGGTGTGAGAGGAGGCATTTTTGGCTCTGGTGAAACTTTGCGAAGGCATCTTGCAATTAGAAGTGAGAAAACAGTCGAATTCCGCCAAAATTTGTGTGAAATCTATTTATCTGCTGCTTGTTAGTGCTACCTTTTATTTCTTAATACACACCTGTGGCTGTTTTTATGTGTTACACAAATCCCTTGTTTTACATGAGAGGACCAAATCCTAGAGGTAGACAGAGGAGGCAAATGTTTATTGGGTGAGCACAGCCATCGCTGCTCAGCTTCACTCTCTTTGCTTTTCTCTCCAAATTCCCTCTTTACTTTCCTCTCTAAATTCCTGCCACTGGAGTGGGGAAAGAGTGGAACTGATCAACCTGCTTCCCATAGCAGGGCAAAGGGAAAGGATAAGGACTGGGAATGCTGGAGGAAATCTCTTCCTTCCCTCACCTCTCAGGAGTGTCCATGTCCTGGGAGTGTAGCCCTCGCTATTCTTTAGTTTCTTCCCCAAAAAGAAGCTCTGGTTGAGCTTCTCAGCCCAAACTCCTAGCAAACTCCTGTATTGCCACTGATCCATCCCAGACCTGTGTCCCTCCTGGAACTCCCCTGCAGTCTCTGGAAAACTGAGCATTGCCAGCATTTTATTTCTGTTTGTTGTGGCTTATTTGAAGAATCAGGACCTAATGCGTCATTGAGAAATAACACAGGAGAACAAATATCCAGCAATTTCCAGCTTGTATGTGCTTGGCTCCTTGAATTCTCAGAATTGAGGTCTAAAGGAGACCTTGTTTGGGAAAAGCACTTGAAAGCATTGCATCTAGGGGCTAGTACAACAGCACTTTTTTCTACAACCTCAAAGCCTATTCACTTCATGAAATGGGGTTTTGCTAGATTTTACTCAATGATTTTTCAAGAAACTGCATTTGCTGTTGTCATTCAGCAACCACGACCATTTGCAAGAATTTTAACGACTCTGCTGCTGCCTGCCAGCTGCCATGTGTTCCTTCCCTGCTCCCTGCATAAAACCCCCTCTCTGCAAGAGGACTGCAATACTTTCATAGTAATCACTAGTTCAAATCACTGATTATTTTAAAACATCAAATCTCATTTTTGGCAATCCATCATCAGTTTCCATGGGAACTGAAACTGGCCTCAGCAGCCACAAGAAGCAGAGTTTATTGGGATACTTACACATTTCAATGGCTGTTGTTAGACAGCTGCATTTTCTGTTTAGCAAACAGATATTGCTGCAACAACCTCATAATACTCTTTAAAAATTCTATATACATTTCATTTTAATGCCTTTATGTCTTTATTCATATTTTTCACAACTTAGCGGAAATATTATGATGGGGGAGAGGGAAATGTCAGTAATTTCCATCGTATGCAGTCAACATTGGATGTTTCCATGTCTTTACTAGTGTTTTAACCAGGGCTGTGACAAAAAGGAATGGAGAAATGCCCTGCCTTGGGGGGCTAAAGATAGGTGGAGGCTCCCATTTTTCAAATACAGCATTGTCCCTTGGTAATCTTATCCCAGAGTTTCTGCTTTCCAAAGTCTGATTTCCTCCAGACCTTTTGCCCCAGGATAACCATTTCCTCAAGCCAGCAGCTCATCTTTCTGCTCCAGAGTTCAAATTCTCCCAATTCCTGCTATTTCACCACCATTTTTAAACCCCATGGATCAAATCATTAAGGAGCAGCAGTGTGGATTTGAAAACGTTCTGCTGTCGATTTGTGTGGAGTATTTCAGTATGGAAAGGAGTAACTGGGCAACTACTTGAGTAGAGTATTGATATGAATATGTGTCAGCTTTTTTTCTTTTCTTCCAACTGCTTTAGAGTGGAAATCATTCTTTTGGAGTTTGGCATTATTTTGCCTCAGAAGTGAGGCAGCCATTTAAGACAAATCTCAAATCTTGGAAAACCATTCTACTCCCAAAGCTTCTATCAAACAAGCAACCCTCATCTTCTCCCATCTTCTAACACTGATTATAAATTAATTTATTATTAAGAATTTTTAATTTATTTTAGAAGGAGCAGTGAAAGTACCTTAAAGAAATCCTGTAAATAGGTTTTTATTGTATGTTGATTTAAATATTCCAACACAAGAAATAAACTAATATGCCACTCATCATTTAATTAAAACTGAGAGTTGGCAAAATCTTCTTGTTTCAGAGAAATAAGGAGAAGTGCCTCTTTAATATTAGAATGCCTGATAGCTTCTAATCCATAGCTGTCAGTGCTAATTTCACTAAATAAAAGACTTTATGGTGCTGAAAGGTTCACTAATCAAGATTCATAAAGGTACAATTCCAGTTGTCATCCTCTTGTCTCTTTGGGAAGCCACTTCTATACACGAAACAATTCCTGAGTGGGAGAAAACACAGAGCATAAAGTAGAAAATCAAGTGTGTAAAACACACTTTGCTTTTTCTCCTGAAACCTTGAAGATGATGCTGGATGGATCTGGACATCATGGCTGAAATTCTGAATTATTTAAGCAAAATTATTTCATCCATAGGAAAATTTCTGATTGAGGATCAGCTTTTAGAACTCTCTTTTCCTTGCTGGGAGGTTTCTGTCAGTGAATTGTGGGGTGTCTGACTGCTGTCAGTTCCTCTGATACCCGCTGCACCCCGTGGGATATTCCCTTAATCTGCTCTAACACATCCTGTGACTGGTGGGTGTGAATTTTCAGCATTTCTGTAGAGAAATACTCATTTTCATCAAATGCAGCACATTTTTGCTCGTTCAATAGGTTTGTTTGAGGTGGCACACATGGATTGCTCTGCACTAAGAGCAAAGACAACACATTCCATTGGTGCATTTTGGTTTTTCTGAAACTTGTGAAGGTAAAGAGCATCTGCACCATTTAAAAGAGTCCAACAGCACCAGAACAGACCCAAGCTACCCAGCCAGCTGCCAGGTGATTTCCTAATAATTTAAACTTTTTAATTTCCTAATACTTCATTTACACCTCTGAAATAACATAGTAATAAAACCTCCCTTTGTATAACATCAAAGTACTTTCCACAGGGTTGCAGTTTTTACTCCCATGCAGATCTTTTTTAAAAAAAATCCATTGGGTCGTTCCTCAGATGCAAATGTTGAATCTCTTTTTTTATGACTTTGCAAAAGGGATTTACCAGAATTATGAAAAGAACTCTGAGCTTGTGCTTTATAAATGCTAATATAAAATCTAGTATTTTAATAAGTTTTTTAAATTTACATTTTTGAGTTCATTGAGGGAGCTTTGAAGGTGCACCCTCTCCCTTTGACATTAACTTTCTGTTCCAACAGTTCCTACTCCTTTAATAGAGTCACACTTTAGAAGCTCTTTGTACTTTAATCTTTTAAACATTACAGAGAGCCACAGAAGATCTGGTTGCCCTCTGATTTACATCAGAATTGTCCTGAGCCATTTCGGTGTGTAATGTCTCATCTTATTCTTTCCAAATCGAGCATCATGAATGACAAAAGGAAATTGTCCAGCATTTAGGTTTTGTTTTGTTTGGGGTTTTTTAACATGAGTTGTACCAGCGAAGTGTTCAGTGGATTTACATAAATGCTCATTTGTATGTTTGCATTCAAGCTTTGGAATTTTGTACCTTCTGGGAGATTTTCAAATCAAGTGCTCTGGGTGCACCTCTTTTTCCTTTGGATCATTCTGTGTTACACTTATCTTTCTGAAAGCTGAAATAATGGTAAAGGTAATGAAATCTCATGCTTCAGGGCATATGCTAATGCCAACAAATCTATTTCACGTTTTGTGAGGTTAATTAGTTAATATGTGTACAGCATTTAGAACATAATTAATTTTAAATTTACGCCAAGAATTGCTCCAGACTGATCATCCTTGGAACTCAACAGTTAATTCCTTCTGTATACACTGTGGAAATGAAGAACAACATTAATTTTTACGTCATCTGTGTTTGTTACTGACAGATCATTTGTCCCACAAGAATAATATCTGCTACATTTAGTTTGTTTAAAGAACAACTAATCCTGCTCAGTTGGACCATCAGATCACAGCGGCCTGATGAAGTCAGGGGAACACTTGGAAATGCTTTGGATTTACACTTCATCCTCACACTGGGAACCCTCCCAGTGCACAACTAGGGCTGCTTTTCCTTGCAAGGGTGATCCTCTGCCCATCACGGGATCACGAGTGGCTTGGGGTGGGTGCTGCAAAAATTCCAGTGCCTGGAAAGGAGGATTTGCATGGGAAAATGAGAAGTGAAGCTGGAATATATTTGTGTAGTACAAGAGTGGATGTTCACACACAGAATTTTGAACAGTTGTGGTAGACTGGGGGGAGGAAATCAAAGCCAACCAGTCTTCCCTCTGTCCTCCTTCTGTGGAAAAAAGGTTATTTTCAATGCACTGAGTAAATAAGAGCAAATAATAATAAAAAAAATGCTTTCAAAAACTTGTTCAGGGATGATAACCTTAACTGAACTTAGGGGAAGGGCTGGACTGCTTTCACTGCTTAATTTTAGTTTTTCCTCCTCAGAAGGTGCACATAACATATCTTTGTTACTCAATCTGTATCGATTTGCATTAGGAAAAAAGCCATTAATATAAGAATTTTACCCCATATTATTTTTAATTAGTAAAATAGCTCAGAATGAGATTTGTAATTACAAATTGGCATCAAGTTGAAGTATGTTGAAACAAGCATTTCTCTATGAAGCTTATTTTCACGGAGCCCAAAATGGTTGATTCTTGCATTGCATGTTGTTCTTGTTTATTTTATGATTTTTCCTGGAACTATGTTTGCTGTCATTTGCAAACAAGAGAGATCAGTCTGTTATTTACTGAGGCTGAGTAAATCACAGAGTATTATCCAGTTAGGAGACAGTACACAGAGTAAGCAGATCAGGAAAATGTATTTCAATGCCAGCTTCATTAAGTCGATAATCATCTCAATATATTCCCTTACAATTTCAACAATTAGTAGCCATAGTTTTGTTCTCATGATTATCTTCAATCAGTGGCACAACAAAAAAAAGCTCAAAGAAGAATTCCATGGCAATTGGAAGCTTCCAGAAAAATGTTCTCAATGTGTGGAGTGTTGCAGCAAGCAGTCATGGGACCCAAATTCGGTGGTTAGTTCTGTGTTCTGAGGAGAGCAATTCATCCCAGTGCTCATCTCTGAGGAAACACCTTCATTTCTGTCAGAAACCTTCAAAAAAATACATTCCTTCAAAAAATATCCTTGTTCCCAGATACTCAACAGCAGGACACGGCCACGTGCAGAGTGCTGGGGCTGTGGTGGCCACGTTGGGGTGGTGTTGGCATTGAGGGTTCTGTGACTGCTTCTGTCCCCTGGCAGGATTATGGGCACTGCTCCACTCTAAAAAAGCATTTGGTGTGTTCTTAGCTTTGCTCACACAATAACTTTCATGCTGGGGTTTCAATTTCTGCTGGTTTAGCCGAAGTTTCTTTGGAATTTTCAGGAATAGATTAAAATAAGAATAGAATAAATCAATAAATTTATTTACAGAATGTAGAAGTAAATAATGCCATGAGAAATGGAAGAAATGGCCTCTCTCAATGCTGCCCTGAGGTGGGAGACAGTGAGGAAAAGCTGGAGCTGGCTCTGCCCTGTGCTCATCTCCTCCCCAGCCCCAGCCACTGCCCGGCCTGACCCAGCCTCTGGTCACAGAGTCACTTTAGGGGCTGGCTGTACTGACAATCCCACCACATTTTGTCCAAAATCCACCTGCTAAAGCCACTTCTGCATCTCACGGGGCTTTGGGCTGCAGTGTTAAACACCTTGTGTGTTTTGAGGAATCTGGATATTTAGAATGGTGACAATTGTTTCAGAAGCAAAATTAAGCAGTCCAAACCTTCCTATTCACTTTGTTCCTGTCTCGAGCTGAAAAAGAACCTGGTATTCCTTTTTCTTTTTCACAAGTGTCTCATGATTGAAGTAGGCAAATTTCAAAGGTGTCTAGAGTTGCACATTAGTCTGGCTTGGATAGAATAGCTGGATTCTTCATGTGAGTCTTCAGTGAGGAATGAAGCTCCATGTACATCTTTTGTTCACTCAGTGTAGCTACTCAAGGTATAATATATTTTTAGTTGGCTTATCGATTTTAAATAAATGTTTATGTGAGATAGAGTGTTACAGTATGTTTTGTAGCGTGTCATAAAATTTGCTGAGAATCATCTGAATTGATCACACCCAGGGTGAAAGACACTGATAGAGCGTTTCCATGGTGATTTCTTGTTTTTTCTGATCATGTCTTTTAATTCTCTCTCTCTCTAATGTGTTAGACAGGTTGTTCTTGCTGGTAGCTCATGGACTGCAAGAAGCTTCAGTATTTTCCTGTGCTCCCTGCTGCTTCGTGTATTCTGTCACTGGCATAGTCACTTAATTATCTGACAGGCAATAACCGCTCTCGGAGGGAGTAAAAACAACTGTTGAATTTGTTTCTAAATTATATCATATTGCTCCGTTCGAAACCTCTTTTAAATAAATGTTGAGGGTAGAACTATTGATGTGCTTCTTAAACTTTAAATTTCAGTTACTTCAGATCATTTTAAATAGTCCTTCAGCAAGAATAAATCAGTTTTTATGACTTCTAACTTTCAATTACCACCTTCGGAGGGAATAACAGCGCGTTTCAAGGAGCTGTGAAGTACAACAACAAGGAAGTGCTGCTGTTCCATTTGTGCAGGCTCTGAGCTCCTGGGGAGCCTTGACAGGAGTTTTTCCGTGAGGAAGCACATCCTAGAGGGATCCTCGAGTGTGTCAGTCTGAGGTGTGGCTTTGATCTCCTGTTGGAGCCATCACCTGGGGAGCCTCCTGCCGAACCTTGGGAGGGATGGATGATGCTTGACCTACTTTGCTGTGCTTCAGCTGTTCCACAGAAATGGTCTGAGGAGCTCAAGCTGTTGCAGCCATCACTGATGTGCCCCTGAATTGCCTGGAAAGAGGTTTCCTCTCTGCAAGTTGCCGGCTGGTGGCTCTGATGGGGAAATTTCGGGCTTAACTAATAGCTGACTCCACTGCGAGGTGTTGGGCAGTGCAAAAGCTTTAAATTGCAGCAAATTTGAACTAAATTAGGTATGGACCTATTGTTAGATACTTATTTCGCCACGAGGGTTCTGTATTTAGAAAGAAACACTATGGAGTTAGTTAGATGGACAAGGAGAACCCTCACGGTAGTGTGGAATAAATAGAAGCCTTACCTGCTAATTGATTCTAAGTGTGTTAAAGGACCCAGCTGATGGGTTCTTAGCAGAAAATGTTGTTTTTAAACAAATCTTTCAGAGCCGGGTAAAATCCAAAGGCTTCTGTGACTGCTAGAATGCCAGTCCTTACAGAAAGAAAAAGAATTACTGGAATGGGAATCTCGTTAGGGGCCATCACTCCTGGGCAGAGGAGCTGAACGGCTCTGTTGGCACTGCAGCAGCAAAAAATGGTAAATTCATCCTACTTTAATTCCTGAGAGTGTCATTTACTGATTTGTTTCTGCCTGAGCTCTGGTTTTGAGTATGCAGATTCAGCTAATAAGATAGACTGTGGAAATAATGGAAAGATGGGGTAATTTTTCTCTCCTCCTTTCCTGCCTCTCCTGCCTGATGCTGGCACTTGCCTGAACAGCTGCTGTCGGGCACAGAGCACGTGTTGCTGTCACTGTGAGGACTTTTCTGCTGCACCAGGTAAATTACCTCCCCCTCAGGTCTCCTTTGCTCCAGCCCTAAGCTGACTGGTGCCAGGACACAAAACAACACCCAAAGTTCATTTTTGCTTAGGGAGCTTTTCCTCTGACCAACCACACAGCCTGACTCCTGAAACTGTTTTACTGGATTCATTATTTCTACTATTGCTGTACTGAAGCAGAAATGAAGAAGCGACTGTTTGAAAATCTTGTGTGAATTGTTTGGCTTAAAAACCTTTCTGAAGCATCTATTTCTTGTTTGCATTCTCTGGCCTCTGTAGCATTCAGCAGGTAGGAAACTATTCTCCTTTCTGCTATGATAATGCCACATTCTATGATCTAAGAATTTATTTACTTTTAATCAAGCCTTTGCATTTTTTTTTTTCACTGAAACAAGGACAGATCAATGAAACCTATGAAAAAGTTGCTAAGTTGGCAAATGCAGCATTAATTAATTCCAGGGTAGCTGTGTTATAGATTGACCTGATGTTGTCCCAATTTAAACTTAAGAAAGAAATTAGCATAAGTAGCAATAAGATTTGCAAAGGATAATATTTTCTTAAGTGAAATCCCATTGGGATTGTCAGGCATAGAAATTTAGTTAAGACAATACTGTCCTCTAAGGCGACTTCAATGAAATGATACAGAATTAGAAAAATGAAAGTCTTGAACAGTAGAAATATGAAGAATTTTATAATACCAAATATATTATTTCTTCCTTCCTTCACTGTTTCTGCCTTTCTTTCCCTTTTTCACTTTCAATACGTGGATTGTAAGATTTCATCATTTACTGCATAAATCAACATTTTACCTTTTGTAGACGATTTTCAGAAATTTGCTGCTTAGATTCATGTAATGGAATTCAAATTATGTTGCCCTTCTGCTCCAGGATCTGAGTTGCTCTTCTAAGGCTTCTAGTGCTCTGCACTTCTGGCCCTTGATGATGCTGTTTGCACAACCCCAGAAATTGCAGCATTTTGACCCTTTCTGAACAATAAGTTGGGAGCTTTGGGATGTATTTCAGATAATTCTGTATACCAGTACCTGAAGTAGGATGATATAAATCCCATTTCCCCATGTTCCTCAGGAATTCCCCCACATCTGTTGTGTTTCCTACACTGTAACCCACAAGGCAGAAAAGGACCAGTTCTCCACTTCTGCATGTTTGCTGTAATTATTCTTAAAATACAGATTGTGGGAGGGAAGTTTTGTACGTGAACTTGGATCATGCAGAAGGAAAAGCTGAAGAAAAATATGTGTAAAATGATACAGGGGAAACCAGTCATTTCACTTTGAATTTTCGATGAATTTTCCAGTGAACACCAGCTTCTAACTCACTGTCTCACTGTTCAGCGTAATCCAGAATAATTGCACCTATAATTAGTATTCAATTAACACCAGTTACATTTCTCTGACTGCTACTAACTTGGAATCTCCATTTACAGATTGTCCTAACTTGATAATAATAACTGTCTTTTACGGTGTCTAATTGGCTTTTAGAAGGGATAAATTAGGTTTTCCCCTAGAACATAAGAAATGCCCTATTGGCTCAGACTAATGGTCCATTGAGCCAAACATTCTGTCCCTCCACCAGGAAAATGAGATGCTCCTCAGGGAGAGCAGGCAGTTGCTGTCCCTTTTTCTCCTCCAGCATCCAGAATTTTTGGGTTGGGAATGCTGGAGGATTAATTCCTGCCAGTTCTTCTAGTATTTGGTTGCAGACTTGCTGCCCATCAGTTTGTCTAATTCTCCTTTGAACCTGCTGTTGTCAGCCTCCATAAATTTACCTTGGTTGTTTTTTCTTTTCTATCATTAAATATTATTAAAATTATAATGCCCCTTTATATAATCATAGATTTGATCTCTTTAAAACTGATCACATAAGAATTATTGCAAAAACCCAAAAGGATTATCTGTACCCTGAGCACTGAGAAAGCAGGAAAGAAACCTAAACCTGGCCAGCAATTTAATGATAAGGAGGTGGCACTTTCTCTGGTAGAGGAAGAGTGATTGAGTCCAGGAGTTCTGGATGGGAAAAAAAAAAAAAAAAAAAAAAAAAAGCAAGTAAAACCTTTTTGTAGAAACTTCCAGGATTATCATTGTGTTCTCTAACTTGATCCAGAAAGAGGACAAGCTATGCTTCCTTTATTTCTTACACCTTTGCTTCTGGGCTGTTCCACAAAGGACTGAGTTAGAAAAAGGTGTTGCATTGAGAGTGTCTCCTAACAGATACAGTGGTGCATTAGTGATGTGAGCATGCTTATACCTGGATATTTTATACCTGAAATAAATTGTCCTTTTGTCACTAAAAACCTGCCTTTTCTCAGGGTTAGGACTCACCCATCCCTCTGCAGATGTTCCTGATAGAACTACTTACACATTGTGGCTTTTGCTGATACAGAAACGCCTTCAAATCTCTAAGCAAATTTACTGAGTTGACAAAAATTCTGAGCCTTTGCTGATAAAAGTGGCAGAAATGTCCCAAACTCTTTAACTCCGCTGTATGTGGGCTGAAACATTTTTCCCAATCTGCCCCCTGATCAGTGCTGTGAGCTGATTAAGGTTTAATGTGTTGTGGAGACACTTTCCTCGGGAGGGGGATTAGCTGTGCTTCGGTCCATGGCAATAACCCATGAATCATCAAAAGAGGCACTGAGCAGCCATCTTCAGCATGGGATATCTTCCTGGGTTAAAACACAGTTCATCAACTTCTTCTCTTGAAGAGATTTCAAACTTTAGCGGTTGCCTGGGTTATTTGAAGGTCAGCCCTTGAAACCTCCTTGCTCGGTCAAGGGAACAGCAGATGGAAACGTAAAACTAAACAAAATGGCATTATTCTTTGGAGGGATTTATTGAATAGTTGTAAAACTGCATCAAAACCGTCCTGCCCATCAGGTTGAGGGGGCAATTCTGCCTCTCTGCTCTGCTCAGGTGAGACCTCACCTTCAGAGCTGCCTCCAGCCCTGGGGCCCCAGCACAGGAAGGACGTGGGGCTGCTGGAGAGAGTCCAGAGGAGACCACAAGGATGCTGCAAGGGCAGGGAGCGTCCAGCCTGGAGAAAAGGAGGCTCCAGAGTGACCTCAAAGCCCCTTCCTGTGCCTAAAGGGACTCCAAGAGATCTGGAGAGGGGCTGGGGATAAGGGATGGAGTGGCAAGAGAAAGGGAAATGGCCTCTCACTGCCAGAGGGCAGAGTTAGAGTAAATATAAGGAAGAAATTCCTCTCTGTGTGGGTGGAGAGGCCCTGGCACAGGTTGCCCAGAGCAGTTGTGGCTGCCCCATCCCTGAAAATTTCCAAGGCCAGGTTGGATGGAGCTTGGAGCACCCTGGGATAGCGGAAGGTGTCCCTGCCATGGCAGGGGTTGGACTGGATGATCCTTAAAGTCTCTTCCAATCCAAACCACTCTGGGATTCTATGAGTACTCCCATGCCTGATGATTATTTTCCATCCTAAATAGCAAAGACATCTAAGATATTATTAGGTTAAAAATTGTGGGCAATGTTGTATTTACTGCTTCTTCAGGAGGAAGCCTTTTAGACAGTGTGGCTGAATTACAGTTTCTTTAAAAACAGAGCTTGTAAGTGTCTGAAATTACAGCAGTCAAAATCCAATTTTATAAAGCATCAAATGGAGTCTGCTTTAGAGTCCACTTACACCACACGAAGGAAGGGAGTGGAACAAACTCTTAATTTTTCCATTTTTTCTTTCCAGCCAGAATATTACAATAAAGCGCATTTGCAAAATCTCATACAGAAAAATTCAACAGCATGTGCTCACTTGACGTCTGACTCCAATGAGTGTCAGTTCTTGTTCCTGCAGGAGGAGGCTTCACCCAAGCAGGGAAGATAGAAAAGGGTTTGATAACCAAATCCCAGTATGAAAAAGGCTTTAGATCCAGAAGCCATTTAAAAAGAATGTACACTGATCAACATCTGGAGACAAATAGGGTCCTGCAGGATGTTAGCTGCAAAATAAAAGCAAAGAGGATAATAAATGCAGATTATAAATAAACAATAAGATTAGAGAAGACATTTCAGCTGTAAGCTCTTCTTAGGGGTATAAGAAAATATATTCCATTTTTTTTTCCACAGCCTGAAGATGGTCTCGTAGCCCAAGTGTCATCTCTTATTTGGCTTTCTTTCCTCGTGCAAATTAACCCTTCATTCAGTGTTTTTATGCTCGATTCTGACATTGAAAATTACATGAAACCATTCTATTTTTAATCCCAGCAACGCTCTCAGTAGCGTTCTAAACATTCTTAAGTAGTTAATGACTTCAGAGATAAATGGATTGGCTTACACCATTCATTTACAAATGTAGGCAAGATCAGTAAGATGTACAGCAGGCTATAATTACCATCAGCAGCAAATGTGTACATTGTGTAGCTTCTGTTAAGCCCCACTGCAAGATTCTGGGGGCAAATTTGTTTAGAATAAAGTATCTTGAACAAGTTTCTTTCTGCCCTTGTGCAAATCTCTAATATCTTGTGAGTCTCTTTGATTGATCTGGGTAAAATTATTCTTTTATCAGAAAAAAAGGATTGTACGCTCGAACTCGAAGAAATCACAGGGTTTTGTTTTCAAAAAGTAACATTTCCAGTGAATTTTGCTGTTATCATGGGGTTTTATACTTATACACTTTTTACTTCTTTGCTTTCTGATAGAATAAACCAATCAATATCCCGGGAGATCTTTCTCGGTCTGCGAGTAGAACATAAGAACCGTTTGTGAAAAGCTTTATAACCTCTTTCCTGGTGAAGGATCACTAAAGAGGTTTCCTCTGCTGACTGACATTGCTGGGAATGTGTTTTTTAAGCTCTACAAGCGTGTCATGGCTGTGATAAGGAACAGGAATGGGTCGTTGGCTGTGGTTGCAGAGAGACACCGATGCTCCCTCTGTTGAAGGGCATTGATTTTCCCATTTTGTCTTGCATCATAAGTAGACATTGAGAAAAAGTACCACTCAGTGATTGTTTGCATGGCAAAGCAGAGTTGAGATGCTTTTCATTTAAACAGGAATCTTGTTGCTGCATTGATTTTATCTGACTGCTGTTTGTTCCTGCGCACAGATCTAATGTATAATCAGAATCGCTAAGCAGGGAACACAGCAAATCGCATTAGATGTTGTTTTACAGTGGCACAAAGTATAAGGTCACTATTTAAAACTGCAACAGAAAATTTGGCTTTAATTTGTCCAAATAGCCATTGAAAATGTGAAGAGTTCAACAGTGTGGTGACCAGGAAATGAAGATTTTGAGATATATTCGCTTTTTTTCCCCCTTAAACACCAGCTATAGATTTCTACGCCTCCTCTTCATGTCAAAAATGTCTGTTAAATTAGGAAGACTTTTCATCTAAATACTTTAATCATTGTAAGTGTTTGCATTATAGTCAGATTCATGCTCAAATTGTCACACAGAATTATACTGCTGAGGGAAAACAGAACTTCAAATAAAATTTTGTAGCCATTTGCCATCTCAACCAATTCTTCATGGTTTTCATTTTAATCTCCTGGGAAGAATTTTCCCTTATTAAATAACGTCTTTTTATTGTTGCACCAAAAACACTGGATCTGCCTTCGTTGAGAGCAGAATTATCCCTGCTCAGGAATCTGGAGAGTATCTAGCCAGTGCAAATGTGATAGGTGCACTAAATTAATTGTCATTCATTGGCTTCTAACACAGAAAAGTCCTTGAAGGAGAGTGTCACAGGAGTAAAGGAATGAAGACCTGTAAGTAAGCAACCACTTAAGAGACATTGGAGATGTATTTCTCATCCAGTTAAAAAGATGAAAACCAGTTTTCAAGGCTTCATTGGCTTTTAAGGAGAAAAGCCCAGAATTAGAATGAAAGATGATGTGCTAGGAAGACACAAAGAAGTGGAAAATATTGAAAAGAGCAGCAAAAAATACTAGAATTAATTTCCAGTGCTGATAATTATTTTTTAGTAGTCTCCACCGTTTTTTCCAGCCTTATTTTATAAATATTTACTACTTCCTTATTGATTTGTTTTTGATTCAGTTTTCCTTTGCCTTCCACATTGTTTCTCTTCATCTTTCCATCCCTCATTTCTTCAGTCCATCTTCCCCTGCTCATTTTAAAGCCGTGATCCATAAATTGGCTTTTCTTTCAGGAGGCCTTTCCATGGATTAGATCACATTTGCAGTAAGCAGCCCAGGAGAAGTGGCAAAGGCCCAGCTCACCTGGGAGTGCCCTGCTCTATTTTTTTTTTTTTTCCCACAGACCTTTCTACAGATTTTTTGGTTTCCTGAGCTACTTTTTTTCCCCAGCTAAGTCAAAATAGGAACAGAGTATCTTTGTAAGACTTGTCATCATTTTGCTGTCTGGGAAGTGATGTTCCAGCCTTCCTGTCAGGCTCCCCAGTTTCCCAGAAGTGTTCTCCATCCATGGGTTTGGATCCTTCAAAGGATGCACTGAGTTGGTCCAAAGCAGAGAGCAGCTGTGGGCTCTGTGCTGCGTTTATCGGCTTGGCCTCCAGAGTGGGAGTTTTGTGTCAAAGCAAAAAGGCAAAAAACCCCATCTGTCTTTCCTGAAGCCTCTCTTCCCTTCTCCTGTGATTCAGCTCCTGGCTGATCCTGGAGCTCCTGGGAGCCAGGCACAGAGGCCTCTCTGTGCAGGTGAGGAAAGGCTGGAGGTGATTTGTGCAGCCAGAGGTGCAGGGCAGACCTGGAGAAACTCCCCTCAAGAGCTCCTGGCTTAACCTCACTTCACACTGCAGATGGTTTAACACTGTGACATAACCAAGGGCTGCTGGACTTCCAGTGGCTTCTCTGCCTCCTTTGGGATGTCTGTTCCATGGCCTGTCTGACCTCCATCTCTTACTGGCTCCCAAGCAGTGCCAGAGTGCCCAGTGCTCTGCTCCTTGCTTTGCCCCCGTCCCAGAACCAGCAGCACTCCTGCCTCCGTGCTCTCTGCCTTTGGAGAAGTTTATTGGAAAGTTTTTATCCTAATATTAGCAGTTCTGAACCCAAAACTATGACCACACTTCCCTTCTAGGGGAGATCAAAGCCACAACTCTCTGAGGAGGATGGTCCTTGTTAGAAATCTAAGATAGAAACCAGAAGTTGTTGTGAGATTTAGTAACGATGCATTTGTTCTTTCCTCACTCCAGTTGCAAACTATAATGTGTAGCTTAAATTATTTTTGTTGCACATAATTATAAGCCTTTGGTGACAACCTTGAAGATAAATAAGTTTATATGATTTGCTGGGTAAATTGAGCAGATTAAGAGGATACACAGAGTCAGCTGTCATGGCTCAGGTGACTCATGGAGACTCTCTGAGCTGCAGTAATGTGACACTTCTGATTGTCTGTCTCTGCTGAGAGATTTGTGAACTGTCCCATTGAAACTGGAGCTGTAAACACACAAGGATCAGGGTGACAATGCAAATATGGCAATGCATGAAATGACATTTTCGAGATCTGCATAACCAGAGGTGGTTTAAAATAAACACAGTAACTCCACATAATTTGAAGGAAGATTAATGTTGGGGAATTGCAGCCACCAGCAATTACAAAACCCAGCGTCACAGATTGGTGAAGTTACATGAAAATAATAAGTGTATCAATAAAGACGAGAAAAATACTGGTAGCTGGATCAGCATTTCTGGAAGGCTCTTCCCAGCTAAAGGGGTTGCTTCTGGTTTTCTAATGTTTAGGAACACTATTTCATATGTCTGGAAAACAGAATCCCCTCTTAAATGGGGTCAAATATATTGAGTTCTTAACAGGCCAACACGTAAATGATTTCACAGAGTGTTACAAGGTGCACATAAGCCATAATTGAAATGAAGGCAGCCAATTTCTGTGATTTTAGAGGTCAGTTTGGCACAATCTCCTTGCTCCTCAAAGCACTTCCCATTTGGAGAATTTCTTCCCTCCTATTGCCCTGGATTTGAAGCAGGAAAGGAATTACAATGAGGCTCTCTGGAGATGAGCCTCATGGCAGCAGAGTTTGAGGGAGGCTGTGCTAAGGAGCTCCTTGGGCAGGATGGAGCCCCATGGACAGCAGAGACACGAGGGGTGTAAATGTGTCAGCACCCCTCACTCTAAGATGGACATTGAGGGGCTGGAGCGTGTCCAGGGAAGGGAACAGAGCTGGGAAAGGGTCTGGAGCACCAGGAGCAGCCGAGGGAGCTGGGAAAGGGGCTCAGCCTGGAGAAAAGGAGGCTTAGAGGGGACCTTGTGGCTCTGCACAACTCCCTGACAGCAGGGGACAGCCAGGGCACGGTCAGGCTCTGCTCCCCAGGAACAAGAGCAAATGGTCTCAAGTTGCACCAAGGGAGGTTTAAGTTGGATATTAGGAACAATTTCTTCACCGGAAAGGTTGCCAGGCATTGGAACAGGCAGTGTAATCCCCATCCCTGGAGGGATTTAAGACATGCAGGTGTGGCACGTGGGGATGGGGTTCTGTGCTGGCCTTGGCAGTGCTGAGTTCATGGGTTGGGCTTGATGATCTTAGAGGGTTTTCCAGCCTAAATGATTCTGTGATTCTATGATATTAATTTTCTGATGATGAAAGTGATGGAATGAAAAGCAGCACCTTTGAATCTTACAGCTGTCATCATGACAGGTCTGCTCTTTCCTTTGCATGTTCTGACATGTTCACTCATTGTGCTCAAATGCAGTATGTTTAAATTTACTTTGTTACTGAGATTCACCTTTCCGTGCATCTTCAGAAAGGGTTTTATGCAGATGAATTTCACATCTTGCAATCAACTTGTCATCTCCTACAATGAGATGATAGAAATCACAGGAATATAAATATCACTTGAACGCTGTGTCTTTAGCTGATGTAAATAAAAGATCATGAAGATAAAATACCAGTACTAAGAAAATTTTATGAGTATGTATTACAGAGGCTCAGGAGGAGAAGGGGTGGGCTGGAAGGGTTGCAAGCAGGTTAAGGAGTGAGCCCAGATGTGGATTTTAAGGAGAATGAGGGTGAGTGAGAATCACTCCCAAGCAGATGCCGTGTCTTCAGAGGACACTGCTGGTAAGCTTGCAGTAGAACTTGAGTGTTTCTGTGAAAAAGCACAGACACTTCTTGACTTCCTTTTTTAAAAATTTTTAAAATTGGTTAAATTAACCATGATCAGATGCAGTAATTAAAGCAGATTTTTGGCATTAGTGTTCCTTCTCTGACATTCATAACCTATGGGAAAAGATGGTAATTTTTTCATCACAAACTCATTGTTATTCAAAATAAGGGGAAAAAAAATCAAAATTGCTTTTAGAGTGGAGTGGCATTTGATGAGGCTCTTGATGAGTCTGTGTTTATCAGCAGCTTCCTTTGCAAGCTACTGCATCTTGTAGGAGCATTTTGGTTTTTCCTTCTTTTGGGTTTGTTTTTTGGGGTTTTTTTTGGTACTTCAGTTCCAGTCCAGTTTTAAGGTTAATCCTTCCTAGCTTGAAGCAATTGTAGAACACTTACAAACCCTTATCTGGTGGCAGTTCATTGTTGGCTGCTCCTACAAGCTGTTTAATGCTTTTAACTCGGTCTAGAAGTTGAGGAGTTTAGGAATTTTCCATGTTGAACCCTTTATTAATCAGGTTAATAGAAAAAAACCCGAGTGTTCATTGAGTTGTTGTAGTTTACTAAAGGGTAACAAAGCGGGTCATCAATAATGATGTCAGGGATGGAAAATCATTTCCTGCACATGGAACTTTTTATCAAAAGAAAGGTCAATATATTGTAGTGGTTAATATATTATACTGGTTAGCACATTGCAGTAGTTAGTTTATTATAGCAGTTACATGCAGTCCTCAATAACAGAGCCAGCAAGAGCTAAATTTACTGAAGTGATGGATTGGTGTTCAGTCAACCAAAGCGTCCAAGGAAATCCCCTCTTCACTCTTCCTGATGCTCCAATACTCAGGACTGGAGTGCAGACAGGAGGGTGGCCAGAGACATTATTATCTCTTCAAATAGCAATGTCCTTATTTGTTGCTTTGAGGAAATGTTTGTTACACTGAAGTTTACATCTGACTCTTGGAGTAATTTTTCCAGGTAAACACGATTCCTCAGAGGAAGACAGATCAGGAGAGCTTCAGTGTCCTGCCCAGATTCCCATTAAACAGGAGAGAGCAAGCCCTGAGTGCACTGAGGAAACACAGAACAGGGTCAGGTGTATTTAGGACTGAGGTTCACTCTCAATAGGTTGGTGTGATTTAAGAAATTCCTGATTACAGGAGTGTCTCTACCATGTGATATTTTGCACCTTCTTCTTGCTGCCTGTGGCTGCGTTTTAACTCTGGGTTATTTGTGTGTGTTTCAGCTTTCTCTTAGAAACTCAGTTCTCATTTTGATATCACATCAAAATCAGCAAGAAAAAATGGCAGTCTTTCTTACTTTTGTTAGAAAGTAGCTCTGAACAGATTACTTGGCTCCCAGGGATGTTTAAGCCAGAGGCCTTTCTAAGCAAGTGAAAGGACAGAATAAAAACATTCTCTGTTCTGACAGAAAAATTCAGTTGATACTTCGAGATAGACTTCAAAAATTCACCTGCCCATTAAAAGAATGTTTACATGGAAATAGGGGTTGGATTAATCGTGCTACTTGCTATAAGGACCCAACAAGCATATCTGGAATGTATTTACAGGAAAAAAAAAACTGAATTAAAGGATAAAAATTAGAAATTATGACAGTCTAATGGCATTGCCTGCTCTCAGTGCAATCCCTTCTGTGCATTGTTACACTCGGACTTGCTGCACTGCTGGTTGAGAGCCTGGGTGAACCTGTCTGACACTACGAGAGCATCACCCAAGCAGCCGTCAGATCTTCCCCACTTTGTGTCTCCTGCTGTTAATCTCCAGCTTCTCTGGTTGTTGTGGATGCTGACAGTGACCCAGGCCATGGAATGGTGCTGTTTTAGACAGTCCACACTGTCCCACATCCGCCAGCTGCAGCTCCAGGAGGACACAGCTCTGCCTTGTGCCTTGTGTCCTGTGCCCAACCATTGTCATCATCCCAATCTCCTCTCATGGTGCCAGACACCTGGGTTTAGGCAAGGGATTCACATCCTGAGGGGAAATCAACCCAAAACAGGTCGAGAAATCTAAAGCCAAGTGTCTGCAAGTATCCATAAAAGTAAAAGCTCCTGTTACAGCTGCTGCAGATGTGTTCTGTTACCAATCTGCTTGAACAAGTGAGCAATTAAGAAGCTAATTAAAAAAGAGGATGAGAACAAACAGTGAGGGTAGTAGCTTCTTTAATCAGTCATTTAATTAATCTTCACATGGGCCTGTCCTGTGTTACAACCATTTCGTGTTATTGCACATCTCACAAGGGACAGGGTGAAAGACACCTAAGGACTTTAGGGAATGTAATTGGCAGAATTTACATTGTGTTAAATACAACTTCTGATTTGGCCTAAAAGTACCAAACTTGCTCTTGGAAGGCAAGGTGTGTCTCCTGCCTAGGTACATGAACAATCAGAAGTGACCATGTCAATGGCTGCATTATTCAGTTCTATGTGAAATCAACTTTTTTTCTCATTTCATGGCTGCTGCTGGGGTTGTGTCAGGAATAATGAGAAATGTTCAATGTTTTTACCTCATTTACTGCTGTAATGGCAATATACAGAAAGGATTCCTCCACCATTCCTTTCCTCTGTAGTTTTTCTCCCATGCATGTCCATGTGTGGGTATTAATTCATGTAGTGCACAGGAGCTGTACTTGCCTTATCACTCTCAGCTCTTATTCTCTGCAGAAGAAGAACAAATCCCACATTTACAAACATGTTGGTTAATTAGTTTAAATAAATGCTTCTCAAATTGACCTTACGAGACAATGTGCGGGTAGCAATTAAAATAAAATTACTCCATTGTTTTCCTTCCAGCTTCTACAGATATTTAACAGTTTAATGTTCTTACTTTTCTATACCGTGCAAACCTCTTGGCATCGATGACACTGTGATCCTGCCGTGGCATTTGTTATAGTGAGAATGCACAAGCAAAGTAAACATAATGCAGAAGGAAATAATGGGTACAGACAATATTTTATAGGCCGTTATTTTATCATTCTGCACCTCAGACCATTGTCAGGTGGCCTCATGTAAAACTCTGGTACAGAAGGTCAAAAAGGAGGATGCCACTCAGTATCCGAAATGGGGAGAGCAAACAGGTTGCAGTCTAAGAGGAGCAGTGAGAATTTCACAGCAAAGTTGATAAATAAAACCCCTCCCTGAGCACAGACGGTGATTTCGTTAAGGATCACCTTGTGGGACCTGCTCTCCTGGAAGAATTATGCAGGGCAGTTGTGGGTTTGTCTGATGCTGTGTGAGCAGGAGGCGCTGGATGCCAGCAAAACCCTGTGGGTGGGCAGTGGGAGCTGAGGAGCACAGGGTCACAGCCCTGCCCCAAACACAAACCCCTGGTGCTCCCAGCCAGCTGCCTCTGCTGGTTCCAGTGACACTGAACCCTCCAGGGCAGGGAAAGGCACTGAGCATCCCTGGGGGAAGAGTCACCCTGCAGGGCTGGGCTCAGTCCTCTCTGCTGGGACACACAGGTCCTTGGGGAAGGGATCCTGTGGTTTGTCACATGGATCCTGCAGGATAACGTGAGTGCCACGGTGGCAGGAGGTGCCCGTGGTGTCCCAGGCACACCAGGCTCTGTATTCCCAGTGTCACCTCCCCTGGGTGTCACCTCCCCTGGGTGTCCCAGTGGCAGGCAGTGCCCGTGGTGTCCCAGGCACACCAGGCTCTGTATTCCCAGTGTCACCTCTGTGTCTCCCAGCCCTGGGACTGGCCTGACATTCACAGCAGCCATCAGCTGAAATTCAAGGCAGTGGTCCCAAGAAGTGTCATCATCTTTACCAGAGCTGACAGGGTTGGTTTTTCACCCCCCACAGTTTAAACAAGAGCAGAAATCATAACAACCATTATTGTCCTCTTATTCACTCTTGCCTTTTACAGTTAAATGATGTGTTAAGAATTCTTTAAAGAAACATATTAACGCATTTATTCCAGGTTGCTGCTTCAGGTCACCATAATGTAATGTAGATACGTAGGGGAAGCTGTATTAAATTCCAAATACCTTTAATCTGCAATGTAATTAGTTTGATTAAGACTAGTTATCTCTGTTAATTAGCATATCAGTTAGAAGCATTGACTGAAGTGCTTTTCATGATCACAACCGGTTCTTTATGAATTTAGAAATTATTTCCTTGTGACTGTTGCTGGGTTAACTGGAAAGAGATCAAATCTCAAAGCTGTGAGACACTGTCAGTGTGGAGCGAGCAATTCTCCCAGAAGAACTGGCAAATGATGAAAAGATGAAGGAATGGGATTTGTTTAGTTTGAGAAGATTAGGAAGGAACATGATAACGTTTTCTAGCACATATTAGATTATTAAGTGGATGATGTTCAGTTCTTCTGTATAGCTGGTGGGGAAAGGAGATAGAACAAGAAAATAAATGAGCATAATTTATTATAAGGGAGATTGGGGTTAGGCAAGCTTTTGTAAGCAACAGAAATAATGGGTCCTGATACTTTGCTGCGGAAAGAGCTTTTGACAAGACCTTTACAGGTAATTTTTGTAAGTATAAGACAAATTTCTCCTTGTGATAACCCAGGTATTGCTGTCAGGCCCGAAACTGGAGAATTTATCCAGATGATCTCCTGTGATTGCTCTAGAAATAGCTGATTCTGTGATTCATGGCTTTCTGATTAAGAGGAATTGGTTATTATTCATAGGCAGTTCTTCTGTCGGGGTAGGAAATTTAGAAAGGCACTCGCTTCCCAAAAGTGCTGAGTTCTGAGGTTATTATTTTATTTATATCTAATGAATAAAAGGCTCAACAAGTCAACTGAAAAAGGGAGAACAAGCAGATCCTTTTTATTTTAAAATTTTCATATCCTGAGAGCATAATTAAATAAATGTGCTTTGGAGGAACCATATATTTTGTTATTTTGGATTTAATAAAAATGGACAGGCTCGGAACATGTAGCAAAAAGCAGTGCAGGATGGTACTTTGTAGATTATTGCTAGAGGTATTCAGCATGTATGGAAAGTTTTTATTTTTCTTCTATGGTATTATTGAGAGGGTTTATGAGGTGCTTTACAAGTTTCTCATGGTTGAAAGGCTCAAATTGACTCTGCTAACTTACCTCCCGTGAGATTTATTCTATACTGCATAGGGTAGTAAATTTTTACAATCAATTTACTTAATTAATTTAGTAGATCAATTTATTTTTTCTGTGATGTATTCCTTCAAGGGCTTTAATTTTTCCTTTCTTTTTTTTTTTTTTTTCTCTTTTCCGACTGGATTTTTTTTTTTCCTAAAGCTTTCATGACTCTCACTTTGATATTTATTTACTGAATGTACAGACCTATCACTTTAATACATTATTCCTTTGTGGTTCTAATGGATTAAATTAAAAATACATGTTAAAAAGTGTTGCAAGTTGCATGCCTATTAGCACTGCCCATCAGGGGCTGGGGGAATTTTATGGCTCTTCTTTAGAGCCACGAGTTCATGTTCAAAAAATTTGGAAGGCTTTGGCTAGGAAGTCACTTGATGTGTGCATTTTCTCAAGTCTTTTTTCCTCCCGTTCAATTTCAGTTCTGCAAATACGTTCTGCTGCACTGTAAAGCTGCATCATCACTGTTCTCCTTGTGCAGGCTTTTGGTTTTGCAGCTGTAGAGCAGTGATAGGAGGAGGAGGTCAAATGAGCTCCTTGCATCAGATTTAGGAATAGTCTTACCCTTAACTCTGACTCAAATGTCTCTGTTTTGGCTTCTCGTTCTGGATGACAGCAGTGAAAGTTTTTGTTGGAGCTGTAAGAATAAAGGTGTTGCCTTTTAAACAAGTGATTGATTCAATATGGTTTGAGATTTGTAAAATAACCCACCAACTTCCTTGTGATTTGTTCATATTAGTTCATGTTAAACCACATCTTTCTGATCTAATTCATTGTATCATTTCAGGTTCAGTTTCTATCCTTTGCCCCCCACATCAGCTCTCTTTCTTCTTTTTTTTGTCCCTTTATCTCCTCCCTCCCCTGTCCTACAGGCCTCTTCCTTGTACCTCTTCTAATTTTATTTTTCTTACAATACCCAGGCCTGAATGAAGTTTTGTTCTCTTGGCTGGAAATTAAAACAACCCCTTTGGCATCTCTTTCTTTTTTTTCACCAGTTGTGATCAAGAGCATTTCTTCATAATTTTTAATTGCTGTGTTTAGTAAATACTGTCCTGAGGGTGCTAAGAAGATTCCTATTAATTAGCAGACTAGATGAACTATGTGCATGGCTGGACATCTTTTTCTCCATTTCAGAGGAAATGGTTTTCATGACTTCTTTAAACCTTGCCTGCCCAAAATCATCAGGACACCATCCAAGGAAAACTTGTTACTTGGCTAAGCCTGCCTGGTTCCAAACTAGCATGTGATAGATGATGGCTTTCATATAACATTAGCTTAAAACATTAAAGGCTTGAGGAGCATTTCAATCAACTTCAATATTTCAATTGATATGCCTGAGTAAGCTGCCAAAGTGTATTATTTAGGCAAATCCTTTCTATTTGGCTACAGGAGAACAAGTGCCATTGATGAAGATGGATTTCCTGCTTTTTTTATGGTTTCGGAAGTTTGGAGTTTTACAACTTTGTGTCTTCAAAGTCTGAAACACTTTATGAAACTCAGTCATTTTCAGGAATTCTGTCATAGGTTTTTGTGCAGGAAATTGCAGGTGAGGTTGGGCTCTTTGCTGTCTAAAGCAATACTGTGGAAAACTTTCTTGTCCCAGGACAAGAACAAGATGAGCCTCCAGCATCTCAGTGGAAAACAATGCCTTGTAAATAAAACTTCACTGCTACGAAAACCAGAAAATCAGTTTACACGAAACAAACCCTTTCCTATAACCATCTTTCCACAGGCATCATGTTTACAGAAAAATTTCCTGGGAAAGTTTAGGCAAGCATGTGGCTGAAAAGCGTTGATTTCTGAGAGCCATCTGTCCTGAGAGAGAGAGAGAGATAAAGAAAATTCAGAACAAAAAATCTGATTCGGCTGAGTTTAGGTATTTCTGTGACTTGGATGGTGCTGCATTCATCACTGCATTCTGAACTGGAGGAGGGGGATGGATGCTCCATTCTTTGCTTCCTTGGGCAAACTTTGTTCTACTTTTCTGCCAGAATAATTTTAAACCCGCATCAAGTAATTTTGCACAGATTAATCTCTCCCTTCTATTTAGGAATCTAGTAGACTGTTGTAAGTAGTGAGGAAGAAAAGCTTTTAGAAATGAGACTAGAAATGCTGGCTTATTATGGAGTGAATCATTTTAATCAGGTGCTGGAAGCATTCCACCAGCCCCCTCTCCTCTGAGATAAACTCATGGAACTCCTTTTTTGCCGGGAGGATGACATGGGAATAAAACAATTCCTTTCCACACCGTTCCTCCCGTCGCCTGCTTCTCACCACCAAAGTTTGGTTATGCAGAGATCACTAGCAGTTATATCAGCATGACCTGGTATCCAGGCAACCCAAAACCTTGTCAGCTTAACAATACACAATGAAGAACTCGGGGATGATGAAAGCTGAGAGGCTCGTTTGACAAGATAGCACCTGTTTCCCTCTGAACAGCCAGTGTTGAAATAATGATGGCATTAGTCAGGGGAATACAAGAGGTTCAAAAGGGTTTTTGTGACTTTGAAAGCGAATGGCAGCACAGGGAGCTGTCACCAGTTTCCTCTTCAGGGATGGGTTGCTGTGCCTGCTGTTTATTTGTGGCCAGGTTTTGTGGGGTTTATGATTTTATTGCCTCTAATGGCTCTGAGCTCCCTGCTCTGGCCAGTGGCAGGTGAGCACGGGCTGATGTCTCTGAGGTAAACAGAGCCTGCTCTCTTCTGAACCTGCCCAGCAATGTGAATTATCATCATCGTGTGAGAGCTGCTGTGTGTGATGACAAAGTGACTGCACTGTTGGCCACGGTTTTTTAGTGAGTGTCTCTGCCCCAGGTGTGCCACAAAGCCTCTCAGTTGTCTGTGTTACACTGAACACTGACTTTTTTCCCGCTGCTGTTGCTGCTTGTGCCCGAGGTCAGTCCAAGATCTCCTGGAATGAAGAGATGCAGGGGAGCAAGGGGAGTATCCCACAGTATGAAAGTGGAACATGTGCAGAGGGGACTGAAATGATTCAAAAGACTGAGATCTGGAGAAGCAGGAGGAAACATGAAAGCAATGTTCAGCAAAAGAGATCGGGAAATTATAGAAGCAACTCAGCAGGGAAGCAAAATATGTAAAACTGAAATATTCAGATGGTGGAATAAAGCAAGAGTGGTACACTACAGTGGGAAATCGTAGGAAAATGAATTAATCAGGCAGCAGCAGTATTACCTTAATGGAATTTAGCTAGGGAGACTGGAGGGGCCAGGAAAGATGTTTGATGGCTCAGTGGCTTGAGAAGCACAGATTCAGAGGGTGTCTCACTTCTTGTCATTCACTGACGCTCAGTCAAGGCTGTGGATGACCAAAATCATGTCCACGTGTTGACAGCTTGATAAACTGTGAGAAATGAGTTAATGATGTGGGTTTCTCCAGCAGATAATAATGGAAAAGGCTTTAACTTGAACTTCCGGCTATGGATATGCAGTGAATAAAGCAGCACTGAAAAGCATCACATTCCACCCAGACATTATAATCTATCTAATTAGTTTTTTTAAATAATTGAAAAGATCAGTACAAGTGGTAGTAAGCAGTGTACTGAATTGCAAATCAAGCACAGAATGGAAACATGCATTGAGCAGAAGGGTAGAAGAGTGATAATAAGCTCCCTTGTCTCTCTACTTCACTCCTCTTTAATGTGTCTCTTACTCAGAAAGGTAAATAAGGAGAAACCTGTTTATCTCCAAACCTTGAAACTGGAAACTGAAGTGGATTGTTTTATTTTTCAAACTGAAAGAATGAATGATTTTACAATCAAAAGAACATTGAGATGAAATAATAATTTGAAAAGCCCTCAACTTCCCACTTCCTCTGTCGTCGTGCCCTCCCTTGGGTTCCACCCTGTCCCACCTTCCTGTCTCTGCCTCTGCCCACTCCTGACCTCCAGAGTCCCTCTGGAAACTCATGGCTGATTTCAACAGAAGCTGACAAGAGGAAGAGATATCTTGAATCCTAAAAATATTTTGATGATAATGTGTATCTGGATGGAAGGGAGAGCCAAATAATGCATCCAGTGTGAGAAAAGCTCCAGCCTTTTTCAGACATTTGAGTGTCCCCCTGGGAGCTCAGCCTGGAGCTGAGCTGAGGCTCTCTGCTTATGGAGCTGATGATGCCCTTTTCACCTGCTACCCAGGCTTTGGCTCTTCTTCCCTACTTTAGTGAATTTTCGTTTTACCTCTGCTCTCTACAGCCTGAACTAAAATTGTCTTTCATCAAACAGGGACGAAAATGTAAGTGTTGGACAAACAGAAATTAGAGCAGTCAAAAATGAGACACAGGCAGCCCAGAAGGGTCAGGAAGGTGAACAGAAGCAGCTGAAATATTCCAGCATTGAGACAATCAGGAACTGAAAAGAGTTTGGAACAAAATGATCCAGTGACATATGAAGAAATGTCTGTGGTTCTGTCAGTTCCTCAAAGTTTGAAGTGAATATAATAATGGGCAAAAATGTCTCAACTTTGTCATTTTCCATCCATTGGTAGAGCTTCCTGTGACCACAATGAGCACAAATGTGCTTTCTTGCAACCATTTTTTTTTGTATATCCCCGTCTGCAACTAAATTAAGCTTTAAAAATCCATTTGTCACACAGATATAATGGTAATTAGTGGTAAAACAGTTCTTCAAACTTTAAAAGTGTTGAAATTTAAATGTAAAAAGATTATGTGGCATTTGCTATACTAGAACTTCTAGAAGGAATAAATGGCTGGAAATGAAAGTGTTGCTTTGGAACTTGATGATGTGGTAAATCTCAGTATTAGACTCATTGATATCAAAGACTCCTTAAACTGAGCAAATTGTAAAGATTTACTTTTCTCCTAGAGGGACTGGATTATGTTTGTCTGCTATTTGGAGCTGGGAAACACTGAGCAGTTTCAGGGATAAGCGAAGAGAAGGGATTTTGCAGATGAGTTTGCAAGCTCTTCTGTCTTCCCTGGACTCAGTGGAGCTGCAGGAACACAATTCTTCGCAGTGTTGGGAGCTTTGAGAGCAGCTTAGGATCCAGCCAGCTTTGTGGATCTGCATTAAATTCCTTCTGATAGAGGAGACAATGTAGAAGTCCTGTGGTAAAAAGAATTAATTTAATTTGTTTTGGAATCCTGGCTAAAGAAGCTGGATGTTATTAATAAAACAGTCTTTAGAATTATAATTGAATTTATGGAACAGAATAAAAAGAAATTCCACATATAGATTCTTAACTAGTTTTTCCTTGGCTACTCAAAGAAAAAGAAGAGGAAAATAATTTTTTTAGAGGAATCCAGTTTCCACTGAGCTAGAACTGGGTCACTCTCCTGGCAGTGTTGATCAAATGGCAGATGACTGAATTTGGTTCATTCAAATGGATGCAGTGTAGTCTCTGCCTTGGTAATATTGAACATCTGACACACTGAAGGGCATCTTTGCTTTACTAAAATTATGAAATTATTGTCAATAGAGATGGGTTAGCTGCTTAGTTTCACAATTTTTCTGCCCACTTTTTTTGCTAGATATGGGACTGTTAGAACAGTTTTTGGCTTTCAGCTTTTACACTTACGAATAGATTCTCTCATTTTATGATGTAATTCCATTTATAGGCATATAAAACTTGACTATCTCTTTAAGATTGGGAGAAACACATTTTTTTCTCATTTTAATAGCATTTTCTGGCATAACAGTACTTTTTTTCACTATTTATTTATAGAATCATAATAATCAAATGGGAAATCCCAAGTGGAAAACCTTGGAGTAAATCTTCATTAATTTTCCGTAGGCCAAAGAACAAACACATCAGTTGACGATTAATAGACTGAAGCTACAGCTCTCAAACCCTCCTCATGCACAGTTTAAAGCCATTACTTTGAGAGGGCTGGTGGGTGTTTGGCACCTTTTGGGCTCGTAATGAAAGATAAGAAGGTTGGAGTTTGTTCATCACAGATGTGATGGCGTCACTTTTCTCCATGCCAGAGGTGACGTTCTGTGCTTAGAGACCAGCCCCTTGCACTGCACAAACAGGTGAGGAGAACTTTCCTTGTGCAGGAAATCCTGTCAGTGCTTGTGAGATCAGCATTACCTCCTTGGTATTTTTCATAGATGTTAGTAATATAAAATATGCAAACTAATTGTTCCCCCATCTCAGTTTGAATGCTTGGTGGGTTCATGCTTCACTAACCTGCTCCATCTCAGACGTACACTCCAAATATCATTACCTGCAAACTGCCTGTCCTCCCATTCCTTGGATGTTTTAGTTTAAAGGTTTAAGATTAGAGAGTTAGCTGGTGCTGTGAGGATGGAGAAAAATGTTTTTTTGATATTCAAACATCTTTTCCCAGTGCAGCTGATGAAAGCTTTTTCAGCATCAGTTCTTTCTGTGAGCCTCACCTAATTCAGAGTGAGGAAGGACTAGAAATCTCTGACCCAGGAGTTTGTTAACTATGCTTTCATCTGCTTCTCTTTTGCACAAAAATAGCCCAGAAAAAAAATGATCGGATCTTGAAATCTGAACACTGAATAGTGAAAGTTGCCCATGCTGTTGCTTCTTTTTGGCATCATCGGAAACCATTGGAAAGAAAATATTTGTCCATCTTTTGGGTTTTTCACCCAGTTAAAAATCTGGTTTTTTAAGGTCAGTAATTTTGTGAAGAGCTAGAATGATCCTGGGCAGTGCAGGGAGCAGAGTGGTGTTTCACAGAGATTTTATTTGTGTTGGTAAATGGTGGCAAGGCAAATACAGACAACAAAGGAGTCAAAGGCAGACACCCTTCCCTTGGCTTGTGCCCTGAAAGGCAAAGTGTTGGATGGAAAGAGGTGTTGCATCACAAGTGGGACTCTGAGGAGGATCTGAAGATGATTTTGTGTTCTCAGGAGAGAGAAGCCAGACCTTAAACTTTCTGCTGGAGCTTTGCTTGAAAACCTGGTATGTAATTTCACATCTCGTTTATGTCATTTCACTGGGTTTTTAGTGAATAATGCTGCAATCTTAGAAATGCATTCACTGTATTTTTCTGTTCTCTTGTTCTCATAAATCCTTCACTCAGTCAATACAGTGGGCTGGAAATACAGAACCACAGAATTGGGTTTGAAAAAGACCTTAAAGCTCATCCAGTTCCAGCCCCTGCCATGTGCAGGCACACCTCCCACTGTCCCAGGTTCCTTCCACATACATCAGTGGTCTTCACTCCAATAAAATACCAGCTCAGTTCTGTGAGTGTGCTTTGGTAACTCAGGTCTTCCTTCCAATATTCTAATCCAGTTTGGAATCTCTGGGACAGGAGTGGGGAATGGTGGCCACTGGCTCGTGCATTCCCCTCCTGTAAAATTACATTTTTCATAATGGAAACAACGGGGATATATTTATTTAATAGGCTTTTCTCTGCTGACAAAATATGCCTCAATATGTAAACAGGACTCTTGAGGGTGTAACATCATATCTACAAATATTTATTCAACCCTAAAATTCTTCTTTTCTTTCTAAAGCCTTTTCCAAAATACATTATCATCTTCAGTAGTGTGTTCTGATGAGCTGTCAGTTAAAAGCTGGTTTATGACGCTTACCTTTCCACTCATTTATTCTAAACAAATTATGCTACTTTTGGTAGTAGTATGAATTTATTCAGAAGTGATCACTGAAGAGTAAGACTTAGTAAATATTTCTTTTTCCCTGAAAGTGTTCGTCTGACCCTTGTCATTTATTCAACTACTGAATCTGTCTTTTCTTTTGTTTTGTATTATTTGTATGTATTATTCACACAGTTCCTAAATCTCTGCCTGTACATTGAAATTATTCATAATTAAACTCTAGAGAGTTGATGAAACTAAGGATGCCTAAATAGACGCGTTTTTCCCCAGTTAATATTTCCATCCTGATTGACAGTGATAAGATTTCTGCCAGGATGCTGATTACAGGCAGAAACAAGCTCAGAGAAAAAGACCCTTTGGAAAGTACCACAGTGTCAGCTGGGAAGTCAATTTAAGTTACACTTTTTTGAGATTTGAAACTACTGAAGTAAGCATTCTCCAGAGACTGACTGGGCTTGTTCAGAAATCTTCTGGAGTGCTAAGCTGTGCTGAGAACACAGAAAACACAAACTGACCTTAAAAATGGCTGGAGTATAAACTGGATCCTTTTGTTGTCAGTGGGACAGTGGGAACAGGACAGTTGTTGACAAATGATATTTATGACTGAGGAACAAATATCTGGGAAAGACTGGGGATGTTTTCCTGTGCCTGAGGTCTCTCCTACCTGCTGCCTTTGCCTATAGGCAGGCAATGCTTTATCTTGCATCCTCATAACTTTAATATTTCTTCCAAATCTTGGCCCCCCTGCTAGATGGACCTGTTTAAAAAACAGAGCCTTTAGCAGGCAATGCCATCTGTGCTCATCCCATGCCCTTACCACAGCACGAGTTCTCTTTGTCTGGGGCTAAAAACTCTAAAGAATTTTCTGTTGAATGTCCCACTCACATTCTTTACAACAAATTGCTTCATAGCACAGTTGTGCATGGCACTGGCAGCACTACACAGATCTTAGCATTGCAGGGCTGCTGTGTGCTTGCAGTGAGTGCAGCTTTCACCTCTGGTGTTGTCAGAGGGACCTGGGGACACGGTGTGGAAATGGAGGTGTCATTAACTCAGGTGGGAGAGGTGAGGCGGTGCTTTCTGATCAGATGTGTCCTTTCCTGCACTCGAGTCTCGTGCTGTCTAAACCCAGAATGAGATGTGCAGGATAAAGGCAGGACATGGACGTCAGGTGGGGCTGGGAATGTGCAGTTTGCCTTCAGCCAGGATTTCCTTCACGATGGCTCTAACAAATCAGAGAGAGACCAAGCTGATGGCACGTCACTGCCTGAATCCTCCTCCAGCAGAGACTTGTAATTTTATTAACCATTTTCCCCCAGCTGTAAATACCATCATTGTCAGAGCAGCTGGAAGCGTGAAGAGCAGCAGAGAAAACATCCTATCTTCTGGAGTCTGAACAGAAAAGCTGTTACTTTGAAACTCTGGAGAATACAGGCTTGTATTGTATAACAGGATTACTCTGCATTAACTGAAGTGGAGACACCACTCGGCAGAACAAATAAAACATCATAAAAATAAACTGCTTAAAGTTCTTGCAAGAGAGAAGCTTTAAGATAAAAAAGAGTAGTAATGTAGAGGAATAATTTACTGGTCGGCTGCATCCTTTTCCTTATTGAGACTTGTCTCTCAGTGTGCTTTGACAGCAGGTTTAAAAAAAACTTACATTGCTGGATAAAATATGATCTTGGCTCAAGGGAGTACACACAATATACTTATAGCAGGATACAGTCTTGTCTCACAAAACTTAGTGTCAAAAAAAAATTAGCAATCCATGCTGATTGCAGCAGTGCTGCACCTGTCCCTTCCAGCTCCATACTTCTGTGTTGTCATCTTGCACATGTAATTTGTTCCTAGACAAACCATTCCCGCCTCACAAGCAGCTTTCACTTTCCTGAAAGTTTACAACAAAAATGTTTTCTTGCATGAATGGGTAAGGATTTCTCATGTGGGATTCCAGCTGCTTTGAAAATAGATTTCCTTGTGCTGGTAGGTCTCGTACCACTGATGGCTGTGCTGCCGTGGGGGTTTATTCTGCTCTTTACCTCTTCTTTTTTTAGTGCAGTACAAACCTAGAGCACACAGAGATTCTCTCCCTGATGCTTCCCTGCCACAGGAATGGCTGTGGTGGTGACTCAGTCATTTTTCTGGCGCAGTTGGTAAGAACTGTGATGTTACGCTGTTCCTCTGATAGTGACAGTGATGAGGAGAAAGAAGACCCCAAACACAGTTTTGGTTTTGTTGACTGATTTAGCCAAAACACCACAGGACATGACTCTAAGGAGCATTGGAAATAGAAGTGAAAATAATTCACTTTTGGAAAAATAATTTGAGTGCATGCATGGTAATGGGGTTTCAAAGATAGATATTAATGCCAGTGTAAGGGAGGGCAGTAAACAGGGTGTTTTAAAATACGAGTTCCATGCTCAGGATTGGATGTGAAGAGTGACCAGGAGTGGCAGGACAGTGGCTCAGAGCTTGTGCTGAGATCATGCACAGGACACACAGTGATGCTCCCAGGTGGAAACAGGGCTCAGGTATCAGAATCTTTATTGCTAGCAGGGATGAAAAAGGGGTCAGGAAAACAGCTCAGCTTAATGTTCAGTTTAATTTTTGAGTTTTGCTATTTATGATCAGAAGACATATCCCTTTTCCATTCCAAACAGCAATTGTCATCAGCGTGGGGTTGACAGATTTATGTTTGGTTTGCAGGGTTGACAGATTGATTTGCTGTATCTTGTAGCATCCTTTTTTAGATTAGAATAGCATTTTATATAAAAATAATGAGTTTATAATTATATAACATAAACAGAATAAGGATGAAGGGTCCATTGGGTTTCATTACTTCAAAGTGCTGCAATGCTTGCACATTATAGACAAAATTTTACCACTAAAAACAATTCACATGAGACATTAGCAGGCAGGAATACAAAGTAGCTAAATGCTCTTAGACGAAGGTATCTGTTTGTTTTGGAGGCTTAAACTTCCTTGACACTGAAGAGAATTTGGCATCCCTTTTGAAGAGGTGCTTTTAGTACATGACACTTTAATAGAATACCTCAGTGAGTTATTAAATTAACAAAGACAACACTAAATTATTGATGTGCTTTCCCTCCTCCCTTTCTCTTCTGTCCTTCTGCCTGAACTTACCCTCTACATTCACTTTTAGGAATAAACATCCAATCTGTCCTGCAGAGCAGCTGGACACCCATCTGAAATAGGTTTTGAATGGAAAAATTGCAGATGTTGAGGTTGCCTGGTTGTCCATCTTAGGCTGGAGCCCTGTGAAAAGAACCCGTGATAAATCCCTGCTCTGGTGCTGGAGCCAAATCTCTTGTCTGTGCTGTTGTCTCCAGGGTCAGAAATGATCCCAAGGGGCAAAAATTGGGGATAACATCAACTACTTCTGTAGGTATCACAGGTGGTGTGCAGTGATTGATAACACCAATCCAGTGTATTGAGAGTTCTTAATTCAGGCCAACCTCTAGGAGCTGCTGTTGTTATTTATAGTCTAGAATTATATTATACACCACTAGAAAGTTTGAAAACACCTCAGTGGATCTCTCAGATTCATAAATTACGGTCGCTTCTTAGTAGCTTTCCTCCACTATTACAAAATAATTCTGTGCAAGAGCTAAGCCATGTGGAGGAATCCAGTAAGCCTTTGATGTCTGTGAACTCAGCAAGAGCTTTTAGTCTATGCCAGAAGGTGAACAGTCTTAACACTTGTGGGAGGTGATGTGTAAAAATAAATAAAAGCGCATTTTTTTCCATATGAAGCTGCCTTACTGTAGTAGCTTTCAAAGTGAGCTGCTTTTCAGCGCTGCTCATGCTATTTTCCCAAGCGTGTTCTCAACTTGGATGACTTTTTATCTCACATCAAAATCCCACATTCCAATGGCACAATTCATCAGTGAGAGCTGTTTTGCAGGTTAGGTACGAAATGGGCTTTTTAAGTAGACAGAGCTGGTGTCAAAAGTCATCTCACATCGATCTGATGTGTAAAGGAAAAATTGTTTTGCCTTAAAGATCTAGAAGTTTCTCCCTCTTTTATGTTATTTTGTTGTTTGGGGATGTGTTGGGGATTTTTTAACCTAATTATTTGTGGATTTGTTTTACTAGTTGGAATTGAAGGTTGTGCAGTGACCATTAGGACTTCTGATTCTCTTCCTCAAGGCATCTCAGCCTTCCACTCATACTGAATTGCTTATTTAAACATCACCTTTTTTATTGTAAAGAACTTCAATCTTGAGAAGCTGGTCTAGTTTCTGAAATGGAATTTTGATTTAATGGCCATATAACTTACTGAAGATTGTGATGTGGAATTATCAAAGGTGGTTTTAACAGGAAACAGAAGTTCTTCACTTGAGGTTCCCCAGGATCAGGGTGTGAGTGCTGGGAGACTTCAGCCACTGCTGTCTTGTGTCTGAGTGTCTATTGAGTGTCAGGATGTGTTTAAGAAGAAAAATCAATGGGTTTTTGAAATAAAATTAAAAGTGAGAAGGGTATCATCTCTGAGCCTAAGATGTGTTTGAAATATCTGAAGTTTATGCAGCTGATTTGTTCATTCACGGTGCACAGAGCTGTACCTTTGATAAGCAGGCACTTTGAAACCAAGAGGTCTGAAACCTTTGAATATTCCTTCCTAGGCTGGACAAGGCTTTTGATTTTAGTAGATTTGCAGTAAGGATGCAGAACATAACCCCTTCTTTCTCATGTGTGATCCAATCCTCTCTGATCATATTTGTTTAATATTCTAATCGTGCAAAGTGTTAAACGGTCTTGACTTCGTTTAAAGTCAGGAATTGTAGCGTCTGCCTTTAATTACCTGACAGCATTTTCAGAATTCTTGTCAAATGCTGCCTTATAGGAGTGACAGTTTCCAAGCAGGTTTGGGCTCCTTTGCCACATCTCCTTCACCACTTACTGTCTGTGACACACGATCTCTTCTTGCACCTCGACTTGGGAGATGCAGTTTGCATCCCCACAGCAGCTGCCAGGGCTGTGTGTCCTGCCCAGCTCCCAGGGTGGGAATGCCTGTGCTGAGTGGGGTGGTGGCTGTGGGGAAATTCTCATTCTGAAGCCAAAGGATGATCGAGGAACCCTGGCAGCAATTTAGGGAAGTTCATGTGCTGTGCCTCGGGCAAACACTGATTAATGAAATGGCCCCGGCCCTGAATCTGCTGAGGGAGGCTGTTTGTGGCAGACACATTGTGTATTTGGGCATTAATTGTCTGCAGTAACCAGAAAGTTCCTGATACTTCTGTAATTATATATATTTATTGCATTATAAATGCCAGAAAAGCCAGAACACGTTCAATTCTTTCCATATGGAACAGGGTGGGACGCGGAGGAAATGATGCCTTTATCCCTAATTTCCCAGCCCTGCCCTCTAGAGTAAATACACCATACAAATCCTATATATATAAATACATATAAAATATCACATACTACCTACACTCTAATACACTATTACATTATTATCTGTATTCCCGGGGTAAGGTGAGTCTGACAGTTAACTCTGGAGTCAAGCACCAATATCTGCTTTTCACAATCCAGATGGGCTTTTGGGCCTTCCTGGCAAGATTGCTGTGCCACAGTTGCTTTCCAAACAACTGTAATAGAAAGAAAATAAATGTTAGAAGGGCACGAGAAGCTTGACTTATTGCAATTCATTGCTTCTGTCCCTTTAAAAGCAAAAGCTAAAAGGCCTAGCAACTGAGGGAACTGTGATACAGGATTTATTCTGACTAACTCTGCATCTCTCAGAAGTAGTTCCTAAATTTGTAGCAGTCTGAGCAGTTCCAGAGGCAGAGCGAGCTGATTCAGCAACCAGCTTAATCTTGCATTTAAACTCAAGAGGGAATTTACTCACAGTTATTGGGGAAATGAGGAGGAGCTGTCCACTGCACACTTTCTGAAGTGCCTGATTAAAAAGGGGGAGAGGGACACGTCTTGATTTTGTGACAGCAATAATATTTTGGCTTGTCTGTAAGCCCAGCTCTGTGTTTGCCTTTCATCTGCATGCTCTGATCAATATCTGGGAGTCAGAGCAGTTACTCCAGTCTCTGCAGAAATCCCCTCTCGTGCCTGATATTTCTGCTTCCAGCCTGGGAATTGAATTCCTCTCAGCACCTTTAATAACTGGATCTCAGTGGCTGCGTGTGGCTATGGGTGGGCTTTGCCTCTGTCCTTACAGGTTTGGGACTTTTCCTCTGTAGGCCAACTTCCACGGGATTTCTAATTTGTGGTTTCTTGATTTTAACGTTCTGTTTAAATCCTCACTAGGTAATTCTCCAGTCCAGTATTCCATTTTTATTTTTTTTTTCTCAAGAGATTAATTTATACAATCATATATAGACTGCATACACATCCATATTGATGTCAGCTTACATGCATAAAAGGTGGCAAAAAAAGCCCAAAACGTGAATCACTGTCATTTTGAGACTAATTGTGACTTTGTCAGATGCTAAATTCAGATTCATAATTCAGGAATCAAACACTTTTCTGTAAGAGAAAAAAAAAAGAGACTTTCTCCCCCTCTATTATTGTTCCAAAATAAGTTTTCAATAATTCTTTATATCACACTTAGGTGAGTTTTCCATGTAATATTTTATAGATTAATTCCTTTGCCATGTGGAATTCCCAGTGATGGCCTCTTTATGCACTGGTGAAGGAATTGCTTCAGGAGACAAGAGTGCTTTGACTTTAACTGAAATCAGTATTTTTTTAATCAGGAGTTGTAGGGGACTTTTTATGAGGAAAAGTTTGCAGAAGTGTTATTTTGTCCAGATGGGGCTTTGTTTCCATGAAATGGAATGACTTGGGCAGTATTGCACATTATCAGCTGTGGATGGAGCTGCTAATTTACCTGGAGGTTTCTAATAACTCCACCCTCCTGCTGTATTTTTTCAGGCTAGCATGTACTGCAAAACGCTACTGAGAGCTGCAGTACCAGATCTAAATTTAAACTTATCTAATGCAACCTGTTTTCCCTCTGCCTAATTTATGTGTGTGACTTAAAAATATCTCCCCATTTGCCCCTGCTAATGCTGCATTTTTTTAGTTCCAAGCCAAACCAGCCCGTGGGGGTTTCAAGTCGTAGTGCTTTGTTTGGATGTTGGTGCTAAAAATAAATTTAAAAGGAGAACAATAAAACAGTGGCACTGACTGTATTAAACTGAGTAATTTTAAAGAATGAATGCATAAGAAAGCTACTTATTCAAGGCCCTTCAGAAAATGAACTATTCAAATTTATTTCCCACGGTAAGGATCTTTGAGCAGTATCTTCTCAGCAGCTCAATTGCAAACACCAGAAAGGGAATTGGAATCCTTCCACTTCTGAAAACTAAGGATGGTCTTATCACACAAGATGCTTTCTGTGGAATGCAATGTTTACCATCCATCATTTGAATTTTTCTAATCTGTGAACTATTTTATTGAAGTTAAAAAAAAAAAAAAAAAACCAAAACCAAAACAAAACAAAAAAAAAAAAAAAAACCCAAAAAAACCAAAAAAAAACCAAAAAAAACCAAACAAACAAACAAACAAAAAAAAAAAAAAAAAAAAAACAACCCACCCAATACTCAAGCAAATCCTTCATTTTGGGAAAGCTCCAGAAGGACCAAGTGAGCAGCCTCTGTTCTGGCCGTGCCCCAGACCTGTTCAGTAAAACCCAACTGGGAGAGCAGGGAAGCCACAGCTGTCACAGACCCAGCCCCAGCAGTATCCAAAGCACTGGAAGTTTCACACATTTTAACCTGAGTTCTCCTGGGTGTACATTCACATTCCAGCCCCTTTGTGTGGAATTCTTTAATCAATTCATCGTCTCCATAAAGAGAGCAGCTAATGGAGATTGGCTTATCTCGTGGATCCCGTGTGGAAAACAAGGATCCCAGTTTGCTCTGTCCTGGTGCTTCGAAATTCTGAGTGGTGCTGGTGCTGGAGAGCGACAAACGGGATATTGGAGGTGACTGTTGCTTCAAGTTTGCCTGGTTTTTACTGTTTGCACTGGTTCTCATGCAGCTTCAAGTAAACTATGGTTTTGGGGTTTTTTTTATTTTTAGATTTTATCTATTGTTTACATATTTCTCCTCTGGGAGGAGAAAGATGATTGATGGTGATGTTCACCAATGAGGTTGAAGAGGTGGCTGCCTGTGTAGCCAATCTTGGCCTGTTTGTTAAACTGTATATATATATATATAGAGTCAGAGAAATAAAGTAAAGAGCTTTCCTGCTTGACCTTCTGCTGCCTGCTCGTACTTTCGTGTCCCTAACAGTGACAGGTGACCACGGAGCTTTTCCATTGGAGGCATAAAAGAGGCTGGCATGAAGCAAAAAGTTGGAGCTGTTAGTTTAAAAATTGAGAGGGAAGGAGAGAAATTTTACGGCCTGGCTGAAAAAAAAAACCAACTAGTTTTTCAGTATTTTTAATCAAGTGGGTTTCATATCGGTACACGGCATAATCTAAGAATTAGTTCTCCCTTTTTACATCTACTTCCTGGAACCCCCTGATAACGGAGATATTTTTAGAGCACTACCTTCTCGAATTAGCAGATTTGTTAGAGTTCTGAAATTACATTTTGCAATTTGCTCAGGTATGAGAAAGATTTTACAGAAACAAACAGTGAAGATAAATCATTGGAAGTGAAATATTCTACAGTTACCTAATGTAGGAAAGATAATGATGCCATTATTTTGTCAAAGGTGTGATTAGAAAAATCCCTTTTCCATTCTATTTCCTTTTTCATTTGCAAATGTGCTTACAAGGGTAGGGTGTGTGTGCTCATAAAATGCACAAATATCCAGTAAAAGTTTTGTTCTTCTTAAGGTAATTCTTAAATCCATTAAACTTTTATGACTGGTACACACACTGTGCCAGGTAATACATATTTATGAACAGTACATACAGCACCAAGTAATATGCAAAATATTCCACAATTATCTACAGGCCTTTAAATATCAAGTGGTAGAAGGTCATGGAACAGGCCAACCTTGGATACTACAAATACTACTGATGGAAAATGTTAAACCATTTGCTGCTTTGCAAAAACAAAACAAAAATGCCACTTCTGTGACCCCAGACACCAGAGCTGACTGGGAAACGGAGAGACTTGGCAAATAAGATCGTGTTCAACATCCTTTTCTTAACACAAAAGAATTCCCATTCCTGGCCCCAGAGCGCTTGGAACTTGCTTGAAAAAATACTACAAACAACTAGGTTTGTGTAAGTGGCCTCTTTATATACATTTAGTTACTTTGACTAGTTAAGTCCACCAAGGGATGACCTGAGTGTGGAATTTGCATGGATACTCAGTCTGTGACATACCCAGGTGTTCTGGGGAGTCTGTTGCTTCTCTGCTGCTGTTTTCTTCTGCCCAGCACCACATTTGTGAATGTTTTAATGATTTGCATGACTAGAGGAGGACATCAGCTGGCTTTTTGTAGTTTGAGAACAAGAAATTGATGGGGAAGAGATCCCAGGCAACTTTAAGGAGCACATTCTACAGGGATCCTGGAGTGCTGTACCATAACCACTGAAAACAAGCAAAAGTTCTCTTTGTATCTCTCTGTCTTCACCTCTGTCTCTCCATTCCTCATTTTGTAGAGCAGGGAAAGATAAAGTTTGGCTTCCAGCCATGGGGCTCGGTGTGTTCTGATGTGCTGGGTCTCCCAGGACATGCAGAAACCTCTCCCTGGTTCTCCTCTTCTCCATTCCCTGTCCTGATCCGGAGTGTTACACAGCATGGGACGAGGAAATCTCCTGTTTTTATCAGCTACTCTAGCAAGCATCTAAATTACTTCCTGAGGAGCTCCCAGGGCCTGAGATTTACCTTGGGACTTGTGTTGGATGGCTGGAGTCCTCCAGATGGAGAACTGGGAGCAGCTGCAGCACAGAGCAAGCAGCAAATGCTCAGGGCTGGATTGCCATGGAGGCTTGGGAAGCATTATCAAACACCATCGCCCTTGAGGTCCCCTTCCAACCTGGGAGCCCGTGGTTCTGTGATTTAGCTTCAGTTTTAAAAACTGAGGCATGCATTGAGGGGCTTAATTTAGTTCACATTAATTTTCTTTTTAACTCAATATCCTTTCAAGGCCACAAACCATATCCTGGGGATCAGAAGTGCTCCCTGGCTAGCTGGAATGATAGAGCAGGCGGCGTTGCTGAGGTAATAAATTGGAAATAAGTAATAATAAAAAACATGAGAACATCATGGTGCTTTTGAAAACAAGCAATATTTCATCTTTATTACATATATAACCATCCCTCGCACTTGATGTCATTGCTTAAATATTTCTTAATCAATTGGACAGGTGATCTTTATCTAGGTTACCTGGAGAACCCACGGAATGATTTTGGAATGGTTGGCAGTTATCCTGGGGAATGAATGCAGGACGTGAGCCTGGGATGCAAAACACCAAGAAATGTCATGCCTGTTTTTAGGAAAGGGAAAAAAAGAAATATGGGAATGAAATGTCAGTCAGCTCACCTCTCATTCCTGGAAAAATGCTATAATAAGCAACCAAAAGAACTAATTGTAATCTCCTAAGTGAAAAAAACCAAACCAAAACAAACCAAACCTAAAACCCAAAAAACAACAACAACAAGAGGTCATTTAACAACAAATATTATTTTTATGTGCTAGAAAGGGGTTGTGCTGGACCCCCCTTTGTTGGTAGATACGAGTGGGGCAGCAGATGTCACACATCTTAATTTCAGCAGGGCTTTCAATGCTGCACTGTGAGTGAAGGTCTGGTCTGCCAGAAGTTACCAGCAAAGGGATGGAAAACAGGGAAGTTTTGCCTTGAGAAGAATCAGCAGCAGCAGTTCAGTGCTGGGTGGTTTGAAAGATTCCCATCCTGAAAGGATGAGCTAACCTGCACTACTGGAAGCTGTTTCTTCTGCTTTCATTTGCAGTGATTAAAAGGTGCCTGTTTGGAAAAAGTCAAATTTTGAGCAAAGCCATTGGCAATCTTACAACAGCCCAGAATGCTGACACTCCAAAAAATCAATAAACTGTTTTAAAAGTCAGTCTTTTCCAGTATAAAAACCCAGACACATCAAGTTTTGCTCTCCATTCAGGTAAGGGTGAAACGTGCAAAATGCCACAAATCCATTGCCAAAATTTACTGTACTAAAGCCTCAATGCATGCCAGAAAAACCTGGTAATTTTTCACTTACATCCTTATGAAATACCAAAAACTGTATGTCTGGCCCTGTTACACTGCATCACAGACTAAAACCTGAATTCTCTCCATGGTTTTGGGTGCAGGGTTTCTAGAGAGGCAGTTTAGTAGGAACTCCTGTGCTTTCTGCTCTGTTGGCACTTGGTGAATCTCCCCTCCTGCTGCTCCTGAGCGCAGAAATACATCTTTGGCTCAGTACTAGGAAAAATGTTTGCATGTATCCAAAGCTTTTCAGACTCCTTAGAGACCTGCTGCTACTTTTGATGGGAACTTCTCACAGATGACAAGACAGAGCAGCTGCAGTTGACCACTCACAGGTTACGTTTTGTTTTCTTGAGGTCAAGACGGTGGGGTATTGTTCCAAAAAGTACTGAAAATTGGCGTGCAGTGCCTGTAAACACACAGGCTCCAAAGCTTTGAGATTTAAATTTGCAGAAGACTCACAGAATGTTGTCCATCTCTTTCAACAGCAGACCCTTAGGAAAAAAAATTATGTGTAATTTTTTCTTAATACATGAAAAATACCTGTATTTTAAGGACATGAAAGGGCTCTGAGTAAGCATATAATCATTAAATATTCACAGTGTACAAGGTTTAATGTGCACAACATTGAATATAGCAAAGAATAATGCCATAATTATAGCTCCTGTAATAATTATGTTTTATTGTGGCTTCCTTACTTTTTATCCCACAGTTGGCATAAGCTTTTAAGCAGATGCCTTGGGTTTGCCCTTTGCAGCTTATAGGCAGATCACTGCTGTGTTGCTTCTGCAGTCAGTCAGCTATTCAGCAATCTCATTTTTCTTTTACTGTTTTGGCAGAGATGAAAAGCAAAGTTTTTAACCTTCCACTTTCCTGCTATTTATTTGACTGTTGGAAGCCAACTTTAAAGCTTAAAAAGGAGCACAGGCGTATCCTCACAGCAACACATTACTTTTTCTCCCTGGAGTTCTCGAAGCAACTGACTGAAGAATGAAATGCAGGCACTGTGAAGACACAAATGAAGGACTAGAGTAAAATGTAATTTGAGCGGTGTCTTTCTTAATTAACAATGGCTTGGACTCTGCAACACAGGCCTTCCAACAGAAAGTGGCCTCTAGACAGAGAATATGTTACAGCTTTCCTATTCTAGATAGAATATCCTGTAGAATATCGAGTATCTGTAGATATATTCTAAAAACATAATCTCTAGCATCTCACAGTCTCTCTCCTTACTTCTGTGTATCACCTCTGTAGATGTGGAATGTATAGAGGTGTATTCAATAAATATATACAGAATTTATACCTTAGAATTAGAAGTTTGAACCTGTAGCCAGGCACAAAAGAAGTCATGTGAACGTGGATTTTGGTTCTGGATCTTTCTGCTCTGAGGTAGCAGGAGCACTGGAATTTGTGATGAAAATATAATTATCTGCAGGACTCATTACAGAAACTGAGAAATGATTGGGGTCTTTACAAAGGTTCCTCCTAAACCAGCTGAAACTTTTGTGGAATTGATTGTTCTGTTTGCCCACATCTGCTTCTGGTTCCTTCCTGCAAATGAGAGGAAATTAACCCCACTGAGCAGAGGGCACCTATAGAATTCCCAGAATCTTTATGGGAGTCAGATGCTGGGTTAGAGGAAGCCCCAAAAAGGTCCCTCCCTGCAGGAAAGGGCTCAGCTGAGCTGAGTTATCTCCAGACAAGCTGCAGGTGCTACCTCTTGCTCAGCGAGGGGAGCTCAGGAACCCTGGGCTCAAAGCTTTGAGGTGACTGCTGGAGACAGGATTGAAGCCAGAGTTTCATTTTTTAGGATGTTTTGTGGCTGAAGGCAGCAAAGGAGAGGAGTGTGGCTGTGAGGTCAGTCTTAAAGGTAAAGGTCCTGCTTGATTTGATTTTATTTTGGTGATGGGTGAAGATTTAAGGGCATTAGATGCAGCTTGTGAGAGAAAAAGCATTAATTCTGCTACTCAGGGTTTGTCTCCTGAAGGTCGGGTGCCCCTGGCTGTGCAGGCTGTGGCTGTGTGGCTGCAGGTTTTTTAACTGCACCAGTTTCCCCTGCCAGGTAATTCCAGTTGAACGAGAAACAACCACAGTTTTGTATTTGTTGGTACTAAGTTAAATGGCTGCAGAAAATAATGAGACTGTGGAATTATGTGAAGAATGTGTTGCATTTCAGCAAATTTTATTGACCTTCCTTGTTTTTAAAGTAAGCTCCTGCTTGAAAGAAGTCCCAAGGACCTGTTTAAAATCTATATTAAGTAGATGAAACATAGTTTAAAGCAATAGAGTGTGGGAATGCAGAGTTTTGGGGTTCCTCACCCATCTGCACAGGTTGCCTTAACATCCTCCTTTGGGTTGTGGTGGTGCTCCCAGAAGTGGATGCTCTGGCAGCTTGTCCCAGGGCTGGGATTTGGAACAGCCTGAGCTGTGCCTGCCCAGAGCTGCTGCTTGGCCCAGGCTGGAAGTGTGTGCAGCAGGAAAGGGTGATGGTGGAAGAACAGCGTTTCAGGGGGCTCAGTAACTCTAAAAAACCCTCAGCTGCTTTCTGTGGGAAGAGCAAAATTGTGTTATCTAGCAAAATGCTTTATATTCGTGTTGCTCTTCCTATGGAGATTACCAACAAATAGTATTGTGATAAATCCTTGAGGCATCAGAGATGCAGCTTCTGAGTGACAATAGAAACATAGGAAAAAAATTCCTTAGGAAAGTGTTGGATTTTGATGGAGAGTTTTTCCCTTTCTGTCTCTGGTGCTGTTGGAGTGAAGAGATGCTTTAAAGTGCGACAGTCCCTCTGCTGCCTGAGGAGGGAAAACAGTGCAGTGGTGTTGGGGCTGCCTCTGCTCTTGAGAGGTGACTCGTGTTCTCTTCTCAAATATTCCTTTTCAGCTGCCACTCTGCATTGATGAGTAGAGAAAAAGGAAAAGGAACACGTTCCATTTGCGACCTTTTGGGTGAAGTCATCTAAACTGAGCAGGCTGGAATTATCTGTGGAGCAATATTGTCAGGTCTTAAAGCTCCATTCTGGCACGATAACAAACCCTACCCTCGTGTAGACACTACTGGCTCATTTGTGGCACCGGGGAACAGAATTTGAAGTGTCTACATCAAAAACTCGGGCTGTTGAATGAGCTGAAGGAGGAACTTCAGTGCTTGAGTTGACAGAGGGATCAATCAAGAGGCAGCTCTGACGCCTCTCCCGAGATGTGTCTGTGTGTTTTTGTGGGATGTGTGCCCTCTCTCCTGCTCATTCTCATACACAAGCACTCAATTAGACACGAGCTGTGCCATGGTTCCCTTTTTCCCTGCAGTCCCTCTGACTTTGCACAGCGTGTGGAGCTGAAGTGTAGGCTCCTATGGATTGAGGAACTGTGAGCCTGCATGTCTGTGCAATGTAATTCTGAATTCTAGCTTGAAGTTACAGCCCCTGGGTACCTCTTTGACTTCTTTCTGGGTTGAATATTAACACGTCGAACAATGTGCTTTTACTACCTGGAAACAAGGAAATTCTTTGAATTTGTTTGTGCCCTTTCCATGAAGATCCTTATCCTGAAATGAGACTTAAGTACTTCAAACCTGCAAGAGGCTATCTTTCTGTTTCTTTATTATTATTAATGTAGCAGGACTTGTTGCTTTTTTCTGATTGTTTTGCATGATTGAGTAAGGGCTGCAGTATAACCATGTATTTTATAATTATTGGGTGAAGAATATATGGGAGAACATAAGAGATTTATCTGCCCATCCTGCATGACTTGCTCCTTATCTCCTGTTTGTTACCTCTGCTTTCAAGACTTCATTCTGAGGCTTGTATATTATTATTATTGTTGGCCTTGTGGATCTATCTCTCATAAAACACTAATTTTCCCCTTTTTTGTGCCATATTTTCATCTTAGGAGATAAGAGGTTAATGTTCCCATTTCCTTTAGCAAGGTAGCCTGCAGGGTTTATTTGAGCATTGTTTCTGCTTTCCATCTTTCAAGTTCAGTAACGACAGGATTAAAAACTTGGAAGTTAAAAATGTAGACGTCTGTCTAATTAAAGGAATTGGCTGTTGGGGCTGTATTTTTCTTTCTCATTAGCATTCTGTTCATTCTGTTTTCTTTCCCTATCTCCCTGTTCCCTACACACTCAGCTTGTAATAAAAGTTGGTTCTTGAATGTAAAGAGCGTGTTAATGCACCTGGGAAAAACATGTACAGGAAGGAATTGGATTTGTTTCTATCTAACCTGGGTAAGATAGAATGGAATGTTCCAGTTTATCTTTACAGTAATAATCAAAGGCTGCTTTCAATGCTCATAAGGATTATTTAAGAAGAAAATTAAGTGAATGTATTTATTTGTTTGTTTCCAACAGAAAAAACAATCTCCTATTTTAAGTTTATACCCCTGCAGCCAAGTGATAAGGGCATTTTAATGTTTTCCTGCATCTATCTTTCCATTTTTATGTGTGGCAGGATTAGGGGAGAGCTGATGCTGCCGCTGCGCAAATGTGAGCAAGCAGAGATCCTCATTACAGGGCAAAGTGGATAAAAAGAGTCAGTAACTGAAGGTGATGGAACTGTTGTGTCTACTGGCCATTAACTGGGTAATAGAAGCTCTCCTCCAGATGAGGGGAATCGCAGGGAGCAGCATTTTGCTGCGTTGCAGGAGCAAATCCCTAAAACCTCTGCAGCAGGAATGTCTGCAAGCAGGGAGATAAATACATGGAGACAGATTGCAGCAGAGACTTTGGGGACACGGGAGGTTTTCTGTTCTGGTCCAACTCTTCTGTGGAATTACTTGCGCCAGCAGGGTGTGGAGCACTCTGTTCCCAGCCCCTGGATGAGCTGGGCTGGCATCACCACACCTCTGCCACAGAGCTCAGCCCAGTGTTTCTTCAGCACTGAGAATAAAAATGCTCTGCAAAGCCTCTCGTGGCCATAACATCAAAGGAACCATGCAGTATCTCCTGACACTTCAGGGTTTCCTTGGCCTGCTCCATGGGCACGGTGTTTATGGATCATGCAAACAAGGCGGGGTTGCCCTTCATTAGAGGGAAACTGGTGCTTAAAGCATCGGTATTGGGAGGGAGTTGAAGTTCTTCACTTTTTATTTTACCTCTGGGACTATTTCTAAAGTAGAAGTTGCTGTCATTCCAGCAGAGGACTGGCCAGATTTACTGCAGGAGCTTTGGCCTTCTGACTTCCTTAAGCTTTACAGCCAGAAGTTCTGAATGTATTTCATTGCTCTAGGGCAAGGAAATTTGTGTCATTAGACTCACAAGTCAAATATGCAGTAAGTCATACAAAACCACCTGCGTCTTGATTTCAAGTAATTTAAAAATCAGTGGAGTTGAGAGAGAAGCTGTGTACCCAGATTTGGCAACGCCACCCACGCTGAAAGCATGAAAATCTGTATGGTCCTTTAATTGTGTGTCATTTACACTTGAGTTGGCCACTGAAGTGTTCTTGATGAGTTGGAGACAAGGGCTGCAACAGGGTTTCAAGCAGGACATGGAAATGGATCCCAAAAAAGAGCTTTACTTCAGAATGCCTAAATCCTCCAGTCTGGGACACTTTATTTTAAGATCCTGACATTTACACTGAGGTTTCACAGATCCTACTGTAGGTAGTGCTACTCTGCCTGGGACTGGGATTATCAAATGCTGAGGTGCAGGTATAGTTCTTTTTATCTTCTCAGTTTCTTACACAAGGCTTCTCCTAACTTTGCTTTCCACCTTTAAGAATTCTGTAGCTTGACTTTGCTACACAACAGCTTTGTGTATGTTTGCTTCTTTCCAATTAATGAGCCATTCCTCCTTTTATTTCTGAAAAATTATCCACTTGTGTTTTTAGACTAGTAATGTACCCCTAACTTAAAAGATAAAGTGCTATTGATAGAACAGTATTTTCCAGTAGTTTACTGTGCTGTTTCACACACTATTGACAGGAAATTATGTTTGGGTAGAAACCACAAGAGAAAATGCTGCTCTGATGTTAACACAGTTTTCATGCCATAGTTTCCAGTGTTTGGCCTCATCTCTTTGCTCAACATTTGGTTGAATGAATCCAACCTGGCTTTGGCTTTGTGTCACTGCATGGCCTGTTTGTGATAGAAATAAGGAGTTGCTGCTTCCTTTTAAATTTCTGCTTATTTCTTCTCTTTAACCAGTGGTTTTTTTGTTTTGTTGTTGCTAACTTGAAGGGCTTGGAAATGTTTGCAAGTATGGACATGAAAAAAGGTAAATCTGACTGACTGGCTTGAATCTTCTACTGCTCAATCACTGTCTGTAATAATCAGGATTTTGTGGAGTCTGTGTGTGTGTTACTGAGTGTACCCAGGATAAGGAGATTCTGCTGAAGGATATTGTGCAATTCCATGAAATTCTGGTGTTTGCAAAGCAATGCTCACCTGCCTGGTGTGTTGAGCTCAGGAGATGTTAAAGGAGTTGAACATCAGTGCTTTGCCTGAAGTTGTCTCAAATGCCTGACAGTCCAACTGAAATGCTGGGGGAAGTAAAGAGTATTAAGATTTAGCACTTGCATAATCATCTACGTCTTTTGAGTGCCACAGGTATTAACTATTTAAGCCTCCAGATAAATTTTTTTCTGCCTAAAAAGAAACATATTCGTGTGCTATCCTTTTTCCTGGTTGGCAAAACATAGAGCCTGAAAGGCTGAATATCTCACCCAAGGCTTCATAACCCACTCTAGATTTACCTGGCTCCAGGGCCTGCTCTCAGCTCCTGCTGCACAGCAGCACTGTGTGTCCTGATGCTGTGTGAGTAGAAATGACCCCACAAAAATCCCTATTTTGATGTAGACAGCAAACCTGAGGCACTGTAATAGCCCTGTATGATGGATCTGCAGCAGTAACACAAATGCTGGTCTTGGCAAACTGCAGTGCTGTACATAGATACTGTTTGCTGTTGTATCGATCCCAGCCTCTAAATCTTTAATTATCTTTCATAGTAAAACTTGTCTAAATAAATTGTTGTAGTGCTGCTGCTCTCTGGCAGCAGCAGAGGTTGATGCTTGGGTCAGTGGCTACTTTCTACCGTGTCCTTTCTCTTTGTTTAAGGATTTGGTGCCATTAAAAGGAAGGGTAATAGATCTAAAATTTAAGGGGATACCAGGCTGTTAGTCCTGAGGTACGAGATTCCCTCCTACAAGTTATGCCTTGCACAGTTTTTCCTGTCCCTTGGAGTGTTCATTATCACCTGAAGGAGCTGAGTGGCCAGGCTGGTGCTGTTCCTCTTGCTTGTAGAGCAAGTGTGGTGCAGTTGGATATTTATTTTGCTGGTTTTAGGCTGGAGATGTATTTTTCTGGCACTAAAAGGAAATCAAAGCCTTTGGTTAATACAATAAGAAGTAGCCAGTGTGTGTACTGGCCTCTTGAGGTCTTTCAGCTGTGGAGTTCATCTTCAGTGATGAAAATCAGGTGCCATGAGGTTTGCTGGTTCCAGACAGACGATTGCTGTCCCCACTCTGTGTACTCTGGAAATCAGTTTTAAATACACTCACGCACATATACATAAATATATATGTGCATATCTTTTGCTGCTGAAGGAGTTTTTCATCTGAGAAACCTGAGCAAATACATTGACCAGCCCAAGATTTGATATTTTATTTCCAAATGGTGTGGCTATTTCAGTTGCTGTGATACAGATTTCTGAGTCTCTGTGACCAGGTGTTCTCAAAGCTAGCTGTGCCAAATCTTATTCTCAGCTACACCTATGTGAAAATGGAGATGGTTCTGAACGAGGTATGTGTGAAATCAGGAATTAAAACGGCAGAGATGATGCTGGGGCAGATTCAGGAACATTAATAAAGGAAAGTTGGGAGCATTTAAGTAGGCACAGTTGTGGCACATCTAAAAATACGTGTTAAAGATGCTGTTAAGAGGTTGAAGTTTCCTTTGTCATTGTTGCATGATCAATTATCCCTTCAGGGCATTGCCCTGTGACAGGGCCAGGCTGCTGCTAATTTGTTTTATAGTTAGTGCAGTTCACAGCCGTGGCTTATGTACTCAGAATAAAAACAAATGTGTCTCAGTGAAGTAATGGTATGAATATACAATATTCAACAGGAAACCCTTCCACTCTTCACCACAAAGCACTAGAGCACATACCATTATGCTGACATGTTTTATCAGAAATGAAGATATAATTTAATAACACAAGTTTTCCTTCCACAGTGAAGGAAAGGGGAACAAATCAGTGTTTAAAAAAAAAACCCACAGCACCTTAAATAATCAATTCAGGAGAACTATCATAAAGTGAAGCAATATTCATGTCTATCTCTGAAAATTGAACTATAAAATCCCAAATGATTACAAATAGTCTTTGTGCTTGCTGTCAGCGAAGTCAGCCAGCTGTGTAAATCAACAACCTATGGTACTTTTTAACTGCAATGTTTTGTTTAAATAACCCATTTGTATTAAAAAAAACCCAAACCAAATCCACTGTTCTTCCTGCCTGTGGTTGCCAGCAATGACCATGGCAACAGCTGGTGATGGCACAAGTGGAGTTCAAAGTGTTGATTATACCATAAACTGGAGAGGGAAGAAAAATAGACACCCTGCTTACAAATATCTTGAATGCTCTAAGAGTTTTATAAGAAGAGGAGGCTGGAGAAAATCGACTTATTTTATTCTGAGTCTTTGCTTTCTGTTATTGACTGAGATGTGGATTTTGTCTTGAAAGTCTGAGGGGTTTTTCTATTAGCCTGAGAAGTGCTGTTGCTGGGGTAGCACATCCAGCCACACCTCGCTGTGCTCCAGCAAGATAACACTCAGGAGCTGGGATTTAAGCACATTGCAAGTTCTTATATCAGCTGCACTAACTCTTGCTGCTTAGAATGTAATAATAATTAAAAAAAACCCAACCAAAACCAAAGGAAGAAAGTTGTGTGATAATAATTAAGCTGCATTAAGTGAGACTTGAAGCTGCTGAAAACCTGAGGAGAAAAAGAAAACCTGTTTTAACATAAATAGTGCACTTAGGGATTATTCCTTCGTTTGTTGCTGTAATTCCTTGCCTCTGGAATGGCAGCATTGTCTCTTCCTGTAAACATCTCTCTCATGATCAATTATATAGTGGTTATCTTGGGTTTTGTTTTGTGGGGGTTTAAATCTCTAGTCAAGTAATTGCTTGATATGGGCATGATTTAAAAATATACATTTGGGATAATTTATCTGAGCAGCTTTTCTGGGAGCTTCTATCTCCAAAGACCAAAAATAAGCTTTCTGAGGGCGAGCTGCTAAGATTTTTATAACAAGACTCAATATTTGGTGATTCTGCTTAAATCTGAGATGCTTTTTTGTAACACTCCTGTACATATATGAAGATGCTTGTGATGAGTCGAGAGGGGTATTTTTTTTGTTTGTTTTGAGTGTCCCCTTGCACGTCACATTCTCTGGATGATTCTTTGGCTCAGATGGGTGGGAGAGGAGGGGAGTGGATGGTTGTGATAGAGTTTTGGTGCTGTTTGAATGCTTGACTTACCCACACATTTTAATTTAATGGCCAGGGCTGAGTGGAGGCCGTGCTGGGTGAGAAACAGGGTTATTTCTTAGATTTCCCAGTGATACTGCTGTTTGCACACCCCCTTGTGAGGTTTGCCCATTGCTCAGTCACTTATTCTTTCTCAGATACAAGGGTTTGAGCTTGTTCACTGAACTGCAAACCTCTCAGCCAGGAGAGGTGGGAGCAGATCCCTCCATTTGTAATTCTGATTCTGTTCAAAGAGTCTTTGGGAGTTTATCAACAGATTTAGTGAGTGAAATCTATATTCAGTCAACAGACACCAATGAAAATATTAAGCCAGGCCAAAGACAGATGCTGTGGCTTTGTACCTGCTCTCACTTTCCAGTCAGGTTGTGGCTCACTGATGAATTGTCAAGTGCAGTTTTCCACCCTCTCCCTGTCCAGCCTTACACTTGCCTTACAGGGAGCAGATTCAGTGTGATGTGCTCATGAGGAAGCAGAAGGAGAACTGTCCACAGCCTTTTAAACCAAGGCTCTGCCAGCCCCAAAACCAGAGCACAGGGAAACCAATTATAAAATGTGGAAATTCTGCTGTTTATCTCGATTCCTCTAGGAAATACATCTGCTAAACCCATCAATGGGTTGTCCTTCATTTCATGGTAGTGTTTGCCCTCTGCCTGGCCATTAGGACTGTTTTGGTTTTTCTTGTATAACCCTGGGATATTTACATGATTAGAAATTCCGGTCGCTTCCCAGAAACACGTGTTGTGCCCTGACATAGCCAGAAAAGCAATGTATGAACTGCCCTGATTCTAAATTCAGTGCAGTTTTACTTAACATTCAGTGCCTGTGTAAATATAAAATTTTTATTAATAGGCGGTTGATTTGCAGTAACAATGTACCTGGAACCTGAATAATATCCCATGAAGCTGCCACGCAGTCCCAGCTCTTGGTGCTGTGTCCCTGTGGAGATGCTGCTCTGTAGCAAAAACACAAATCTTTTTCCCTGTGATTGAGTCCTGAGAAACACGGGCTGTTTGTGAGAGAGATGTATTGAAATGGTTTTGATGGATAATTCCCCCTCAGCACCAGGAGCCGTGAGGGTGGTGAAGTGCTGGCTGGGTTAAGCTGTGCCTGCCCAGGGATCCCCTGGAGCAGCTGTGTGTGCAACCGCAGCACATCCCTGCAGCACATCCCTGCTTCTCCAAGAGGGGAAACCCGTGGGGGAAGTCTTGCAGTAATTATTTTGCTGTTACTCCATAATCTCTCCCTTTTCTGTCAGCATCACTCCGTGGGGCACAGGGAGATTGGGCCTTGCTGTGCAAGGGGACAAAAGTTTTTGGAAGGAGAAGAGAGGCTCTCCAGTAAAAAATATCTGGTATAGAGGGATTGATAATCGTGTTAGCTGGAGGTAATATTGGAAAAGAGGCTTTATGAAGGCCTTTGTACTAAAATATTGCATGCTGGCTCAGGAGCAGATGGTGCCTTCTGAGAGAGAGCCTAATCAGGTTACTCTGATTTTCATTTTATGTTTTTATAACCCAGTATTATCTACTTTTTGTGTAATCTGGTAGACTAATAACATAACAAATATCTAACTTTGGGGAATTATCCACTTGTAGAGTAGATTTGGGTATTTTCACATAAAAACATTATTAATCTAAATCCCCCTATTTGAGATACTGAAGGGTTCATTTGCAGTGTTAACTCCAAAACCTTTCTCTTAAAGGCCATAAGAATAGTATCCTCTTTGAAAAACTATCTTTACTTGTAAAAGTCTGATTCACATCCCATTGATTTTAACAAAAGAATTCCCATAAGCTTTAGATCAAGCTTAGAGATTATTTGCAGCAGAGTTTATAGTATTTGGACAAGTTAAAAAGGTGCCATTAAAAATTCCAGAGTGCACAGAGTCATAGAATGGTTTGGGTTGGAAGGGGACATAAAAATGATCTATTTCCTGTGCCAGGGGCAGGGATGCTTTACTTTAGACCAGGTATCCAAGTGCTCAGTTCTGACTGCAGTGAGAGGAAGTGAGGAAACCTCAGAAGGCTGTTCTGGTGTTTAGAATAATGGGCTGTACATTGATTTGTGTCCATCACTGCTGCCTTTTCCCGTCCTCTCAGTCTGTAACTTTTGATTAAACAGCAGCCCCTAAACACAATTTGTCATCTCAAAGGCCCTCCCTGTGCCTGTGCTTTGAGATCAGTCTGTTCAGTCTCCAGCTCCTTTTGTGGTGAAGGTGCCACGGAGATGTTTTTGGAGATGAAAGCCTTGGATCCACTGTTACAGCCCCCTCTCACTGCCAGCCCTGTCTGCTGTGTTCCCACAGGCTCTGCTGGGCTCCAGAGAGATCCTAAAAATTCCTCTATTAAAAACTGTGCTTTAAAATGCTCCTTTCCTAAGCTTAAGAAATCCCAGAGGATCAGTCTGCTTAGTTTGCTTGCTGGTTGCTCCTGTCTCGAAAATGTTGGATTGAGTTAAGTTCAATACTGCTTTAAAAAAGCAATATTTATATTTTTCATGAGTTCTGCGCTGGGTATGAATTACTGACAGGTCCACTCCATCTGCTGCAGTCATCTTCATCAAATGTACTGCTAAACCGAGCACGCAGGAATCAGATTTTCCTTGGAACATCAGAGTGGTGCTGTCAGAATGTAAAAGTTATCTCAGACAATGAAAACAAACAATAAGCCCAAGCAAACACATTAAGGCAATTTTTGGGTGCTCTGTGCAGAAAGTGGCAGCAGCCCTGGTAAGGGCTGGGGTCTGGAGCTTCAGATGGTTTAGAAACGTTGGAATTAATGAGTCCTTAAAACGGGACTAATTGATTTTGCTGCTGCACGGGGCTCACGCGTGGTGTAAATCCAACTCCAGCCTGGGAGGGCTCGTGGCTGCCTCCAAACCTGCCTTCCCTTAATGAACTCAGGACGTTCCATTTTTCACACAACTATTAACATATCAATAACTCATTTGGGGAGTTTTAATTTAGCTTTGACCAGGTAATTGATGGCCCCCTAAGAGCTGCCTTCAGGAGTTGCATTATCTTCTAACTATTTTTTTAATACAAATTAATATCAAAGTTTTATGGTTATGGAGATTATTTTCTACAATTTACTTACTTTTCACTCGCAAAAGTAACATTTTTCTCACACTCTAATAAAAATTTGTTTATCAAAATAAAAAAGCCCCACTTCATTTCCAACAATTTTCTTCATAAACACACTTTCCTTTGCTCTTGATTAATTTATAATGAGCTTAATGGTTTAAGTGTCAACATTTTCAGCCAATTTAATGCAGATAGTAACTGTGTCCATCTCAGCAGTTGGATCAAGGATCACCCCAAAAACTTTGGGTGCAGTTTTACCTGGAATAAAAACAGCCTGAAATATATTCCAGTATTTCCAAAGAACCTTTCTAATGCCACTTTCTTTAGAATTAAAGTAGAAATGAGTGTGAATGTAATTGTCTTGTAATATTCAATTATAAGCACTGCACTGGAATTTTATCTTTATTTGCTCTATCAAATGTCTTATTAATTGTATTTTATATCCTCACTCTGTAAATCTATCACAGTTTCTTTGATTAATTTTCTAAATCAATTAAACTAACTAGTACAGTCTCATTGAATGAAAAAATATACTCTGATTCTTTTTTTTTTTTTTTAAGTAGTTTTTCCAATAAAAATTGCCAAGGAAGATGTTGTTAACAGGATCATTAGGTGATGTGAGATTGCTGATTTCAGAGATGAACATTTAAGTTCATTTTCCAGCAAATTTTTTCAATTATTGTCTGGAGTAGAAGTCTCAGCAGCTGCTGGAGGGCTCAGCCTGGAGAACAGGAGGCTGAGGGAGACCTCCTTGCTCTGCAACTCCCTGACAGGACAAAAAGAAACGGCCTAAATTGCACTAAAGGGAAGATTTAGGCTGGAAATAAGGGAAAAATCTTCACCAAAAGGGTTCTCAAGCACTGGCAAAAGCTGCCCAGGGCAGTGATGGAGTCTCCATCCCTGGAGGGATTTAAAAGCCATGAGGATGTGGCACCTGGGGACACGGTTCAGTGGTGGCCTTGGCGGGGCTGGACTCCATGGTGTTAAAGATCTTTTCCAGCCTAAATGGTTCTCTGATTCCACGAAAGCTTTACAGAACTTGAGGTTTCTTTGTATCCCCACCAGGATGTTGACGTGTGATGAATGGAATGCCTGGCTGTGAACACTGCCATGTTCTCACTGTAATTTCTTATGCCCTCCCTAAGTATAAAAACCAGTTTGCTGCATTAGGAGTGTGTGATTTCCACTGTTAACTTAAATGTTTTTTCGGAGCAAAATAGCTGTTTATTACTGAGGGTAACCACCCCGTGGCAAAACAAGAGAATGGAATGCAGAGGTGTTTATTATTGACTGATTAGTGCACAAATGCTTTGACTTGGTGCTGATTCTTTTCGAGCCTATTGATGTGTGAACTTGTTTCTTCCAGTATAATAATTTTTAAGTTGTTTCACCCTCATGCTCAGCGATATGTCTAATAGCACAGCTGAACTCAGTGTGGCTTCTCATCAAGTATTAGAAGTGAAGGGAGTTTCTTCCTCCCAGCCCTACACTTTGATTTCCACTTCTGTGCCTGTCCCAGGCTGCAGTAGAGGAGCTCTTTGCTCCACAGGCTTTTCCTGGAACTTCACATTTCCTTTTATCTTTTTGGGTTTTGAGCTTCCTCTGTCCTGTTCCTCAAACCCTTGAGTGTTTAGATGTGTTCTCTAAGTTAATCCTCTATCTTCTATAGTCAATAAAAGGGCATCTAATCCACGTGGAAGTCAAGTAGCCAAGTGTGTAATGCTGCCTTCACAGAAACCTTTGTTATGTAGCAGCTCTAAGAACAGACTTGTGTTAGACAATGACATTATTGACTCCTTCAGGCCCAAACCAGTGATCTAGCTGCTTTGGATGAAAGGAAACCCCTCCCTATCCACACCCAGATCATCTCTGTCACAGCCCATGGTCTTGTCTGTGATGAGGTGACAACTGGTGATGACATAAATGCAGGAAGTTTATTTTTCTGCTGCCTTTGATTTTTACTTTCATTTTTCAGTGAACTGTGTGTTATTCCTTGAGTGTCACTCTTTAATAGGCTGCCTTTCACTTGTTGAGAAGGTTTTCAATAAATCTGGCTTTGCAGCATCCTGATGATTGCCAGGATTGTCATCGCCCCACCAGTTTGCAGCCTGGAGGTCACTGGTGTAATTTGTTCTTTCTTGCATAACTTCTTATTGCATTTAAACTGCCCCCGTCTCACATGTTGGAGCTTTTTCTGTGTGTCACCATAAGCTTCTTACATTATCTAAACAGAGAAAAGGCCTAGAGGCATCTGAGATCTTTATTTCCTGTAAGTGTATTTGAAGTGAGGCTGGTTTTGATTCTGCAACATCTTCATTTATACCCAGTGAATATCATATGAGGCTGTCAGGTCTGAGGCGTTGTGTGGATAACACTCTTCTGGTTTCAGTGTGGTCTTTCTCTTCCCCACGCAGAGCCATCACTCTGGAGAACCAGCTGGTGATCCTGGGGGTGTCAGTGGCAGATGCAGGAGGTTACTACGTCCAGGCAGTCAACGAGAAGAACGGGGAGAACAAGACCAGCCCCTTCATCCATCTCAGCGTGGCACGTGAGTATCCAAGCTGTGGAGAGTGTGCTGAGGCTGCACACAGGCCTCACAAAGGCTCCCCAAATTAAAAGAGCCTCTCTAACCAAGCGTTGGACCTTTAAAGGAGGTCAGTGTTTCCTGCTTGGTTTGGAGCACACTGAACTCCTTGTGCAAAAGAGAGACCTAAGGGAGGAGATGTCCTCCACAAATGACCCTCAAAGCCCTTTGTCTGGTGGTTTGCTTTGTGCAAGGCAGGTACATGATGATATCCCTCACTGTTTATTGGGAAGTTGTGGTTATAATTTCTTTTTAATGCAGGTGTTTATAATGTGTTGTTTTCCATTGTGCCTAAGTAAACAAGTCATCCTTCTGAGTGCAAATTTATTTATGAATCTATTCCCAGTTTATGGCATTATTTTTACCTGGAGTTATCAGAGTCCCAGGGAACATGCATTTCATTGTTATTACTTATTATTTTACATTACACAGGTTGTATTAATACCAGCACTTCAGAGATAGTCCATGAGGGAGTTTTGCAGCAGAGCAGAGGGAAAAGCAGCAGAGCACTGGGGTCAGGGAGATGGCTGCACACTGACTCTGCCCAGGTGCACATTCAGCAGAAATGTGCACGTGCAAACTCTTGTAAACATCCAGTAAACCTGTTTGCATGAAAAATTAATATCCTAAACATTTGAAATGGCTTGAATCCTTGTATGAGGCACTTGATAAAAGCATTATTTATGTCGCAGTGGGAAAAGGAAGTGTGTTAGTGCTGTGGGAATGGGGAAGTTCCTCCTTTTGCTTGTGGAGACAGGGAAGAGGTGGTGGAGAAAATCACTGATGACAACAACAGCCCTTGTAATTTGGGCTTCTAGAAGATGCAGGACTCTGCTCTAGACCAATGGCATGATGAGATGCCCCAGATCTCCTGATCTTGGGTACCAGTAGATTTTGGACAATCCCTGTTGGCTCATTCCCTTACACTACCAAAACTTGGGAGTCTGGGCAGGAAATCTGGGAAACTGCTTTTGGTACTGTGCTTGTGTTTGTCAGAAGTTCGTCTGAAACATTACGGTCCTGTGAAACATTCAGTTTCTAAGAAAATGTCATTTTTCTGCTGAATTTCCTAACTGGATTTCAAGGAAAGCTGTTCTGACACAAACACAGGGAGTCCTGGCACTGGGCTGGGGTCACTGGAGGCAGCAGCTGGGTGGTTTGCCATCCAGGAGACACAAACTTCTTTTTCCTTCCAGACAAATATCTAAACTAAATGAACTGCTCAGGGGTTTCATGTGTGTCTTTCTGAAGTGGAAATAATATTCCAAATCCACTTGTGAATTCTGGCTGTTCTGTGGCATGTAGATTGTAAACATTATTATTTCTGACAGTATGAAGAGGTTTGCTAACACTTTAGTAATTTCATTTTTAAAGCAAATTTGTGTTGTTTGTATTATGTGACCAATAGCATACTTCCCACTTTAATTTCATGTCTTAATTAATGCCAGAAATAGTCTGTGATCATGCATGCATAACAAGTGCTATGCAAAGCAGAAGGTAATATGGGCATATGGAAAAGAAAACACTCCAAAATGCTCACAGACTTGATACCATGAATGCAAAGTCTGCCTGGAATGTGGCAAATAGGAAAGATAAAACGGATAAAAGAAAATGAAGGATGAGACAAGATGGAAAGCCAGAAATGAATTTGCTTTTAGAATTAATGTCAGCCAATGAGGTTTTCAAATTGACACCTTGATATCCAGGGTTATTAAGGCTGTGTGCATGTGCTGAAGGAAGGCACTGGCTGTAAGGCATTGGAGTCTGTAAAGAAAATTGGATTAATGTGGTTGTTCTGAACTTTGATCTGGGGAGGAAACTTGTGTGATGCATTACATAGAAGTGAATAAACATTTTTGATCTGGTAACAGAAAATAATCATTCAAAAATACAGTCCTGTAGCAATATGCAGAAAATGATTGCAGAAAAACGAGTATTTGGGAAGAGTAATAACGAATTGAGGCAAGGAGTTGGAAACAGATTGTTAAAGGTAACACAGATGAGGAAGATACTACATTGACTTGTCACAGTCTGAATCTTATGGGATGTTAGGAGCCATGACACTTGTAACTTTCCATTAGGACATGTATAAAATTTAAAAACAGTTTAATCAAAATCCAATAAACCCCAAGTAAAGCGGAATAGCCAATCTCTGTGCAAGTAGATTATATATTAATTATTGAGTACAACCTTGCTGCATGACTCAGCGTGCACACTGCCACAGTTATTGAGGGCAGGAAGAAAAAAACCCCATGGATAATTCCCAGGGCAGTCATTCTCTGAGAACAGTGTTAGATATGCACAGCTCGTTATTCCTTGAAGGAGACCAGTGTCAGATTTGCTTCAGCCTGTAAGAAAAGCATATTTGCAGAATCATTCTAACAGCTGAGAAAGCTGTAATCTCTCCTGTTCTGCTCCAAAGTACAAGAATGACAGCAGGAGAAAGGTCTGGCTCTGAGCTGAGAAGAGGATGAGTTACAGGGCCTTATTCTGCAGATTAAAGTCTCTGTTGAATTGTGGCTGAAGGTAAACGGAGCTTGAGCATCACCTGGAAAACACACTGAGCTGTCCTTCAATTAACAACTGTATTTGATGTGTGTGGTATAAAAAGATTAGACGATGTTGAGCATGTTTCAAAAACAGCCTAAAAGCCCCGATCACACTGAATTCTCCAGTGGGGCTCTGAGTATTAATAGCAAAGACATTTTGTTTCTTGTCAGTCTAAACTGCAGCTCGCTGAGTCCAACACTGTGAAGTCTCACACCCACCCATCGCCCTGATTGCAAACATGCGGGGAAAGCTGGGAAACAGCTCCCAGAGAAAGCCTGCACGCTTCTCAGGGCTGCTTTGCTCTGCTTGGGTTTGCTCTACTCCGTGTTCTGAGCTTGGCCACACGTGGGGAATGAAAGCTCAGGTTTTTTGGGACATTTGGGTGTTTCAGGCACATGCCCCGTCCCCATCGCTCACTCCTCACGCCCCTGGTGCAAAAGCACTAAAGATTTATTTCCCAGCAGATCTGCTCACTCTGTGAGAAGATCCAAATATTGAGCAGTGTTTTTTTCCTTCACAGCTGAGTCCCCAGCTTGGCTGAACACCCGTGTTCCACATGCCTGCCCTAAACCCATGTGTCTGAGTGTGACACAGGGCGAGGTCCACCCAGCTCTGCTTGAAAATCATGGATGTTTCTTTCAAGTGGACTTATTTCCACTGATTTCAGGAGGATTAGATCATCTGTGAGGTGACAGGCTCTGGGGAAATAAAAATTATGTCCAACAGGGAGCATATTGGGAATAACGTCACCTCTGAAATTAGTGTGAGGTGTCATAAATTAGTCCTAAATTTAAAATGTCTTAAAATGAGTTGAACTGTGTACTACACTAATGAAAATCTTGCCACTTTTTTTTTTTCCTCTTTTTAACCATATGTCAGAGCTTTCATGTAAATAACACAAAATTTTGGCTTGGAAAATCGGAAAGTCTGAAAGTCAAGAGTTTGGCAGTGGAAATAGTAACAAACACTCGCTTTGGGTTTTAACTCAAATTACTCACTTACTCCTTGTTGAGAATTCTCTACTGCTGCTTGGGAGGGTTTCAGTACAAACCCCATTGCTGAAACTTCCTGACTTGATTGGAGTGGTGTGAGAATTAATCTGTCTCTGGGCTGGTACAGGCTTTTGGGATGTAAATACAGCTCTTCAATAACAACACTTGGAAAATCGTAAATATTTTATTCTTGTTTCCATCTATTGAGTGATAGGGTTCGATTATGGTATTGTAAATGGATCCTTAATTGTTGAGGCTATTTCTTTCATATGCCCATTGTGCCATGGCCAGACATACCCTGCAGCACAGATGGTCGGGTCTGTTCCTAAGGATTGTGACTTGTCACGGAATAAAGTGGCATTCTTTGATCTTACGAGTGTTGGCAGGGCACCTAAAATTGAAGTGTTTATTCAAGTAAGGCCGTTGTAAAATCCTCACTTCCTTGAAGGCCATTCTCAGTGTAACAGCTAAATTTCTCTGAATCTGCATCACAACTCTCCTGGTTGTAGTGTGGAACTTAAAAAACAAACAAACAAAACCAAATCAAACAAAAAAACCGCCTCAAAACCTTAAATCTCCAAAAGTAATGATAAACAACCCCCCCTCCCCAAAATAAAAAAACAAAAAAAACCCAAAAAAAACTCCCAGAAACACCCAAACAAACAAAAAAATTAATTAGTACATGGTGCTTTGCTGTTGGCTGTGCCACTTTTGCATGAAGGTTTTTTGAGGATAAAGGGGGAGCAGGGGCGTTTAGAGCTTCTTAGTGAAACCACGAGGCATTTTACTGCTTAAGTCAAGAGTTTAAGTGGGTTTATTAGAAGGGAGGGGAAAAAAAGAAAGATTCATGGGGAGTTTTTACTGCTGTGAGGAGCTGGCTGAGGTATTCCCTGCAGGGCACTCATTCTCTGTCCTTCCAGTTTATGATGTGACACCACGGCCAGGCGCTGAGGCCACTTGGGAAGAAGCTGGCCAAGCCCTGGTGAGGCATTTCCAAAACTGACCTCAGCACAACGCTTCATGTGAGCACCGCTGGCCTAGTCCTGGAAACTTTGAACAGCATGCTTGGCTTTTTCTGAGTCCAGTCAAAGCATTTTCTGAGAAACGTGGGCCTCAGTGAATGATTTAAATGGCTGGCTTGCAGGAGGCGGGTGTGTGTAAGCTGTTGTGACAGTTTAGATGGTCCTGCTTCAATTGGTTTTGCGGCGCTAATCGTCCGGAACTGCAATCCAGGGCCTTGCTCCTGCACCTCCTGGTGAAGCTGTGAAATATTGAGATGCATGTCGCTCCAACAGATTTATTAGTAAATTAGATAGTCCCCAGACCTGTTGGTAGCACCAAGAGATACAGAGTGTTCTGCAGCCTGATGTCATTTTCTGATGCAGGCTTCGTGAAAACAGAAAACAAGATTGATGAAAATTTTAAAAACCTTGCCAGACAGCATTTCTGAAGAGTCAAAGATAATAAAGCCAATTATCATTTAACGAAGATAAATGTTTCCCTTGGGCACTGGCAATGCTTAAAAAAAAAAAAGAAAAAGAAAAAAAAAAGTAGTAGGGAAAGAAAAAAGTTGGGGACTGAAAATTAAACTCCTGGCTTGGTTGCATTGCAATTAATTTAAAGTATGAAGGTGTCCTGTTATTCTGCTCATCTTTCACTTGCGACCAGAAGAATTTTATTCTGTTGTGGCAGACACTGACATGAAGCTAAATAGACCCTGCTTGTCTATGCTTGGTGCCTATTTTGTTCTTCAGCTTAACATATCAAGACATAAACTTTACAGAAGGCAAAAGTCCCATTTCAGGCTCACAGGGACTGAATTTACCTCCAAGTTCTTGTTTGTTTGGTTTTCTCCTGTCGTGATTGCACAGGACATTCAGGTCACTTTTAGCATCTGTAAGAATGAAATATTCTTTGTTGTCAGGCAGGAAGGAGGTGGGGGTTTACCTGTTGGTGTGTTTGAGATGATGTTCCTCTTGACATCCCTCTGTCAGGTGTGGTAAGAAGATAAGTTCTCAGAAGATTCCGAGCAGACGTTTTCCTCTCTGGAAGAGAGCATTTCACTAACGTGATTTTCCATATTAACCGTCAGGGTTCATTCAAGTCAGCAGATGCTGAGGATCCTTCATGGATGTGTTTGAAGCACAAAAGGCATGAATTTTTCATAGCCAGCCCCAGCTTTCAGGTGTAGGCAGGAAAAAGGAAAAAAGGCAAGGGCTGGCACCCCCAGGGAACAGATATTTCTATTCTGACGTCAAATTCACACAAGCTCTATGGACTTGTCAGACTGGTTTTGGTTCATGCCAAGAGAATTGATTTCTTTTAGCCTCTCTGGGTCAGTGCTGTGGAGGGGCATTTAGTGTTTCTATGATGCTTTTTTTACCTTTTTGCTGTTATTTTGGTTAGGGAAAAAGAAGGAATATGGGATGAGATGAAATTGCATTTCTGTGCTGTGACTGTACCTGGTTTCCCAAGGTTGTGACCGAATGCTGGGGAACAGTGTGGAACAGAACTCAGCTCAACAGAGCAGAGCTCAGCCCTCTGTGAACTGGTTTTAGGTTGCTCTTTGAAAGGATCACATTTCCTCCCCAAAGGTTTGGCTCTCTCTTTGTCCAGCAGGATTTCCAGGAAGGACATGAGGGTGGGGTTCCATGAGGAACTGTGAGCCTTTGGCTTTGAGTGACACTGAACATTTGATTGACACTACACGAGCCTCAGTCATCTGAAATGTTAATTTGAAGGAGTCTGTGGAAGTGTTTGGGGTCTGATACTCAACCCTAAGGACACATTCTGTGTAAAAGCCATTTTTAATACCCTGGTCAAATACTGTCACAGTGCTTTTTCTTTTATTGCTGCTCTATTTTCAAGGGCATACATTTAAATGAGAATCTTTTTTTCTTACTTTGAGGATAGAGTGCAATTAAACACGTCTCAGATGCATGCTTATGTATTTAAGTCAAACACATTTTAATAACAATAATAGCTGTAAGAAAAAGGACTAAGTTGAGTTAGTGTTAAAGATTTGGGGTTGATATATTGGAATGAATGTTAGTTTAAGCTTTATCCAGAGCTGGAATTTCAGTGGAGGCTGATAATTCCCAGTGCTTTATCCTATTAGCTACTGCAAAAAGTGACACTGGACTGCAGTGAAGACTGACTTTATATGCATTACAAAGAAGTAACAGATGATGTCCAGGATTTATCAGCCTTCTTGGACTCCAGATTTCATTGTTAGGTTTTTCTAAAGCATCAGCCAGATCTCTTCCATAATTCTCTTTCCTCTGCTTAAAGAAAGACTTTGCTCACTTTTAACTGCAGGAAACCCGTGGTTAAAATGACAGATTGCTGAACTGCAGGGACAATAAAGGTGAGCTGAGAAACCTTTGTGACAGCTCGAGCCTTTTTCCTGGATTTTTCCAAATATGCTATCAGTGCTCTTCCTGATAAATAGCGGAATATTGGTTGGTCTCCAGTTCCATCTTCCTCTGGACTATTTTTGATAAAAATTAGTGCCACATGTGGTGCATCTGCTGCAGCCTCTGCCCTAGGGCATCAGGGTCTCCTCTGCTGGTGGCTTTTGTCATGGAAAGATGACAAAATGAACTTTCTGTGAGAAAGTTGTTTCAGTCTTCCTATTAGAGAGAACTTGAACGGCCTAAATCACCATAAAACCTATTCAAATATCTGGCACTTAATTTTCATCATATCGCATCAACAAATGTAATGAAGCTTTAAATGTGTGGTTTATGGGAAGAATAGTTATTTCCTTCCCTCCCAAGTGCAACAGAGAACCCTGTTGTTATGGGGACTCCTCAGTGGCTGGTGAAACTACAGAACTGCACCCGAACCGAGGGTCTGTTCCCTCAGCAGATGCACATACATTATTCATGTTGCTCTGAAAAAATGGCAAATGCTGAGGTTTCTATAATCAAACTTTTTCTTTTAACATGGCTTCTTGTTACACTTGTCTGCTTATGAGGTTTGAGGGGGTTAGAGGGTCTGAGAGAGAGCTGGAATGCACACACAAACACAGGCTCCAAATCCTGGGTTGTCTCCTAAACCCTTTATTTATATCTGACACATGCAATTAATCTCTCCCTATCTCTAATCACTTTTGCTATTACATTCATCGGAGTGATTTGTATCCTATCTCTGTCACTGCTCAGTAATTGATATGTGGAGATAAGGGATTCTTAGAGGACACAAACAAGGAAAAGGGAAAATTGAATTTACCTTGCAATCATTTTATAAAATGTGACACCCATCAATTATACATGCCATCCAGGAAAATGCCATCTTGAACAAACTGCGATGATTTGTTGGAAGATCAGCAGAAGAGAAATGCCAGAAAACTTTTCTAGACAGAAGAGTATTGCTGGTTCAACAGACAGGCTTTTCAATCTCATTGGTCCACCTACAGTGTTTTTAAATAATACTGTAGAATTTACAAAGAAAGTATCATTTTTGATCCGTGTTTTTCTCCAGTCAATCTTGTACTAATACTTCAGAGCGGAATAAGATGAAAGGGAGCTGTTGAAATAAACATTGTTTTGATCAGACATGAAAAGATGATGTTGGTTCCTCGAGATTAAATCATCTTTCATGGGCAGAAATGGTAAAATTGATAGTATAATCCAATTCCAATTTAAGCACATTCTATCATGAACATATTTCTATTTAGTTTCTCTTTTCCATTTCTGTGCAGCGATAAGTGAACTAATTTTCTCACTCTTGTGTAAGTACTTTGTGCTCATGATTAGTTCTAATTGTTGGCATGAGAGTAGTAGCTCCTGTCCATACTTGTAAGTTTAAGCACTACTGTGGGATCTTGGAAAAGCTTTTTAATATGTACTGATAATGCCATAAAAACGAGTGTATAGATGAATAATATAATAACAGTAATAGAAATCATAAAACTGAGAAGATTTAAGTCAAACAACATTCAGTGTTGGCAGCTTCCCGGGCCCATCAGTCTGGCGAACTGTCTTTTCCCTGGAACTATTTATCTCTTTATCCTGTACACCCCAGCTCCAACTGCACTGCCTAAAACCTCCCCGAGCAGCCAGAAGCCCAGTGATTTGTAGGCATTTGTACAGGGCTTTGCATTTCAGTTCCTGTAAGGATCCTAATGCTGAAGCTTTAGGAGGAGCAGCTACTGGAGACTGGTGTATCAATTTACCCCTTTTGAACATTAGCTCTTGGTTTCTTTTAAGTCTCCTTCTGCTGTGCCAAACTCCTGGAGTTTTCCAAGGAGCTGACATGAAGTATTTTGCTTTGATTCCCAACTTTACACAGTGGGATGTATTTAAGGAATAATTCTCATTTATTTTAAGTTGGCAAACCCTTTTGAAGGCTTTCTACTAAGAACCTGTAACTGACTGAAGTGAGCTTGAGCTGAAAGATGCTATTTAAAGGAAAAACAAACAACCAACCCCATTTAAAGAAAAACATCCCAGAATTGGACTTGGATGATCCTTGTGGGTCTCTTTCAACTCAAGATAATCCATGATTTTCTGATCTGAGAGCTGTGTCCTGGTCTGCAGTGAGACAAGTTGTCCTGGCTGGGCTGTGAGTGGCAGAGTGCAGAGACACCAAGCTCTTGCTTAGCAAGACAGTGACAAGCATTTGGTTTCTTATGAACCAGATAAATTCGCAGCATGTAGAGTGTTTTGAGGTGTTTTTTTTAAATCATAGAAGGACTCTTCAGTATGGAAAAGAAATACTTGAGGAACTGTTTGATAGTCTTCTTTAAACTGTTGTGTTAGGCAAGCTTGAAATGTCTTCTAAACAAGGAAGATAAGGAATAGATAAATATGGATAAGGAATAGTAAATATGGTCAAAAGAGATGTTGAGTGGAGTTTGTTCTGCACTGAGTTACTGCAAAAGCCTAAATATATCCTAAAGCTTCCTGCACATGCCAAAGGTCTGCGTGGCAGAGCTGCCCTCCCAGCGTCTTGACAAAAGCTAATTTTCATCTCCAGCTTTCACAGACATATGGTTGCTTGAGGGTTATCGTTTTTAAAGCTCTCCATATTAAAGATGTTTTTAATTTCTTCTCAATATACATCATAAAACAGGGAAATTGAATAAGAATGGAAAAGCCTTGGATGTCTGTCTCATCCTTCTGCCAGAGAGATGTGATTTGTCCAAGTAATTGTGGAGTGCAGACAACAGCCTGGGCATTGGAAAAAAATGGAAAAATAGTGATTGCACTGCAACCCAAGCACTGAGGAGTCAGGACAGGCAAGATTCAAGGTCACCTGTACAGCTATAAATATTCTTTTTAGATTTTAGTAAAGACTTCCTATGAATTTTAAAGTAATTTAGAATAATTGGTCCTTTCTACCCCATTTGTAATAGGAAGACAAACTCAGACCTGGTGTAACCTGGGCTGCCTCCCCTGATGTATGTAAAAGCTGCATCGATTTCCTGTCCCCTGGGCTGTACCGTGGGAGCTGCAAATTGCCAATCCAGGATGTTTGTTATCCTTTGGTTTTGTCCTGCTCCGTTACACATCTTGTTGTGTGCAGCTGGGGAGTGGTTTAGACATTGGAGCAATCCAAAATTTGATTTTTTCCCCGACAGACTGTGCTATAAGGTAATGGAGACGCTGTTTTCTCTTCATGGACGGACTTTTGTCTACACTTTCAAGCCCTTAAAAAAGGCAGATTTGGGGATTAGGGATTATTTTTGAGGGTGGATAAATCATTCCAGCTATGGAATGTGGGAACAAAGTTACAGCTCCTCCAATACTGGAGAACATCACTGTTAAATAGCAAGTCTTTAAAGAACTGCATTTTCTGTGATAAAAATGGAGCACAGCAACCAGGAAAATGCACACAATGTCCTGGTCTCCTCCAAGGCCCTATTTGTGCAAAATCCTTACTAAATTTTGTCCAGCCAAGTTTGCTGTTTAATATCTCCATGAGCTGAGGATGAAGTAGCTTCTGCTGTTTGTGTGTAGGGAAAATTCTGCAGTGGAAATGTGCTGGATAAAGAAGGAAAAGCAGAGTAGTCGTGTCTGGTGAGTCGTCTTTTTTATTCCTCACTCATTCCTTCCACACTAAGGAGGGATAAAAGAAAATTTTGTTTTTTCACTTCGTGTGGCTGCATTTTGATCTGCTCATAAACCTGACTTAGTAAAGACTTGGTGAAGGCTTAAAAAGCCAGCAGTGTTGTACCTTCTGCAAATGCTGGGAAAGCAGCTCAAAGCCCGTGCTGCCTTCAGCCATCCTTGTGGATTTATCAGGTATCTGTGAGTGATACTGTCAAAGCTATTAAAGAAAGTAATTGGTAGTGAGTGATTAAATTGCAGATGGCCTTTTCAAGGTGATTATGAATATTAAATCAAGTCAGTAAAAGCTAGCTAAAAAGGCCCATGAAAGCGAGAAGTGAATATGCTGAGGATAATGGCCTGAAAAGAGGCTCTTGCAGGCATGCCATGCCCATCCAACCGACCAAAAAAACCCCAGCAAGCAGGGTAATTCAAGTGGGTGTACTGTGTCAAAGGAGGTGGTTAAATATCTCCCTTTTTAGGCTGTGACTTCCCCTGTGCAGAGAGCTCGCTGCTGTTTTATCCAGCTCTGTACGCCAGGTCTGTGGCTGCTGTCACTGAGCAGTGATGGCTCTGCAGAGTCCCCTGTGCTGGCAGGGCTGTGTCATTAACAGGGATCTTCTCCTGTTCCTCCCCAATTGTGACCGTGACAAATGTTTCTTTGCCACATCGTCCTGGAGCCAGGCCAAGAAATACTGTAAAGTGACTTAATTTCATCTGGTGATCTTCATCTCACAAAGCAAAGGTCAGATGGGAGTTGGGTTTTAGCTGAAAAATCTAAGGGTCGTTTTGTTCTGTGATTTAAAGCGGAAACTTCAGATGTGAAACAGAGACAAAGAAAACTGAAAAATAAATATTTTCATTTTGAGCCCTGCTGACTTAATTTTAATACAAGTGCATAGTGCTTTCACATAGGTCTAAATAGCTTGTGAACTGGGAGCCTGAGGGTTGTTTTTGTTGTGCATATTGTGATTATGGACTCATCACTTTAGGACCAATTTCATGCTTTCAAATAGAATTTGGTATGGTTGCTGATACTTCAACATATTATTACTGTATTGATCTCCAACATCATGCTGACCTATCTGATCTGCTCTTAAACTGTAAAACACCATGGGATTGATTCTGAAGATTTATATAAATGTGCTTTGCAATTTTTATTTATTATCTTTGGTGCAACAGGGATAATTTGTTTAATCACTTGAGGAGCACTTTCCCCTTCAGACAGTTTTTCTGCTTACCTGAATTATGTGGCCATTGTAATGTCGGTGGCTTTGTTGCATATTGATTCTTCATCTAAAATTAATATTCTTTCACTTGTGGGTATTCCCTTGGTAAATTTGATAGAGAATTCTGCTCATTCCACTACAACAGCACAGATTTCTAACACTGTTAGCTTAGAACTAGTCTGTGATCTCTGTGACAAACGTCTGTACCTTGCCAGTGTTTTAAAAACTCTTTGTACCATGCAAGTATTTTTAAAGCTTTTCTAAAAATCGTTCACCTTGATTGCTTGGTGGATTGCTTGTCAGTGCAACGGGTGTTTTTTTTAAGGGAGAGGAGGTTTAACCAGATGTTCAACATTTGCTTTTAACTGTGGAAAGACAAGTAATGCAAATATCCAATGCCCAAGATGTTATAGGGAATTAAAAAAGAGGATAATTTTTTTTTCTACTGAAAGAAGGAGTGAATTAGAGGAAGGCAATATTATGATTTTCCACCCTCAAGATGACATTTAAATGTAGCTTCTCTCTAAACTTTAACTCAAGAAGTGTCATGTGCAAAATGTAAGCACAGCCAATGGGTCCAGGCTGCTTAATATCGAAATCAAATTGCCAGAGTTGGGATTAACAGTTGCCACTTGCTTTTGGGGGGAGGAAATTGATCACTTCTTTCATGTGACTGGTGTGCTGTGTTCTAACTTGGAGGGCCTGAGGTGCTTTTAAAAGCAGCACTGTGGCCATGGCATCATCAGCAAACACAGCCCTGGTCTAGAGGAGGACTCTGATTAAATTGTGGTGACAGCTCTGGGTGTCACTGCAGAACAGGGGGATTTGCACCTCAGAGGCTAATGGGGTGAAATATGGAACCTGGCAGATCTTTTAGGACGTGGTAGTGACTGCTGAGTTGCTGAGCATAATGCAGAATTCATTTTGAGCAAACAAGTCTGGGGTGTTGTGCGTTTTTGTTAGGGCTTGTAAGGGTGTCACTGCAGTCAGCTGGGCTGCTTGAGGAGGCCTTTTTCTTGTGATTTAAAGGTGGAGAAGGCAGTAGAATTCTTAAAATTCCCAGATAAATCTTTTTTTACAAGGTTGTTACAAATGCTTTCGGAGGGTGTTTGTAATGGAAGAAGTGACAGACCTCTAATTAGTGTGGCAGCATGAGGCTGTAGCAGCTGTGGGAGGGATGAAGTAACACTGTTTATCTCGGGTTTATGGCCAGCAGATGCAGGTAGATGGTGTTTTTCTTGGTTCATTCTTTCACTGCACATACAAGAGGAGGTGTTTTTAGTTTTGTCAAAATATTTCTGAGATGTGAGACTTAAAACATACAAGTTATGAGTTTACTGTGAATAATGACCAAGCTGTTTTCCTGCAGCCTTTGCACACACTGGTTCTTTACGGCACCTTCTTTTCTGAACTATATTTTGCTACTTTTTAAGCAATGAAGCTATTTTCTGTGTGTTTCAAGGGGAGGTTTATGAAGTCAGCTGACAAGATTTCATTGCAATTTTTAAAAGACTGGTGTTTAACGAGTCCATACTTGGTTTGTGTGACTCAGGTACTTGATTTCACTTTCACTTCACAATGTCACAAACAACTTTGATGACTTTTTAGTATCTTAATACCACATTTACAGATGCTTCATGGCACAGCACAGCAGCAGAACGGAGAGCACAAACCTCATTTGTGTGTTAATGCTGGAGATGGTGTGTTTGTCATAAATCCTTATCCTTAACTGAGTGGTGTTCTTTAAATATTTATCAGAAGCGAATATGAATTACCTGAGTAATATTTGTGGCGTGGAATTTGTCAGCTGCATCTTAGAATAAGAATTTTCCGAAATAAATTTAACCTTTATGGTGAGGCATAAAGGAGCTGTAGAAAGTTCTGTCCATGGGTGCAAACAGCAAACACCAACGCTGTGTGTGCTGCCTCCAGAGGCAGTGGTCCCTGGAAAACCACTGGAATATCTCTGTAATCCCCTCAGTTCAGCCTCCCCTTGTGTTTGTCACACAGAGCTATCACAGAAACAAGGGGCAGACACAGTTTTTACAGACAGTGTGTGTGATAAAAAATAGGATGTTTGGTGAATCTGTCAGCTTTTGAAATATAGGGCAGAAGCCCCTCTTTTTCTTTTATTTAAGGGTACAGTGGTGTGTTTTAAGTGGTCTCAATGTTCTCAAGTGTAGTGAGCCTGTGGTTAGACTGAGACAAAGGTGAGCTGAATTGAACGATCAGCTCTGGAGGAAGAGAGACATCAAAGTTGTCTAATGCTGACTCCGACCTCTGCAAATTCAGCACAGGGAAGGGAGGAGCTTTTCCCCACAGCCAGAGTTGGGCCTTTTGATGAGCCTTTAAGAACAATGTCAGATATCTCTGCTTTTTCATCCTTGATCACCAAGAGAACTCTAAAATCTCTGTTTCAGAAGGAAATCCTGGGTAGCAGTCTCTGGAAATGTGCAAAGCTCACCAGAACTGCATTATAGGGAATGAAAAACCTCAGTGAAAAGTCTGGGTCCTGAGTGAGGGAAGGAGTGCACTGAATCAGAAAAGAGCATCTGGCTCGGAGTGCACTGGGTTGTAGATCACAGTTTTATGAGTTTGCAGAAGATGGGGACAGTTCTATTTTTTACTTTTTTTTTCCTCCCTCAAGATTGTATCATTGCAATCCATTCAAAAATTGCAAAGTAAGCTTAAGAAGAAATAAGAATCCTCTGTAAGTCACAGCAGGTTGTATTTTAGGCAATTCTCATTTTGCCGTTTTCCTCTGAATTTGTCAAAGAGTGAGTTTTGAAATGCCATAACCAAGTTGTTTATGCAGCTTAGGATTTATGGGAATGTGCTTTTCATTCACAAGGGGAGTGTGTGTGTGTTTGAATTCCTTTTTACAATATGCCACCATGATCCCGAAGTAATTCAGAGATTGATTTGTAAAACATTCTGAATCAATTAAGGCTTTAATCAGCAAGTGGCAAACTTCAGATGGCTCGTGGACTAATTTTACCATCTCCCATCAACATGAACCTAAGCTGGAAAAAGAAAACAATTAAGAGGATGTAATTATCTGTCCTGATTACTGAATTAGAAGAGTTTGTGTTTATTCCATCCCTATGCAAAGGGAGAAATCTGCTTCAAAAACCAATTTGAGGCAGCTACTAAATTGCCAAGGGGTTGCAGGGTGCAGTGTAGATATTTGCTGGGCCAGTTTTGGAGGAGGTTTGTAATCCACAGCTGTCAGACGAGTTCTGGCTGTGGAGCTTTGGAGGCTGTTCCCTGACAGCTGCGTGGTGCACCCTGCAAGTGCTGGTGCTGAGAGGGCTTTTGCTCCCCGTGCTGGAAATTAGTTTGGATTTTCCAGACAGTCTCATCCACAGTCACCTGTCTAAGCACATATCAGGTCCTTCTATCTGGTGATCAAAAGAAAGAAATCTTTCTAGAAGGCAGGAACTGATGTTCAAGTTCCCACATGAGAGCAAACTGTGCAGAAAGCAGGGATGGAAGAGCATCCCTGCGTGATCAAAGGGTCTCATTACCCTGTGCTTGTGGCAAGCAGAGTTATTTAAGTTATTGGTGTTTTGCAAATGAAATAAACTTATGGAAATACAGCAAACTGTTACGTAATTCTTTCCCAAACCAGGCTTTGAGTTTTGGTCGGATTTTTATTTTCAGCTTAGCAGTGAGATAAACACAGATTTCTGATAGACTTTCACTTGCCCTTTAATATTGTCCCAGATGTGATCAGAATCCACAAATTGCATAAAACCTCTCATAAACCCCCAGCTTACAACACTAGTGTAATTTCTCTTGGAATATTTAGCAGAATGTTAATCCTGACATATTTAGCTGCCCTGCTGGAGGATTGTTGCTGCATTCTGTGCAAAGTTGAGAATAAATGCCCAGAACTCCAGTGAGTTATAGGTCAATTACAGTAATTGGAAGGAAAAGTAAACAAGAACCCTTAGTAGTATCTAGCAGAAGCGATGCCTTTATTTTTTTATTAATGAGCAGTAAGCAAGCCTGTCACCAATCACTGACTTTGAAAAATGTGCCATATAACTTACTCCTATAAATGGTATCATTTCTATGTAGTATATGTGTCTCTGGGTAGTACTGGGTTTATTAAATACTGTTGAACAGAATTTTCAGTTGAATGAGATTAAAACTGTCATGTTAAGAAAAATGAACTTTATTTAAGCAGCAAGAGATAAAGCTGCCTCATCAAAGAATCACAGAATAGTTTGGGTTACAAAGGACCTTAAAGCTCATCCAGTGCCCCCCCCCGCCATGGGCAGAGATACCTTTCCCTATCCAGGTTGTTCCAAGCCCCATCCAGCCTGGCCTTGGACACTTCCAGGGATCCAGGGGCAGCCACAGCTTCTCTGGGCACCCTGTGCCAGGACTCACCACCCTCACAGGGAAGAATTTCTCAGTGTATTTGAAGAACTGAGCGAGTTCCAGACTGTACCTGGTTTGGACACTGTTGTGGTTTGAAAACAAACCAAGTGAGAGGCTCTAAGTCAGAAATACAATTTAATGAGAAGAAAATGAAAATAAATAAAATAAAATAAATGCAACAATACAAAAAGAAAAACCACTGACAGAGTCAGAATCCAACCTGATCAGGGTGATGGATGCAGTCCAGGTGAGGTGGTCTTCCTGAAACAGTGATCCTGTAGAAAGGTCTAGTAGCTCAGGTCCTCTGGGAATCCAGTGGGTGAAGGCTGCTTCTACTGTCCCAAATCCCAGCTTATATCCAGGTGAGAATTCTTGGCTCCTCCCGTGGGCAGAGCATCTCCCAGTGGGATGATGAGTCACACAGGGGGTCCTTGATGGCCCATTAAAGAGAGATAACCCCGGAGGGAGTTATCTGTGAGTCATGCACAAGGCATTGATGGGCCATGAACTGAAGATGGTGATAGAATACATCCTAAACTACAACCCAGGACAGACACACAGTGCCCATGGGCTTGGCTGGCTGTCAGACCACCCAGCAGCCGGAGTGTTGCCACGGCTTTGCCAAAAGGGCAGTTATGGAGGTGTTGTGGATCTACCATGAGGAGAGTGTTGGCTGTGCTGTGGCTGCAGTAACGTTCTTATTTTAGTGTCATCCAAAGTCTCTGTGAAGTGTTGCACCTTCAGGATAAATATTTGAGGGGAAATCTTGTGTGAAGAAGGGAGTTCATGTTATCTCAGCATTTTTCCATGCAGGTCCTTAATACAGGAACTGAGAAATCTTATTTCTAAAAATTGAATTCTTAGGAATGCGTCCATTGTGGATTCCTTTGGGTCATTGGCCTGGAGCTCTTACTGATCACAGCTATCTTGAAAACATTCCAAAAGGTCCTCTACCTCTTCATAACTATCACTTCTCGTAGGATTCAGAAATTATTGATGGAAGGGGTCTATCTGAGGGAGGCTGTAGTGGTGTTTCACACGGGCCGAGGTGTGGAAGGAGATGAAGAAATGTCCAGAGCACATAGTTGAAGGGAGGGAGTAAATAGCCACAGACAATGAACTGGTGAGAAGGAGGGATCTTCTGTCAGGGCCAGCTTCCAGCCCTGTGTTAATGGACAGCAGCATTTCAGAGAAATGTCATCTAAAGAGATGAGAGTTTCTTAGAGAAGCCAGCTTTGAAAGGCCACTTTACTGATGGCTTGGGGAAAAGGACAGTCTGCAGTCACTCTGCTCCTCTGGTAACCAAAGGGCAAATAAATGTGAAATCTGATTTCCCCCAGAGACAATGAGCAGATTATTGAGAATGGGGACTTTATTCAGAGCTGCTGCCTCTCCTGGAGAAATCCTACCAGCAGGACACGGTTTTGCTTACCACCTCTTGCCAAGGTTTCTTTATTTACCAGCTGGGTCATGATGTATGTGAACAGACATCTTGTCTACAGGAAATCCAGATGGGCTCCCTTCTCTCTCCTTTCTTCTCCTACTGGATGCTAAAGGTCATAAGTAAAGCAGCAACAGGAATTCTTGCTGCCAGCACAAGATGCTCTCGACTATGCCTGCATCAGTACCAGAGACTTTAATTTCCTTTACACTGAACTGAGGTTAGACTTGCTGAAAGGTCATTCTCTGTGCAATAGGGTTTGTTGTGCCATTTGTTTTATTTATTGAAAACAGCCTCTTGCCTGAGAACAAGGTTCTTTTCCCTGCTATTGCCTCCCCTCTTAAGTTGCTTTTGAAAGGTGTTTCATTACTTGCTAAGCTCCAAAGTGATTTTTCTGGTAGTGATAATATCAACTTGCAAAACCTTTGAGCTGGGTGTTTTTATCTAAGAACTCCAGTGGCGCTTGTTGCATAAAGAGATGGTGACATTTGGAAGTGACCCTGTCTTTATTAACTCAGGCTTTGAGAGAACCCTGGAATTATCCTGATACCTTTCTGCCAGCTCCCCAGACTCTGGGGATGAACTAGAGACCAATGCTCTCATCATACAACTTTCCTTGGGAAGTCAAATCCTTTCTTTAATCAACTAATGTTAAAAACTAAATTTTAGATCTTTCACTTCCAGTTGGTTCAGATTTTTGGCTTCAAAAATGCACAGGTGACAAACTCTATTCTAAAATGGATCAAACTTCCTTCCTTATAACTGTGAGAACTTCTTCTGTAGAAAAACAGCTATTGCCAAAATGCTGTCTCCTCTTCTTGGCATTTATTTTTACACTTGGTGAGACAGTGAGCAGACACTGTCTGTCTCGTACCACCTTGGGTACCTGGGTGCTCCATAATTGTTAACAAAACCTCTCTCTCCCCCTGGGCATGGGAAGATGTTGAGGCCAGAGGTGTTTCTGAGAAGGTTTGAGGTGAGGCCTAGGTGTCTCTGGCAAGTCTCCTCCAAAACATGATTTTTATTTATTTTGTTCTTAACTGGACTATAGCAGATACTTTCCAAGGTAAAATATATAGGTAGGTTACAAATTAAAAGCAGAAATAAAAGCAATTCAACACGAAGTTTTTTCATGCACCTGGGACAAAAATTGGAACCAACAGCACATGAGAGCTTTGGGATTAAGGATGAGTTGGGGTTTTGGATGATGGAGTTCTCTGGGCAGGCAGGGGAGGATTTTGTTAGATATTGGTCTTATTATGTAATTCACTAAATGTGTTTATAGCTCCAGATGGCTGGATTTAAAAATAAAATTAATAAATTATCTTTGAACACTTTTAGAGTCCCTTGTGTATAGCCAGGTATATCCAAAGCATTATATGGAGAAGTATTTATGGGCTGCTCTGAAAGGAAATAGGTTTATTTTAAAGATTCTCTTTGCTCAATAAAACACTGCAGAAAAGCCCACAAGAATTGTCAAATATTTTGGATGTTTTTGTAAAAAGGAGCTTATTTGGGACTGAATGATGTTCCTGGGATTCTGCCTCCTGATATTAAAGTGAAGTAACCTGGAAACTGCATCTGGCAGGGGAAGTGTGGCCTTGGATTAAAGTGATGTCTGAGGATGTGAGGGAGCCTCGTAATGAGGACCACTTTGGCTCAGGGATTGTGCTGTTCAAAGGTAGAACCATGCATGTTTGACATTTTTTATGTTGCAATAAATACTGGCTGCTGGGGAGAAGCCTGAACACTCTCTTCATGCCACCCAGTTTGAAAATATTTTAAATAGAATATAACAATGTCTCTGTATGCTCCAAAGGGAACAAAGACAGATTTCTCTCTCCCACTCCATTCCACAGATGGCACTTCCTCCTTTCCTTCTGAGGGCCAATATTCCTTAATTAAATTTAAAAAAAAGGCCTATTCTGCTCTTTCTTTTCAAATCAAATGTTCATAAATGAGAGATTTGTCTGTGTAAGGTGCAAGCACAGAACCCTGAACAGAGCTGATAATAACCCGGCCGAAGTTCTGAAAGGAGCAATCCTTTGTTCCCACGTCAGGGATGGAACTGACTGGTTGAAAACCACACTCCTGTGATTCCTGACCAGTCGCTTCCATTTCTCTTAATGTGTTGCTGTGCAATTATTCCCCTTGTTTTTCTTTGCCTTTGCTGGGGTATCAGGCTCTGGAGGCAGACAAAGGTGGGGAGGAGCGTGCAGGGCTCGTGTTGGGGATGAGCTTTGTTCCAGAGGCTGGGGCAGCTCTCTGGGTGTCTCCAAAGCAGGAGGGGACCTCGTGTCCCCCGTGTGACCTCCCAGTGCCACTCTGGCCCTGCTCACACCGGCGGCCAGGCTCAGTCTGTGTGTCTGGCCCATAGGGTTTGCACCAGCTTTGTTAGTGCCTAATGCGGCGTGTTTCATCCTCTTCCTCCCCTCCCCTGGTTCAAACAAACCAGGCCCAAAGGGCTCCTCTGGCTTTTAGGAAGTTCCAGCCTGAGAGGGAGCGGAGCGGTGATCTGATTAAAGTGATTAAAACCATATACAGAATGCATAATTAACCTCTGCCCTGGCTGTCACGGGGAGCTGGTGCTGTCTCTCTCCATGGCAGCAGGCGTATGCTCCATGGCTATTTTATTTTAGGGTTGGTTTTTTTTTTTTTTTCCTGGAGAACTTTAATCGCTTGAGATAAAGAGCCAGGAGAGAGAGATCAGGGCTGTATTAATCCTCTCAATGGCTTTATAATTTCCCTACTCTTCTGCTGCTGGTAATCAAGAAAAATAATGCTGCCTTAATCCTGGACGCCAAGGTCAGTCATCCCTGAGCCTTTTGATGGGATGGATGTCATTATGGGAAGATTTTTTAATGAACGTAATTTTCCTTGCCTACTTTGGGACTGGCAATATGGAGGTGATTTCTTATTCCTGGTGGAAGAATATTTCTTGGCCGGAGCAATAATCTGCTGATTTTGATCATTGCCTAACAGCTGGCTGGGGCAGCAGGATTGGCAAAGGCTGTTTGGGGAGGTGCTGGGGGACAGGGGCTGTCCCCAACCATCCAAGGCCACAGCACCAGAGGCAGCTCCTGGGACCAGCAGGAGGATGGAACAATTCATGGACACAACATATGCCCATCCTCATTAGGTCCGGCTTTGCCAGACAGAGGCACAAACTGGAGCCTGGAGGATGTTTTCTGGTGTGACTTCAACCTGCCACAGTTTTAGTTTCAGAAAAACCCTCTCAAAACTTCAAAAAGGTTTCTTTTTCTGTTTCTGAGGAGTGGTGAAGAAGTTTTTTAGCCGTTTCCTGAAGGCTGACATTCAGAACACCACACAAAGCCGCCGCTGTAAATAATGCTGCTCACCATCACATTTAACTTAATTCTGCAAAGCTTCCCGGATTAGAGATGGTGAAAGATATGCCTGTCACCGGGACCCAAGGCTAAAAGTGCTAAAAAGGCAGAGCTGGCACACGTACAGAAGCTGATGTTAGTGGTGGGCTCATCTCGTGAGGAGACGGATCAGCCGTGCTCGTGCTTGGAGAAAAAAAGTGTGAGGGAATTTTCAGGTTTGTCCCCATAGCCGAGGTTTGGGTTAATCCTGGGAGATTATTCCATGCTCTTGCTTCTCACATTCATGGTTGATAACATCTGAGGGGTATGGAATGTGCAGAGGATATTAACACTTCTGCCTTGTGCAGAACAAACCCTTTCTTCTGGAAGCCTCTCGGAGGAACTGCTAATTTTTGACTCTGTTTTTTGCTGTGTTGCAATCCATAGCATCGAAACCACGAAGCCTCCTATTTATTTAAAGTCATGAGGAGTTCAAAAATAACAAACAAAAAGAAAGCACTGTTGGATGCTCAATTTCATACAGATTCAGAATGCCAGTCTCCCTCATTGCTGATTTCTTACAGAAAAATATTAAATGCAACTTCAGTGCAAACAAACCCTAAAGAATAACAAGATAAAATCCTTCTTCATGTTTTCTCTTAGAAATTCAAAAGAAAAGGCTTTATTGCATGGTTCTGTGGAGTTTACTGCTGTTGTACAGGAGTTGTGCAACAGCAGTAAATTGATATTGCCATGATATTGCAAATATTATGCAATATTTTTGCCACTGATATTAAAAATACTGCATAATTACCCTTATCTTAGGGGGATGAACAAAAATCATTATCCAGGTGACTGTTGGAGATTTAACCATTGGGCTGAGATGAGGTGCTGTCAGGCAACTTGGGTTTTCTGGCAAAAGTCTACATTGTTTTATCTCCCTGCTGAAAGTTTTTGGATTGTTTCACAGCAGTCATTTTATCCAGAGGCAAGATGAATTATATGTTCTACGACATCATTTTTTTTGGTCTCAGGGAGATGTTGTTCTACAGCATCCCAGCCAGAGAAAAAAAAATTCCCTAATGGTTTTTTGAGTGATATTTTGATGTGACCAAAACAAATGATCGTTATTCTGCACAATGCATTTCGAAGGCAATGTTTTTGGGAGTAGATAGTATTTTAAATGAACCCAATTATAAAAGTAGCTGAAATATTTATAGTGCCTGACTAGGGCTGGAACACAGCCCTCTTGTATTTTTAAATAATGCACTTCTCATTGTCCCTATCCTTCCATATGGAGACTTAGTAATGGCAATCATTATTCTTTTCTCCACAAATGCATGTTCCTTTAAATTTGTTTTGGAAAATAAAATGGATGTTAGCGGTACTTAAGATCTTGTACAAGGCTTGGAGTTCAAGCCCCAAAGAGTCTGTTTGGCTTTGATTTGTAGATTTTGTTATAGAGGCACCTTAAACTATATAAAAAAAAAAGAGTACAAAATGCACAAGTCCTGGGTTCCAAAATGATTTCCATTGAGATGTGGGAGTTGCAGTGAACAGAAATGACAGCTGCTTAGCCTGGTGTCACAATTCTGATTACAACAAAAAGGAGCATAATTAATATTTCCTTGGGGGGAGGTAGGAGTGGGGGGAAAAGAGCTTTTTACCTAAATGCCTCTGCTTAGGGATTTTCATTTTCTTCCCCATTGAGAAGCAAATACGAGTGAAAATGCAGCTCCTGCTTTGGATCCCTCCCTGCTGGAGGAGTGTTGCTTTAGGCCATGAGTACAGGTCGCTTGTCAATTCCTCAGAAGTGCCGGGGGCCAAGGCCATCACTGCTCATCAAATTGATTCGGTTTGTTATTAAACAAAACAAAGCATGTTCCTGCTTTCCCATGGAGTTCTCCTGGCGTCTCAGAGGTGTGAAGAAGCTGCCTGGGCTTTCTGCAATCATTAACAGAGGCTGAGGCGACCAGGGAGGTTTCCTCCTCCCATTCCCAGGCTGGAGTTTGGTTTATAATGAAGAAATAATCTTCCTGCAGAGGAACACTGTGGCAAAATAAGAGGCTCTGACTGGATAATTCTGAGGAAAAGAGATATTTCTGAAATACCAAAAATACTGGGTATTAAACTGCGTGACTAATGCAGCACTCTGCTTTTGGCCTGCTAATTTCTGATGCAAACTGATTAGTAATTAAGTCAGTGATTACTGTCTTGCCAGAATTAGGATGGCTAAAAAGAGCCGTGTTTATGCTTTACCTCCCTCAGGTGGAAGATGAGTAAACAGGAAAAACAAAGTTTTCTCTGCAGTGTTTTATTAGGGGACATATTCTTCTACCCAGTCCAGATTTTAAGTGTTTGCAGCTGCTCTCTTTAATTTCCAATAGTGAATATAGGTCACACATCAACAACCTGGGGATCTGAGAGGAATTATTAGTCACAGGCTCACAGGGTGGATGGGGCTGGAAGGCTCCTGTGGAGTCCAGCCCTTGCTGAAGCAGGTCACTTCCAGCAGGCTGCAGAGGGCTCTGCTCAGGTGGGCGCTGAGCATCCCTCAGGTGGAGAGCCCACAGCCTTCTCTGGTGTTTGACCACCCTGGCAGACAAGGATAAATTAAAACTCCTTGTGCCTGAACAGAATTCCTCGTGTTTCCTCTCGTGCAGGTTCCTGTCTGTGTGTCACGGGGCGCTGCTGGGATGATAATATCAGTTTACAGTTCTTTTCCTGCCGTTTGTTATGGGGACAGTGGGTGAGGCTCCCGTTGGTGCTGGAGCTGTTTTCCCACTGTCACCACCTGCTGAAGCCTCTCCTGTACCCGGATGCTGCTGGCAGCATTCAGCACTCAAAGCCAAAAAAAAAGAGCCATAATGAGCCGTGCCCTGCAGAGCAGTTACGTGGGATAATTGCACTAATAGACACTGGGTTTTACAAAGGCTTTTGCAGATGAAAATATAGGGCACATTAGTGAATAAATCAATGGCAATACTTTAATAGACTGTGGCTCTGATCTCCCCTCAGTGAAACTACTTGATAATGACATTTTGTTCCCTGTATCATTTCAAAACAACAGCGGTTTCATCACAATTGTAATGACTTTGATAAACCGTCGCATAAATGGGAGGTTTGAAGTTGGACTGTTGAAAGAATTTGGGGATTTCAGCATTTCCATTAATTCCCAGTATCCCAGCAGCAGCAGGAGATTTGGACGTTTGCCATGTGGGATCTTGAGCAGCACAAGGCAGGTGTTCCAAAGCCTTGGAAGCTGCAACCACAATAATGCGAGGGGCTCATACATTTATATCTTTGTGTATCCACTCTGGTATAATTTGAGTTCAATTTACCTGTCAGTGTGTGGGTAAGTAAAACTGGGGTAGATCTGAAAGATGAAGCAATTAAAGTCCCAATATTTTCTTTGCATTTAAATAGCACTTATCATCCAAGGATCCCAAAGCAATTTCCTATTATTAATAATAAGGCCTGATTCATATCTAATGCTTTTCATCAGTATTCCTCAAAAGTCTTTACCAAGATGCAGGTTATTAATTCCAATATCAAAATGAGAAAACTGATGCACAGAAAGATAAAAGTGATTAGCCTAAAATCACTTAGTTAGAATCAGGGGCAGAAACAAGGTTAGAAATCACATTTTGTAATTCCCGGTCTCATGCTCTTCTCACTTAACAAAATTGACTCCTATATGCAACACAAGGATAATTATTTTATGGAATTTATAAGAGCTGTGTCAAATAATTTCTATTAAAATACCTCAGTATCTGTCTTCTTTAGGAGACAGTGGTGTAATAAAGTAAGGCAGAAGCACTTAACAGATGAAAATTGATCTGCGTTGCTGTGTTGAAGGATGATTATCAGCAGTGATTGATTTGGGTGGGAGACTTGAAGCCCAGGTGTGCTGATCCTGAAATATCAGTGCAATTTCCACAGATCATGGATTGCCTTGGATTTTTTTTTTTTTTTTTTTTTTTTTTTTTTTTTTTTTTTTTTTTTTTTTTTTGTGGTCTCTTAATGAGCAACATTCAGAATTTTAGAAAGAACATTCCCTTTCTCTCTGATCCAGTAATCCCTGGTGTATGACACAATGCACTAGGCATTCTTATAGAAACAGAGGGTCAGATTCTTTAAAAACAAATACATAAATCAAGAGAAAAGTGAATGGTGTTCACATTTCATTGCAGGCAAAATATTTTATTATGGACCTTCAGCTGAACTGTGAACACCATACCTGGTGATGTCCATGAGGTCTCTGAACAACTTTTCCTTCCCTGATGCTACAGAGAGAGAAGAAAAGACAGATCTTGCTTTATTTCCCCTCCCAGAAAGCAGTAAAGTACATAAACGTCTTTGTTCCTTAGTTTTCAAGCTCGGCACAGCTATTTTTGTATGACACAGAATCATATTTTTCCTTAGTATTTTGCTAGTAATGAGAAGCCATAGTGGAATATCTGTATTTTCAGGAAGTATTTGAATCAGCTAATTTTTTGCAGTGTGTTTTCCTCGTTTTTTCCGTTGCTGGACTGCACTGACTGGTACCAACCAATTATGGGAGAAATAGATATTCCTAAGTTCATCACAGTGCTATTTACTTGCAAGTGGCAGCCAGCACACAATGAGGCTTTTTGGAAGGATCTAAACACTGCATTGAAAATTATAGGGCAGAGAGCAGAAACTAGAAGAATGCAATGCTGGAAATTACCTAATGAGTAAAGAAAAGCATCAGTGACCTGAGTCTTTATGGGTGTAATTCCCATCAATGCTAATGGGAATTGTTGATATAAAACCCATCTCTGCTTTCCACCCTCCCCTTTCTCCCTACGTACATCACCCAGAGTTGAAATTGCAAAATAGGAAGAAATTATTGGGAAGAACATTTTGTGTGTGCTGTTGAAGTCTTTACATACTGATTTGCAAGCCATTTTTAATTTGTTTTATTGTGAAACACTGAGAAGGTAATGATTACTGTCCAAGCCCCAGATTTTGCAGATAAATGGCCTATTTTAATATGCCATGATAATGAAGTTACAATATATTATATGGCAGTGGTGTTAATATTAAACCTTTGGGCAAGAGGTCACTGTATTTTCTGTGTTGGCCCAGCTCGTGTGGCCTGACTGGAAGCAGAGATTTACTTGTGGAGGTATCACTTTAAATCTCTGTCAAACCTCACATTGCAGCGTAATTCCTTTTCTCTTCTGCTTCTCACCTGGGACCCAGTGATCCCCACAAAGAGATGGTTCTGTGCTGGGGAAGTGTGGAAGCTGTGCTGCTTGATCCTCTCCCTGGCCTCGGTGTCGGTACCAGCTGGGGCAGGCAGGTCTGGCCCAGCACGTCCCAGGAGGGTTGTGCTGCCTTGTCTCGCCTCTCTTACTGAGAATCCCTCCTATTTAGGAACATGATCATCTCAGGGTGCTAATTCTCATTGGCTCAAGCTTTGAAGTCTCTCACAAACACAGCAGTGAGGAGAGCTGCCCTGTGCAGGGAGGTGATGCTCTGGATGAAAACGTGTGATCACCGCCCGTGGTGAGTGTGTGCTTTGGGAGATGATGCCTCTGAACATCTTCATACACAGCCTGGACACCAGGAGAACTCGAGAATGGAAAGAATAAAAGGTGAGAAAACATCACTGAAAACTAGGCTGGAAACTGCCTGCAGGGTTTGGCTGATGCAAGGAGGACATCAAGGAACTGGTTCTCCTCTTCTTCGTACCAGTTTAACTTTATTATCCTTGTTTGACATTGTAATTTAATAGAGAATGTGTTTTAGCTGGCTGTTGTTTGGGGTCTGGCAGTTGCAAGGAGAGGTGAAGCTGTGTGCATCTCTTCTCTAGTGCTGTGGACCAGAATCAGCATCAAGATGATGTGATTCTGTCAGGGGACCCTGGAGAACTGCAGGTCCCCATTTCGTTTTTTGTCCTTAGTACCAGGCAGCTGAAGCATCCTGGGCTGACTGAAATTTCTATGAGAATTTCACCCCATTCCTTGTAAAGCTAATTGCCTTGGAGTAATGGGATACAAATTAAATTAAAGGCTGGAGAAACAGGGTAGCTGGAGGATAGCTTTTGTTTTCCTGCTTCTGAGGTATTTTTATTCCACAAATGCGCTTAAGAAACAAGACCCGGTGTGTCTGTGTTATTTGTTTACCCAGAGTGAAGTCATCCCTGCTAGAAGCTCTGACAGCCCGTGCTCCTTCCCAGGTGTTCCCCTGCTCCCTTGCCTACTCATCACCGTGCGAGGAGTTTGCTCTTAATTGACACACTAACTTGTATCCTGGACAGCTTTCATTTGGTGGGGCTTTGCCTAGCATTTTGAGGCTCCAGCAGCTTGTTTGAGCAGCCCTTGCCCTTCTCCCTGCAGAGCATAACAAATGCATGGCCATTAAGCTGGGGTGGTTTCTGAGCAGGAAGATCTAGTGTGTGTGTTTGGGCGCTGGGGAGAAGCAGAATGCTCGGGGATTCTCAAATCACAGCAACAGCAAATGCTGCCGGGGCTGCTGTGACAGGCTCTGCAGATGACAAGAACACCAGCTCCAATGAAACCTTGCCACCATCATTTGTGGAAATCCTGATTACAAATTTCTTACACGAAGCCCTTGCTGTGAACATTCATAGATTAAACCAGACAGCTCCTTTTCGAGTTTTACTTCATCTTTGCTGTGTTTGCTCCTGGGGCCATCTACAGCACATTTTCTGAGATTTAGAGAAAGAGTGAAAAATTACAGTGCATGTAGTGCCATAGGAACATTCTTCAAGATACTGATTTTTATGAAAAAGGGGAGAGGATGGATTGAATGCCAGTCTAGTTATAATTGCAACCACAATATTTCTCAAACTGGGGGTATTGATTGTGTCCTTGAACCAGCGGTGATTGTTTTTATGAAGCTTTATGTTAACCATTAAAACTATTTTAATATTTCTTGGTCTAATTAGATTCTTCTATGGATGGCAATTAAGCAAAAGGGCTGCAGTCAGTTATATTGATGTTAGATCAAAGTCTTGCAGCAGTGCTGAAGTTAAATGCTGTCAGCAGTGCTAATCTCAAAATTGTGTGCATTATTTATTGTGAGGTTTGTGTATCACTTGCAAACCAGAATTGCCCTAATCATCTCATCTATGATTATAAGTAGAAAATGTTTTACTACTCTTCAGTACAGGTATTGTTGTAGTGACATTTTCACAAAACATTGAACAATGGTTTAAGGGCTGAAATGAGGAAGGACTGTGCATCTCAGTGAACTTTCGTGTGGACTTTTAACTGGTTTTTAGCTGATTAACATTAATGTTAGAGGAAGAAATGTTGTGGGAAATGCAATTTAAATTAGATCATGCTGTGCCATTTTCTATTCAATCCTGAATTATACTTCCTGGATCCCCAGTATCATCCAGAGTGTGGATTCAGTCCTCTTTCTAAAAGAAAACTGAATCTCTTGGTTCACCTGTAGTTCTGCTGGATTTTCTAGGGGTCACTTGGATGGACACTGGTAAAAATTACTAATCCTTTGCCACTATTATGAAAAGGTTTTATTTAAGTCAAGAGTTCCTGAAGGATGTTCTATGCTATTATCCAGATCTTGTGAAATAACTTGACAGTATTTTAAAGAGTTGAGCTAGGCTTCTTTTCTATATTTTGGCTGGTATTAACTAGTATGTACTGAGGTATTCTGCAAACACATTATTTTTTTTTTTCTTTAAATGAAGATAAAGTAAGATAACGTTTGGAATATTTGTAGAAGTGTTAATTTGGGAAGCAATGTGAAGTGTTTATGACTGCCAGGAAACCCCCACCATCAGGGGGCTGGAATGGGGGTGTGAGATGGGCAGGAGAGTGAGAAGCAGATTCTCTTTCCTCCCAGGGTACATCAGTTCAAAGCTGTGGCTTCTGCTTGGTGCCGAGGATGGAAATGCGTGAGACTCTTCTGAGCCCCTCGGCGAGAAAACCTCCGTCAGGATTTGGGCAGTTGTCAGAGGATCAGGTGACAGGCTCTGGGCCCTACAACAGTGGGGGCAGGCTTTTGTTTGATTTCCATGAAATAGAAAAGTGAGATATCCTGGGCAAATGTGCAACCTCTATCTTAAATAATGATAGTTTAGCATTAAAGAGCCATTTTCGAGCAGGGCCTGGCTCTTTTTGGCATTGACACCAACCTTTTAAAATTAACTTTTACCTAAGGAGAGTAGAGGCTTAAAAAAGCATTGCAGGTTATATTTCTTACTCCCAACATCTCCATGGGCTGCCTCACTTGGTATTTGTCCATTGTACTGGGCTAAGCACCTTTTCATGCTTGATATCCAAAATGCTGCTTCTTTGTATGTTCCGAGATGTAATTTTATTTTTTCTTATTCCCTCTTATTTATTTGTTTGTAACATAAAAGCTGAGAATGGGGTTTTTTTGGTTATAAATGCCTCTCAGAAGCACTTCCCAAACTGTGTTGTAGGTACATGAGCCGGGAGGTAAAATTTCTTTGAAAGCAAAGGAAGAGAGCAGACTGTAAAACAGAATATTTTGGACAGCTGAAGGGCTGCCCAGGAATGCTGTTAATTTTCCCTGGAAGTGGCAGTGGAAGGAGAGTTTGTTTCTGTGCTGTAGGAGCTGTGCCGTGCCTGGCTCTGAGCTGTGCTGCATCAGCAGCTTTCTGGGGAGAGAGCAGCACTTTGTGTCTGTGTTCAGCAAACAATGTGCAGAATTGCAGGATTCGTTTTTCTCCCGTTTTAAGAGACAAAACAAGAAGAGGCTATCCCACTGTGTTGGGACTTCACCCCCCAAAAAAAGCTTTTCACAGCCACCTCTTACAAAAAACTGGATTCTCGAGCAGGGCTGCAGACACCAGGATTGTTCTCTGCCCACACAGGAGTCTGTTTGCTGGTGAACTTGCACATTTTAAAGCCAGTCAGCATCGTTAAAATGCAAGGCTCTAGGAAGAGAAACTCTCGATATCCTAGTGTTTTGACAGCATTAATTTCTCTGTAGTAAAATGATGGTGCTCCAGTAAGATTCCCTGTCACCCCAGCCGTGTCTCACCTTCAGTGCTCCCTTTGCTCCTTGTTTTGAGTCCATTTCACACTTGAGGTCCTGTGTTTCAGCCCTTTCCAAGGACGTGCTTTCTGTCCCTTTTTGGGTGTGTCCAAGGCCAGGTTGGACAGGGCTTGGAGCAACCTGGGATAGTGGAAGGTGTCCCTGCCTGTGGGATAGAACTGGCTGAGCTTTGAGGTCTCTTCCAACCCAAACCATCCTGGGATTCTGTGATGAGTCTGATTCTTCTCTAAACTTTTTATGTTGCTTTTGGTTTTCTTAATACTCAACTGCAGGAAATAATATAGAGAAAATTTGAGAACAACTTAGTATTTTAAGTACACAACTTATTAAAGGTTAATTTCATATAAAAATTGACAATGCAGAGGCTTCTTTTATCTGATATTTTACTTTTTGCTATTGGTCCTTCACACCAGTTCAAATTACAAAAGGACTGGTAATCTCCTTGGATGTTTTAGCACATATCCTCTTTGAAATCTCGAGCACTTCTGCCTCCTTGCCACCATCCTTGCTTGATTTCCTATCAGTGTAATCACCCTTTCAAAGAACACCCACCTTATCCCCGTTTCTTGGGGTATCATTTTGGCCTTCCCTCTAAATCTCTTTGATATACATCAACTGCTTGTCATCCACTTTTTGAAAAATCAGATTTATCTTCCCACAGCAGTGCCTGAACATCCCTCCACACCTCTTCCTCTCATTCTTTGCTGACTCCCCAGAGACTATAAACACGCTGCTTGTCCCACAGATGGCATTGCCTGGAAGTTACTTACTGTCAGCTTCTGGGACCCCTCATGTTTATGTTGTGCCTATTATTTACAAATTCCTCTTACTTTTAATAGTCTAGTGATGACACAACCTTCCCAATAAATCCAAGACTCTTGTCAAAGCTCCTAACAACTCATATTTCCATTACTAAAATGCCTTCTCTTCTCAGGTATTGCTTTGCCCTTTACCCTCCCGTTTTGTGTCCTGCAGTTTGTCTCCCTCTTCCCCACTTTTGAGGAGATTTATGACCTCTCCCGTCATGGAGGCAGCAAGGAGAGATCAGCTCTCCTTGAGAGCACCCCTCAGCCATTCCCCAGCCCCTTACCTGCTTGTTCTGTTTTCAGACTCCCACCTGTGCTAATTCCTATGCTGTTCCTGACTTATATTCCAGGAAAAAAAAAACCCAAAACTTGTGAATCTGCCTCATTAGTGCTACAAAACACCTTCTGGAAGTGTCTCTGTGCTGGGATGCCTACAAGAAAGTTTGAGCGTGATCCAGCGAGTTAATATGCTGTCAAATAGAGCTGAATAATTTCCTTCTGCTTTTCTTGTTTGGCTGCATCATCCTTGGGAGGGGGAGCTTCTGGTTTCTAATTTGCACTGCGAGATCTGTGAGGCAGTGACTTTGAGTTTGCAGGATGAACATTTCTCTGTGAGGCCCCGCTCTGTGTCCTTGACAGGACTCCATCCCAGCCTGAGGCTGTCCTGTGCCTTGAGCTGGAGCTGCCCTGATTTGGGGAGCACAGCTGAGAGATTCTCACCTAGGCGCAGCTTTCTCTCAAATCCACGGACCAGTTAATTGGTCATTCTCTGCAAATCCCACCAATGCAAATTCCTTGTTATTTGGGGCTTCTGATTTACATGAAGCCTCAATTTTCTTTGCATGCCCACGTTCCTAAATCCTTCCTTTCCCTTTTTTAATCTCGTGTCCAGGCAAGGCTGGGTGTGCTGTTTAGTGCTCTGAGTTCTGTTCTTCTATACATGCATCTGTTTCTTATTACTTTGTAGCTTCTACTGCAGACAAGATATTTTTTTTTTAGAAGATTTATTTCATTTGCTTTCTAAAATATTTTCTGATGTTTTCTCTGATGGAACATAGTGTAAAAAAATACAACTTGTATAGATTGTATACAGAAGTAAAGAGAAAATATGAGGCTCTGACAGACTGCAAACAGAACTTTGCCAATTTAACTGAAATTTTACAGTTCTGTAACTCAAGAAATGCTTTGGATCTCAAAACTGAAAGGTTTTTGAATAGCTCCATAACAGCATCTAATTGCTCCAGCTATTTATAAAAAAGAGAAATTGTAAAACATCGGAGTTCAAAAGCGAGCTATTGCACATGCCCAACAATCTTTTTCAACAATAATTTCATAATGATTTTTAGCTTGAGGACTTTGTGCTGTGCATTTGTAGCAGCCAAATTGACACAATGGAGTGTAATAGCTCCAGAGCAGCCATTACAGTCTGTTGGGTAATTAAAAGCTAAATGGAACGTTGAGAAATGAGCCGTACAATGGGATTGGCTAATTTCTTCACTTTTGTAGATTTAAGTCACTCAAGACGATGATATCATTTTTTTGAAGTGGGTTTATATTGTTTAAACCACCACGAAGCCTCGTTCAGCCTCAGGATGGTATTAAGGAAGACATCAAACTTCCTTGGTGCAGTGAATTTCATCTGCATTGTCTTCCTCCCATGAAACACTTTCGCACTCTTGCTGTCCACTGCCACGGGGAAGATATTTTATCTGGAAATTCCTAAGAAATGTAATTAATTATCAGGGACACAGCAGCAATAAGAGGTTCCTCTTTGGTGTGATGTCCCTGTAGACAGAGCACAGGCAGCCAGGAGCATTCCTCAGTTTTTCCAGAGTGTGCCTGGGGCAGGGCTGGAAAGGGGAGAGGTGGATGTGACCCCCTCATTGCCCTGGTTTTGTGGTGCTCTGTCCAGCTGCCAACAGCTGGAGCACTAAATGGAGAGGACAAGGAGATGCTCCAGAGCCCCTCTGCTCTGGAGACAGGATGAGAGAGCTGGGGGTTCTCAGCCTGGAGAGGACAAGGCTCCAGAGAGACCTCAGAGCTCCTTCCAGTGCCTGAGGGGCTCCAGGAGAGCTGGAGAGGGGCTTGGGCCAAGGGATGGAGGGACAGGACACAGAAAATGCCTTTAAACTGGCAGAGAGCAAGGTTAATTAGACATTAGATCTGCCTATTTTTAATTGGCTTGGAAATAGCATTAAGTTTATGCTTGACTTAAATCTCCTTCCAACTCCTACACTTTTCTTCTCCACAACTTTACTTCTCCTAACTAAGCAGTTCTTGCTGCCTTGTGTCAGTTCATTTTGTGGACCTGTCTGTCTCAACCCTGCCCACTGAGGGGACACGTCGTGACGCTTTTATTGATTCTGGGCTCCCCTGAGACGTGCTCACCCTGGAAATCCAGCAGCAAACATCCTGCCCCTCCATCAGAGTTTGCCCAGAACAAGCTGTTTCTGTTTTATTAAGCTTTATTAAGCTGCGTGGTTTTGCTGATCCACAGCCTGGGCACTTCAAACAGGCGTCATGGTGATGCTGCTGCAACTGCACTTGACAGGTATTTTTCAACCTGTCTGGTGTTAGCTCGGTTTTTAGAATCGTTCCAGACAGCTGTTGTAGCAAAAATTATGCTGCAACACAGGCCACTGGTTAGAGAATCCATATTTCAGGATGTAACAATGTTAGGTGTGCATCCAAACTTGTTAAAACTCTTCTTTGACTGTAACTACATTTAAAAATGGTTTCAGCCCCAGTTACAAGCCCCAGAGGGAGCAGGGCTTTGCTGCCTCACTCCTTCAGGGCAGCACACACTACCTGGTCCCCGAGTTCTTGCTAGCCTCCAGAATAAATGGTGAATTAATCTTGTGTGACTGAGAGAAACTTATGGTACATGAAATTTAGAATGCTGTCCAGACCCTTTCAGAGAGGCTTCCATCTCTTTCAGACCTCAGGCTTCAGAAAATTGAACCAAAGGAATATATGTTGTACCTCTGACAGAACTCCTGTTGTTAACTATTTCTCATCCTTTAATTTCTCCGAGCCAATAACCCGGTGTGGATGCAGGCCAGGCTTTTGAGGGGAGAGCTACACCTGTGCCACTGAGACTGTCACCTTCATCAGCCTGGCCTGACCTTGCTCACACTCTTGTCTGGAACTTCTGCTCCAGCAAGGGCTGGATCCCTCATCCCTCCATCTGCATTATCCTCTCCTTGAGGCAGAGCTCTGCTCAGGCTGGGAAGGGCATTCTCACCAACACCTAACCCGCTTGTCTGCTTCTTCACTCACAGTAATTGCTAAAGTTGTAATTTTAAATCTGACTGCTGGTATCAGAAGGCCAACTACATGGTGTTATGTGGGTCAGGACCTGCAAATCCCAGCATCTTAATTTGACCTTTGGCAATTGACTCTGGGCCGTTTTATTCCCCATCTTTTCTCCCTAATTGCGGCTGCAGCCGTGTCTGGCTGCTGTTACAAGAACTGAATTAGAAAAATGGGAGAAGTTATTCCATGGTGCTTTGGCTCTCGAAGTAGCTGTTTAACCCTGTGATTTTGTTAGAGCCATGCATGAAATCTATGCCTCTGATGTCTCTTCTGTCATATGTACTTATAATGCTGAGAAAGAACGCTCTCAAAATGATGATAAAGGGAAAGCTTCAGAATTGTGATAATTTTGACACACCATTACTATGATTGACACGATAAATAAGTTAGGTCATAAGGAATAATGCAGTTCTAAATCCCCAACCACAGAAGCTTGCTGAGAGGGAAAAAAGGGTCTATTAAATTTTCTGTATAGAGATTGCAGTCAGTGGTGCATAAACAATACATTCTATAGCAACCTGTTCATTGCTCAAGTTGTTATTGGCAGGCACTGTGGCATTTCTACAGTCATTAAAAGAAGCTATCACTATTAATCTCCAGTCTCAAGGCAGAGAGGTTTAACCTGAAGCTGATCATCAAATAATGGTAACAGATATTTGTGCTTTGGTGTACGTTCCCTTTCATCTTTGGATGCCTTTCCTGTAATGTAATGGGAAGGGCTGAGGATTGTAACCTTCATTATGAAAGTTAGTAAGTTAATAATGTGCCTTTGAAACAGGTTTTTCCCCTCAAACCAAGGGTATTTGTGAAGGGGAGGAGATTTTACAAAGCTTAGCAGCTCATTCTATGCATCCTCAGCATTCGGGGTATTTCTTACTCTAATTTTCAATTAATAGTCCTTGGTTTCACAAAAAAACCCTCATCCTTGAGCTGTCTAATGTTCCTCGATCAAAAGGAAAACTGTTTTTTTAATTGCTGAATCGAGTCTTTAAAGCGATGTGAAGGAGTGATGTACTAACTAATAATGTATTTATGTTCTCCTTTTCCTCCTGGTGGCCTGAGGAAAAGGGGAACATCTCATCCCACCCTGCAGGTACAAGAGCACTTGGGAAGGGCAGCTGTAAGGAAGAATTCATCAAGTTCCTTCCTTAGCAAGTGGCTCTTGAAAGAACTGAAATAATCAAAATACTTTGACTCGTGTTCTCTTCTGCTTCCCCTTACTCAAGGAAAATTGTGGTTTACTCTGGGAAAAATACAGGAATCTGTCACCACAGACAAATGGGAAACTGTGATTCATAAAGGTTAAGGGGAAAAATCCAATTTATTTTTCATTCTTCCTAAAGAGAGAGTCATATCCCTTCTCAAATATCCCTTAACATCGTCACAGAAATAGGATGATACCTGTCATTTACCTCTCTGAGTACTCTCGTCCCAGTTCCAGCTTTTGGCTGTGGTAATCAAGTGGTCAGGGCAAAACAAACTCATCCCAAGTTACACCTTCAGAAACCATTTTTATGTGCAAATACAAAAATTTGAATTCCTGCCCTGGAGACTTCCCTGGTATCGATCTTCAGAGCATCCAGTGTCACCCAGAGGTGGGGACAGCCCTGCCCTGTTGTCCCCCATGTGCTCAACCCCTCGAGGGATGCCCAAAGCAACAGCAGCTGTACCCAGCCCCTCTCAAAACCCCTTTGCTCTGTAGTCTGACCTCAGTCACAGCGATGGGCACAGGCTGGAAAATCCGTTTACACTGACAGTTCAGGTCCTCCAAAAAGGGCCATAGTCCTGCCTGAAGGAGTGTGCCAGTCATGGCCAGTGGCAGGGCAGGGCCACCTGATGGTGCCAGGCTGGGTCCCCTGGCAGCGAACAGGGTCTGGGGTTAAGGTGCAGCTGCTCTGCAGCAGGTGAAGGGCTGGGGTGACATTTCTCAAAGCTTCTTCTCACAGAACTCTTTGGGTTGGGACCGTAAAGATCATCCAGTGCCACCCCCTGCCATGGCAGGGACACCTTCCACTGTCCCAGGTTGTTCCAAGCCCTGGCCTTGGACACTTCCAGGGATCCAGGGGCAGCCACAGCTTCTCTGGGCACCCTGTGCCAGGGCCTCCTCACCCTCACAGGGAAGGATTTCTTGTTAACTTATAGTCACAATCCACCGTCCTGTCCTGCAGCTTAAAGAGCAGCCAGGAGTTGATTGGGAGTGTTTGACACTGGCTATGTTTGCATCCAGAGGAGATTGGGAAGGCAAAGAGATGCTGCTGGTTTGAATTTTGGAAGGACTCAGCTCAGGGGGTTGTGAGGAGCATCCCCCTGCCTGGCTCCTTTCCTGCCTGGCTCCCAGGGAAGGTAGAGGGTCCTCACTGACACTTCAAACCCACTGAACCCATCCTCTGCAGTGCTTCAGACTGGTTTTCATCTTGGCTTTTTTTAACTTTAAAGTTGGTTGGATATGGATTTGATCTCCAGAGAAGGACAGAAGAAAGATCCGTGAGAAAGGAAAGCAGGTTTTAACCCTGGGGTGGAACCTATTGAATGGCCTTAGCATGTATTCTGATCTGGGCTTTAGGCATTTCTAATTTAGCCATTTCTGATGCGTTGTAGAGGCTCAGGCTGAGTTAAATCGCTGTGGTGACACGTGCCAGAGTCTGTGGGCACCTGAGACAGTACCTCAGAGGTGCCAATGGCCTGGTTTTGCTCTTTCCTGTGGTACAGCCTGGGACACTGCTCTGCTCTCCCCCCTCTCTGCTCGGCTGTTGACCAAAGATGTTGTCAATAACTGTCCAGCAGCAGAATTAAATTCAGATTGCCACATCCCATTAAGGAATTTTCCAACTGAGAACTGGCCTGAAAAGGGGCTGTGAGAAGGGGGCAGCTTCAGAGCCTGCGACATCCCCAAGGATTTGTATCTCCTTCCAGTTGAAGACTGGAAAGGAAAAAAAAAAAATAAATCCTCCCATCTTGTATTTGAGTGTAATTTCAAGTGTTAAAAGGTTGTAATAAACAGGTCAGATGCACCTGGTGCAGCCTCATTTCAGTAATGTTTGTCCTCACCTCATTTTCACCACACATAAAACGGAGATAATGGTTCCTCCATCTTCTCTAGAGGTCTCTGGTGTGCTGGGAGAAGTAGTTATTATTTTTCAAGAGCACTTTTTACTCCTCCTGTTTTCCAGTGGCAATAAGTTGTACTTTTTAATGGTAGGAGTAAAGGATTTGTAGAGAAATAAATCAGCTTTTAAAAATTTTCCACTTTCCCTCCTTGCTGGGTTTTACATTTTATGCATTTGTATGCATAGAGAGGAACCAGAAACAACAGAAAAAAATTGTTAGCAGTTAAAAACATCTATTCAAAAGCATTTTTTTGTGACCACTGTTCTCTTATATGAAAAAAGAAACAGATTCATTTGTAGTGTGCTAATTTTTTGTCCTTTACATTGGCTATTAATATGAATGATTATGAGTGGTACTTGTGATTCACTATAAAATACACAACTTTATGTCCACTCTGCCTGTGTTGAGGGAAGGTTCAGCCATTTCCCACTTTCAGAGTGAGTAGATAACAATGACTTCCAGAAGCTTCTCAATGTTTCTCAGAAATTTGGTCATTTTTTCCTGCCTATGGTCACACACCTTAAAATTTGTGAGCAGATCAAAACTGGGAAATGCAGAGAAACACTTTAGAAGCCCACATTTGTAGAGCTTTGGGTACACATTGGAGTTGAAGCTCGTAATGTTTTCCATGCATGTTATTTAAAATAAAAATTAAAAGCAAATCAAACTGCCCTCCAAACCAACAACAAAACCCCACCTGGGATTTGTGCATCACTGCTTGCTGGACCGGGGCTCAGTGGGATGCAGGGAAAGCAAAAACCCAGTGCAGTTCCCATGTTTTGGGAAGTAAATGCCTTTATTCCAGGTATGAAATGCCCAGGAGGTCTGTCTGAAGTCTCTGACCTGTGTGTGGGACATGGGGCAGCTGTTCCCAGAGCCCAGAACTCCCCAGCTCATGAGCCCTGGGAGTTCATATCTGCTCTGCCCTCCTCGTGCTGGGAGCTGCACCCTTGTCCCAGTTCCCTTCCCAGTCCCCAATTCTGGGGTGCAGGAGGTGCTGGAGTGAGAAGAGCTTTATTTGCACCTTACAGGGGGCTCTGTTACAGAGTGGCATTAAAGCATTTTGCTGAAATACCAAGTGATCCTTTTCTTTTTCAGGAGTGCTAAGTGAAAACACATTGATTTTTATTTTCTTTCAGCAACTTCAATAGCTCAAGATTATTACTATTTTTAAGAGTGATAGAGAAATGTCAAAAATGCTTCATCTGTACTTTTATTTTTATATATCACCATGCTTTGTGTTTTTTCAGAGGATTTTTTTTTTGTGTGTGTGTGTGTGTGAAGTTGCAGACTTTGGAAACAGGACAGAGAGATTATGGTTTATTTCAAAAAACTGCTTCTATTTCTGAGTCCTCTCAGAGATTTTGTGGTTCAGTAGGTAGCACATTTTATTGTCTTAAATTCAGTCTATGCTGCAGAATTCTTTTGCTCCTGAATAGCCAAATGGAGTGGCACACATTAATCTCTTATCTGTAATAACATTTTTTGAAAGGAAGGAGGGGAGGGCGATGGAGCAGTTCGTGACACCCCGTGGGGTGCTGGCAGGAGCCTGCAGAGACCCTGCACCAGCTTTGACACTGCACATGCTGAATTCATTCGCTATTTCCTCCCACTGAGGGTGAGGGTGGATGGGAGCTTTCAGGACTGATCCCACAGCCAGAACCCTGGAGAGAATCACGGAGCAGGAGGAGGCACCACCAGGCTGGTGTCTGGGCATCCCCAGCAGCACCCAGCTCCTCCAGCCTGCCTCCCTGGCAGCTTTGTTTTACCTGCTTGGGGTCATTTTGATCTCCCCTAGATGCACTTTCTGTGTCTGTTTAAATGATTAATTCGTTCTTTGGAGGCTCTTTCAGGGGCTGAGTGTGGGAGAGACAGCGAGCGACAGGTTTGGGGGTTCAGGTGGACCTGCAAGGTTTGGGTTTTGGTTTAGCTCTGATAGTTGTGCTCTGACACAGCCCATCACCATCTGGAGAGCAGAATCGTGTTGTTAAGGGTTATTTTGGGGGGCAAATCTGAATAAAATGGGTTAATTAAGGCGAAACAATGCGGTTGTGTTCTGCCTAATGACATGTTGCCAATTTATTTCAAACTGACAACCCAAGGACATTTTGGGAAGTGACAGAGCGTTTCTAAACCTGGGGTGAATTGATTTCTCTTTAAAACAAAATGAAATAGATGTTACTTGTGCCTCAGCAATATAGAAATTCACGTCTCAGACAATGGTGCATTTTCTAACGTGCCACTTTATCTTTCATTTATTCCCCCTAATTTTCCTTATTAGCTGTAATTCTGTCGTGACATCTGAGTGTCACATTATAACGATGCAAATTTCAAATAAGAAGCAGCACGAAATGCAAAGTTTTGGATGAGCTGGGAGTCAGGAGCACCCTGTGGAAATAAGCTTATGGTTTTTATCACAGCAGCGAGTCCTTGTCATCTTCAGGGGAGGCTGTTTACCATCCACACAGCCAAAAACTGTGAGCAGGCCTCGTCTGAGAGGGCAGGAAGTCAATGCAAGATTGAGAAGACATCACACCCTTCAACTCCTCTCTTGGCAGGGCACAGCAGACAGGAGATCCTAAGGACATTAATGCAAAGAGCATTTGTACAGGTCAAGCCAGGTACAGCCAAGAGTTTGTTTTGAACAAAGCTGGCACTACCCAGACTGCAGGAACGCCAACAAAGAGCCTGGAGTAATAACTTGCCTTTCATTTTCTTTTTACAGGACTTGCAGCATTCTCTGAGCAGCATTTATGCACTGGGTATAAATAGGCAGGTCCAAAACGCCATTCCACATCCCAGAGAAGAGAGAGGCTGGTTTATTCTCACTTCAGAAAATTAAATGCTTATCCATCTGTGGAATTATTTTTGAATGGATAAGTTTGTAGACTTTCTTGAGCTGGGTTATTGTTTGCTCTTTTGGAACATTCTTTGCTTTCAGAGTTGTTTTGTTCTTGAGACAGAGGAAATGCAGCAATGTGTATTTTTCTCCCTGGTGAGGTCTGAGGCAACCTCATATTATAAAATAACCAAAGGTTGATAATCACAAAGACTGCAAAGGGGAAGCTGCACTTTATTTAGAAAAAAAATCTGTGCTAGAAAAGGGAAACAAAATTCTTTCTTTGGTTAGAAAAATATTTCTTTGGATTCTGAGCTCTGCTGTGTGCATGGCTTTGCCCTGATTTTATTTTGTTTTATTTTATTTTGTTTTATTTTATTTTATTTTTTGTCTTACAGTATTCTAAATATTATAAATGAAATTTTATTTGGTTCTGAATGTCTGTGACCTGAACAACTCTACTTTTATTAAGGATTGTCTCCCTTTATAGGAGGCAGTGGAGAAGTATGATATGGTCAGGGGGGTGGAGAACTTTAAACCATATGGAGTGGACCTGAGGCCTCTGATAACCTATTTCTCAAAATATTATTTTGACAAGTCATTCCATATGTTTGGTTGAGTTAGCTGCTGGAAGAAGGCTGTGGGGTATCTTCTTGTTTCTCTGATCTGTTCTCTTTATGTAAAGACTTGGAAATAGCAGACCTTTGGGAGCAAGGTAGCAATCTGGATCCCAAAACATGTTTCTCAGATATGTCTGTGTGTGTATAAAAATATAAAAATAGAATGCAGCAAGAGTTGACCTTGAGCTGAAAATGCTGCTCAGTGAGTGCATCTGGGTTTGAAGAGTTAAGTTCAACAAAGGAAACCAAGAATGCCTGTTTATTTCAGGTTATCCTCTCGGTACAATTGCTCTCCTTTGAGCTTTCATGAACTGTGCCCAGGTTGTGGGATCTGGGGTCTGAGGACAGGCTGGTAAATTTGGTAGCGTTTTTTTATCTCTTTTGAAGTTCAAATTATGTTTATATGTGGCAAGTTTTAATCTCAGTTCTTAGAGCGGATTTTCTGGAGAAAGCTTTAACCCACGCTCTGCTGATCCATCACCTGCCAAAAAAAGGGACTTGCATGGCTTTGGTTGGGTGTTTGTTAAGAATATGGGAGTGGGGCCCAGGTGGTGGCCTGGACAAATGCCCCAAAAATCTGTGACACAAAAGCCCCTCCCTTCGTTGTCAAGGGCAGATAAACAATGGAACTCTTTTAAACCAAAAGAGGAAAGATTTAGATTATATTGGACATTAGGAAGAAATTTTTCCCTGTGAGGGTGGGGAACTCTGGCACAGATTCCCAGAGAAGCTGTGGCTGCCCCTGGATCCCTGGAAGTGTCCAAGGCCAGGCTGGACGGGGCTTGGAGCAGCCTGGGACAGGGAAAAGTGTCCCTGAACTGGATGAGCTTTAAGGTCCCTCCCAACCCGTTCTGGGATTCTGTGATCAGTCTGTGTATGCAAGTCTCTGCTTCCCCCAAAATATCAAGTTCATTTGAAAAACTGCTACAGAGAAATAGATCTTGGGAACTCACATGTGATCAATTGTACATATCTGCTTTATGCTCTACAGAGCGTATTTAATCTTAAATCTTCCCTCTGAAAATAGTGCTTCCATTATTGTTGTCATAAAACAAATTGTTGAAAGCATTTCTTAAAGAATTTCCCCCAAAGTCGCTGCAAATGTTTTCCTTTATTTAACTCCATTGAAGGATGGATGAGATTCTCTTCTTTAGTTGGTACCAGCCTTTCATTTCTAGGAGGAGGAGTTTAAACTTCTTACAAGTAAGAAAAAAAAAAAAAAAAGTAGACTGTCAGTCGTGTGATTTTATTTGTGCCAAAGGAGTTAAGAATTGCATTTATTAAAAAAACCTAACATGAAGCTATATGCAAAGACCTATTTGTAAATAGAAGGCAGCGTTTTATTATCTCCCATTTCTCTCTCTTCACTGCTGCTTGACATTAAAGCAGGATCTGCTGGGGAGAATGGCAGCCCCTGAAATGGCAGCAGCTCTCTGATCCCTGTGACACAGCAATGTCCCCAGCTCAGCTTCCCTCCTTCATGTCTCCTCTCAGCTCATCTCACCACTGAATTTGCATTTCTGGACATGATTATTAAGTGACAGGTTTGGTTTATTTAACACCCAGCTACTGATGTGTGTACTAATTCATTAACTTAAGTTTCCCATTATTAAGAGATCAAACAGTAAATATGCACGTGTGTGAAGGAGCAAGGCTTTAAAATTTTGGGTTTTGTCCTTAGGAAAAAGTGAGTCTTGCCTTGTTCTGCAGAAACCCCTGCAGCCACGGCCAGGCCCCTCAAACCTCCTTCCTCCTGCCAAATGAGGGGCTGTTTATGGTTAAAAGGATGCTTCTCATGCAATGCACTAAAGTACATCGTAAAAATATACAGCCTCTTAAAAGTAATTCCCACTAATGAGTTATTTTTAAGTCTTTTTAAACATAGCCGTGTTTTGGGAGAGATTTGAGGTTGTTCAGCCTGGAGAAGAGAAGACTCTGGGGAGACATTGGAGCATCTTCCAGTGCCTGAAAGGGTTCCAGGAGAGCTGAGAAGGGACTTGGCACAAGGGTCTGGAGGGACAGGACAAGGAGGAATGGCTCTAAACTGCCAGAGGGCAGGGACAGATGGAATATTGGGGAGAAATTCTCCCCATGAGGGTGGGGAGGGTTGCCCAGAGAAGTTGTGGCTGCCCCCAGATCTCTGGAAGTGCCCAAGGCCAGGCTGGACAGGGCTTGGAGCAACCTGGGATGGTGGAAGATGTCCCTGCCCATGGCGGGAGGTGGCCCTGGATGGGCTTTAAGGTCTCTCCCTACCCAAACCATTCTGGAATTCTGTGACTCCACGGGAAGCCAAAGGCTGTGGGCCCTGGCTGCAGTGCTGCAGCTCTGCCTTTCTGCCTCCTGCATCCCTTTGAAGACAACTCTGAGGCTAATAGATTCCACTGCCAGACCATGGATATTTTTCCCCCTTTTAACTGCTGTTGAAGAAGATTACACACTCCATCCACTTATTTAGCTGGTATTAAAGCTATCTGGTGAATTGAAAAGCCACCTGAGTGTTCTTTAGCTGGAATAGCTTGAGGCTAGATATTTTTTCATGTTAAAAGCTCTAATGATGTGCTGGATGATAAGTTTCCAGGCAGAAAGAAGCCCCTCACTGTGCATAGGGGAAGGTCAGGTCAGTGACAGTGACTGAACTTCCAAATTGCTCTTTCTGCACGAGGAGTTGTGAGAAGGGAATTGCAGAGTGTTTGAGCAGAAATTTGGTCTGCTTTTGAATTTAGCTGCTGATTCACAGGGAGCTGTGTAACTAAGCAGTGGTTTAATTTCCTTAAAACTACATGGGACAATGCTAGACATCTATTTCTAAAGCAGTCCTGTGATACAGAGTGGGTCTGTAGGCTTCAGGAAGTAGAAAAAAGAGGAATTCAGTCCCCCAGATAGCAGTTGCTGGGTCACCTGCACTTAATGGTCTGTGGAAAGAGAGGAAAATCAGGAGAAAAGGCACATCTCCCATCCCTGTCCCCGTCTGCAGAGCAGAAGTGGTGAAAGGCTGGAGGCCACTGTCACCATGGACCATCCTGCCCTCCTGGGGCACTTTGCTGCTTACACACATTCATTTTCCCTCTTTAAATCAACTGTATTTAGCCCCAGCCTCTCGTCGTGCCCGGGAGTAGACCCTAAGAACTCTTTGTAAGGTTTTAGACCTTTTCAACCTGTGTTTTAGACTCCGTTTTATCCAATAAAATATATAAATCTCTTCTTTACTGGACTATCTACACATAAAGGGGTATAAATCGTCTTGTGGCTAGAGCTGAGCTCTCCCATTTATCTTTCCCTAGGGCTAAAACTAACAGCACTTGCAGTCTGTGTGAAAGTCCTTACAAAAGGGGTGGAAAAAAGCTGTTAAAAACGTGGCTGTTATTTGTTTAAACATTTGGAGGCATTTATAGAGTGATGCTGGCTTGGATTTCTACCCTTGCTCCTTGTCTTTTTCTTTGCGTGTTTTTCAGTGAATCCTTCCAGGCAAGAAAAGTTGTGTTTGTTTCCCTTAGTAAAATGAAGACAGCGAAAGAAAAAGATTGTGTTCTGTAAATGCTTTAGGATGTAAATGTCTTAGAGGGAGACAGCAGCTCTTCAAACTATGAAGGACAGCTCTGGCAGAAGAATTAACAGACTGCATTGGCCATTTAGGCTGGAAATCAGGAGAACAGAAAAGCTTTAGGAAGCTTTCCAGCCAAAAAAGGGATCTGGACTGGCGAAATCACCACTTGTTGGGGTTCATTTCTGTGGGTAGCTTTGGTTTTTGAAGTTAAAAGCATCGGAAGTGTCATCATCACATATTCAGGTAATGCCACAGGCCCAGGAGGGAGAGGAGGTTCTCAGCCTGTCTGACCTGGGCAATTCAGGCAAAATGAATTTATTGCAAGGTTTCCTCACCAGGTGCTGCTGAAACCTTTTCTAATTGTTCCTTTACCGTATCCCTCCTCAAATCGTGGATATTTAAGTTGGGATCTACTTGCTCTATATTGTTCTGAGTTTTATTATTTTATTCACCCTTTTTTCTTTCTTTTTTTTAAATTTTCCTGGCGATGGAAAAGCATCCTGTGTTTGTTCTGATGTGGACAAAGCTTCATCACAGTGACAAGAGTGTAATAAGTCAATAAATACAACCGACCTAGATCATTCACTTGTTTTGCTTATGTTTTGTAAATCTTTTTCATATCTGGTTGTTTTATTCATATGTTGTGATGTCTGATGTCTGGTTCAAGACGAGGGCTGGATATATAAGAATTCACTTGCTGTGATTAATTCAAACAACAAGGCTGTTTCTTCCCTATAAATTTGATCCACAAAATTAAGTTTTTATGTTGCTCCTTATTTACTTCTTAAGGTCTACAGTCTGGGTTCTCAAAAGTTAAATGAATTATGTTAATACTTACATTTTTGAGGAGTCTGAAGACGTTCTTGCGTTCTGAAAAGTCATAATTCTTGATGCACCGTTAGTTTGTGAATTATTTTATAACTACGTAACGTTGGCTCAAAAAAAACCCCATCTGGAGTTTTTATGATCTTCATCAAACTAAACAAATGTGATCAAGAAGCCTCATGGGAAAGTCTCTATTATTTTTCTTTTTGTCTCGAAATCTGAGCAGAGACCTGTGCAGTGACAGCGGCATCGTATTTCCCTTTTCTTGCAAATAAATAATCCTTGCTAGAGTCAAAGTGAGGAGCTAAAACAGTAACTTGGATTATCTTAATGCTCTTTTCTTGTATCAGCTCCTAATAATCACTCTAATAAGCAGGGAACCAATAGACATGGTTTGGGCTAGAGGTTTGTGACTGAGAGCACACTTTCTTTTCATTAATTGCAGAATGTTTCTCTCTGGTGCCTGCAGGTGGTTGTCAGCGTTTGCTTTTCTGTTGATCAGGCTCCAATTCCTGTTGTGCATCTTTTGCTCCAAAGGGGAAGGGAAATTAATCTATTATTGATCAGGATCCAATTCCTGTTGTGTGTCTTGTAGTGGCGAGGGAAAGGGGCATTAATCCACTCTGGGTTCATAATTCAAACCATCTGCAGGCTGTACCTGGCAACAGGGAGTGTGTTCCATTAGGCAGTTTGTATTTGTAAGGTTGGGGTTTTTTTATTTCTCTCTCTCCCCCTGGAGCAATCTTGAGATACCCTGTGATTGTCATTTCTCCTCTTTTCTCATATTCTGTGTCCCAGGCAGAGATTGCACATTCCTTGATGCCATAATGTTGTACCATATGTAATGCTTTTGCTATTTGTGCTGGACTGTTATCTCCTATCCTGCTTCTTTTCTAATAGAGGTGTCTGTAATTTGATAAAATGAAGTTTTGCATGTATCCTACATAGTAATTTCCAAGGTATTTCTGCATCCTGTGCGAGCCTGGAAGTCTGTGGGAAGTTTAGGGTGAAAGCTTTCTTTTTTTCTCCCAGGATAACTTATAAATTGTTTCAAAGTTCTGTATAAGTACTCATATTCTCAGTTAGCTTGAGGGTAGGGTAGTGGTGATATCTTTTGTGAAGCATTTTTCTCACATAGACAAATCTCATAATATGAATAAGTAAATTTATTTTTGGGGTACTGATTCCTGTGGGCTCCTTTCTTCACTGCAAGCTGGACATGGAGCAGTAACTGCAGTAAATTTACAGGAAGGATAGGGATGAGGGGCAGCCAACCTCACATTCCAGGCTCTTGATTATTATTATTATTATTATTATTATTATTATTACAGTCCTCCACCTCCTTCTGCTTGTGGTCACCTTGTTTGGATTAAGCTCCTTCAGAGGGTTGGGGCCTATAAGCAAGACTCAAAAATAAACCTTATCACTGTGTACAAGTCTGAACTCAAACTATTACTTCTTTCCAGGAGATAAATAATTTCTCTCAGTTTCTGTTGAGGCTGGCTTACCTCATATCTCTGTCACATGAATAGGAGCACCCATTGAAGTAATACACTTAATATTCTGCTCTGCAAATACAGACATAGATAAACTTTGCATGTCATAATGTAAAATCTGGGGAAGAACTTAATGTTTATGCATTTCTGAAAGGGAAAGAGCCTATTGTGTCTCCAGTCATCTAGCCTGGGTGAGATTTCAGTTCTGTTGGGAAAATTAAGCACCTGAAGTGGCTTTGATAAAGTCTGTGATCTTTATAAACTGTAAATTACAGTATTTAAAATTCCCTGTACCTTACATGTCAATATATGTACAGAGATAAAAATACTGTCTTTCCAGAGATGATAGGGCAGTGTACATAATTATTGTATTTAAATAACAGATTAAAATTCTACAGCTCATCAGTACTAAAAAAAAACCAAAACAGTGTTGGAGAGGCCTTGGATGGGTTTCATTCCTGATCAGGCAGGAGCAGGGAGGGGAAGTTCAGCAGGCTCAGTGATGTGCAGCCATTCATAGCCACAGGTGATAAGAACAAATAGACTGTGCAAAACTTGTTCACTCTTTCTTCTCGTCTCTTCTCTCTATTTATCTCTGCCTTGTGGGGGATTCCTGCCAGATTCCTGAATTCCACATCTGGAGAGGAGTTTCTGTTTGGAGGGACAGAAAAAACCTGGGTCATCTCTTCCCATTTGCTTTTGTCCAATTTCTTTTATCTTTTTCTGTCTCTTAAAAAATAACCAAAAACCAACCCAAATAAAAGTTTAATATGGAAAACATAATGTCAATGCCAATTAACCTTAGTGTCTTGGGCTGCAAATGGCAGCAGTTCAAGTGTTTCATGAGCAGCTGGGGATGGCGACCACTGGAGGACTGGAGGACAAACTCCTCCTGTCCCGGGTCCAAACCTTTGGTGTTCCCACAGTCTTGCTTCCAAAACTGTTTGGAGTCAGTCCTGAAGGCCCTGCAGAGCCCTTGTAGATCCTGCTAATGGCTCAGACAGTGATAAATGAGAAAGTTGAGCAGCAAAGGGGAGATTGGAAATGCTGGGAGTGCAGTGGCTAAAATGGATAGGAAGGAAAATAAAGCAGTGTGAGCTCTCTTTTGGAGAACAGTCCCTGTTGGATCAGGACTCTTGCCTGTGGCAGTCCTTCTGTCCAGTCATCTATTAAGGGCTAAAATCAGATTAAGAGCACATCCCTGAAGTGTTTTTTAGTGTCACTCAGCCCTGTCTCTGCAGCTTCCCACAGGTTCCCCCCAGTGCGATGATGTCTGATGTGAAGCATCCCCTGGCTGCAGTTCTGGGGTCAGTGTTTTTCCCAATGTTGTCCTTAGCTGGGAGGAGGCTTCAGCAAGCAGATGGAAAGGAAACAAGGCCTTTTCCTTCCAAAAAGGTAAACTATAGCTGGGAATGGTGGTTCCCTGTTAGTGGATTCATCTCACTGGAGCTGTGTTCCCTTGGGCACTTGTATTGCTTCCCCTTTTCAGTGTATTTAATATTTCCTTCAGAGAAGCTGAAGTTCAATCATTGAATTAAAGGATACATCAGAAATTGAGCAATTCTTAAATACTGGGAAACATCTTTAGGGAACCATGGAATGGAAAAGGCGGGGAAATGGCCAGAGAGGAATGCAGAGAAGCTGAGGGAGGGGAGGAGGAGAAGAAAGAGGTGATGAAAAGCCAGAAACAGCAAAGTGCTAGAAAGCTCAGGCAACAAAAAATCTGATGAAGTAAAAAAAAAAAAGGAACAGTGACAAGGAGAAAAATTCAATTGTTTTCGACAAAGGATTTGAAAAGAAAATGTCTGTTTACTAACAATGACATTCTGCATTGGATTTTTGTGTAGCATCAGTCAAGTAAAATCACATCTGTGTGGTGCACGTGGAGGCAGGAGAAGGATGGAGTGGCTTTATTGACAGGCAGGATGAGAAGCTTGGGAAGTCTGGGTAGTTGTTCATTATCTGATTGTTTGCAGCAACTCTGCCTTGCCCAGCCTGATGGAAAGCTGATCTGCCACATCCCATCATCCCAACAAAATCCCCATGTTGCTTATCTCCATTAGGATCTTGGCTACTCTGATACTCCAGCCTGTGGATTTCTTACCAAAAGGGTGAAGTTCTGAAAGGCACGGATCCCAAGTTACAGCTCTACTGAGATTTTTTTACTCTGAAGTCAAACTAAGATCCTCCTTTGGTGTCTCAATTAGCCATAAAACAAAGCTGCAAACTGCCCTCTGCAAAGGGAGCCCTGGGAATGGCCCTGTGGAGTTTGTTTTGGCAAGGCTGGGGCCGGAGTGAGTTATGGGAAGGGGTTTCTTAGTGCTGCAAAGGGAAACTTGAGCTGTCTTTGAATATAAAATAGGAATATTTGTGCTGCCTCCATACTGTTTAGGTAACACTTGGAAATTTTGTTGGTTTTTGTATATGATTGTTATGTCTGTAGCTGCCCTTTGGAGGTGTATTCCTGGGAATCCAAGTTCTGACCATTTTGGTGAGCCCTCTGTCTCACATCACTATCAGTTCACTCACAACCTTTAGCAGTTTAACCTGCTTTTACCAAGTTTGTTTCAGGGGTGGTACAAAATAACAATAGACACATGCTTTGTTAGGATTTCGTTACAGTCACTAAGAAATCCCTGCCTTTTCCTGGTTGCAGGAGGGGGAATGTGCACTTTTATTTCCTTTCTTATCTGCTGGGTGCACACAGGGCCACTGGTGTGGGGTGACAACAAAGCCGACTTCTCCTCTTTGTCTGGTTTTAGTGGGGAGCTGATAAGTCAAACAGTGGCTTTCCTCTCCTCGAGATGGAGATAAGAAATGATTACTGCCAAATTAGCCACTGGTTTGTTGATCTTTTAGCATTCACTGCTGTAAACCTTCATCTTGGGCAGAAGTGGTGGGGAGAAGTGACGCTGAGGTTATTTGTTCTCATCAGGAACAAGCCACTAATCTGATCAGCTCTTGTTTTCTGGGGGGTTTTTTGTTTGTTTTTGGTTTTGTTTTTGTTTTATTTAATTACTATCTGGAACATTTCTGCCATGAATACCCGTATGACCAGCATGGAAATCTTAGAAAATAGATTTGCTACCTGATGGCTTCAGAGTTCCAGGAATGTTGATGAGGAGTTGTAAAGCCTACTAACAGCTTGTGCTTTGAGATCCTGTATGTGTTTCATACAGCTGCTGTGTCAGGTTGGCAGAGCATATTTAGGGGAAGAAATAAATATCTGCTTACACTTCAAGTACTGTTCTTGAATTTATTCAGAAGTGTGGGTGGTATTCTTTAAATTTTAAAATGGTGCTCCACCCTTCCATCTCCTGTACTACACTAACTATTGTCAATTAGAAAAACATCCAGAGGTAAAAGATTTGTCATTGAGAAATCTGCTCACCTTGTGAACTTTGAGTCCCACGACCAAAGCCTTTGTCTATCCAACAAGTGGAATCCAGTGTCAAATGGCTTTTGGCATTGCTGGGTATGATCTGAGCAAAGAATCCTCTAACCACTTTCTGTTCTTTAGGGAATTGCCTTAAATTTTAGGGTCCATACCCTGCATTTCCCAATTTTCCATGCTGCTTAATGGGCATGCACTAGCCTCCTGAGCAGAAAACACTTGATGAACTGCCTTGCTTTTCCATCAGTTTCGTTTTACTTTCATTACTTTTCCCTGTAATTTGTTTATTGGTTTCCATATCTTTGAAAATTTTATTACTCTGTTATTCAAGCTAAAAAATAGCTAATTTTTCTTTCCCAAATGAGTTGCTTGAAGCAAAGTACCTATGAATACATGGGTATTTTAATTCACTTACTAAATGCATACAGAGAAAATTTACAAGCTGCCTTTTTACTATTTTTTAAGTGTCTGCTGACTGTTGCATAAGCTAAATTATTTACAGTATGAATCCTCACAAAAGAGTAACAGATTTGGGTTATTTACTTTCCTGATAAGAAAAGGGGATTGAAGTTGCTGTGATATGCTGCTTTGTTAATTTTATATTTGTTCCCCAGTGTGTAAAATCTTTTTAAAGAACTAACATGAGTATTGACAGACTCTTTTGAAATGATGTGGAAGGGGTAAGATTAAACAAAACATGAAAAGGTCTTAAAAATATAAGTCAGCAAGTGTTTGATAAAAAAGTAAAAGTGCTCAACAATAGAAAACCTTTAGGATGCTTAATTTATTTGCTCTGTCTGGGAGAATATTCCCGGATGGAGGGCAGGGGCCAGTCCTTGGGAGTTCTTGGGGGGTTTTATGGTGAGATTGTTGGAGCAGGGCAGGGAACGCCATCGGGAATGGCTGCAGGGGGGAAATCAGCCGCTGAATAACCACATCAATATGATTCCAACAGACATTTCTGTTTTCCATTACATGGCAGATACAGATTCTAGGTCTACTGTCCATGTGGCCATCTCTGGTTGGCCAAGCTGCTCCTTCCTGAGGCAGGCACACATCCTTCAGGACACCAACTGGTCAGGTGTCCATCCTCACCTTGGGCTTCCCCTATCCGGGGTTTACATTTGTTACAGACATCTTTTCAGGCTCTCTTCTTCCTTTTGATCCTGTTGTTTTCTCAGTAGCCTTGATGAATTCCTGGGAGCTCTAACAGCAAACATCAGGTGGTTTGATAATATCACTGACCACCAATCTGACTGGTGCACAGCGTGGCCCGTGTTATACAGAGACATCGCTGGCGATGCCAACCCGTGCTGAGGCTGAAGGGTGACGTTGGCAGCAGCGCCTGGAGCGTGGCATCCTCACTGGCAGCAGTCCCCGGGTGTCACCAGGTGTGTCTTGTCCCCACAGGTGGCAGCAGCCCCTCGGACAGCGCGGCCCCAGCCGTGGTCATCCGCCCGCACAACAGCAGCGTGGTGTCGGGGAGCAGCCAGGCCACCCTGGAGTGCGTGGCCAACGCCAGGTATGGGGACACCTCCACACCTCTCACGGGGACCCTGGGCTTTCTGGGGAATGACAGAGTGTTATAAATGTATTAGCTGATTGATTGGCTTTTTGCAAATATTGAGATAAACGTGTTACGTTAGAAAGTTATGTTGTATTAATATAGAATGCTTAAACTGTCTGTTTGAAATAACATCCGGTGAACATGTAAAGAACACCCTGCTATTGATACACCAACTATCAACATCTACCTTCTGAAGAAAGTTTAAACCAAAGCCCAAGCTAGAAGTGATAATAAAAACACAGCCAAAAAAATGCTCTAAAAAAGCGGACCCAAAAAGAGAGCATGCAAAACAGTTCCTAGAATATAGAAACTAGTTTATAAAAAGATACAACTATTCAACACACTGATGCAATAAAAAGAGTATTTAAAGTAGGCCTCTGAAATAGCAAGTTGTGGACTTGGCTGAAGGCCAAGTCACCTGGCTGACAGTACTTCCTTTTGCTTAATCTGTTTCCTAATTGTTTAATATTTTTTTATTATTAAACCTATTCCTTAAAATTTACCAAACAAAGTGAACTCTGTCCTTCACACTGAGGATGCTATTTTCATTTTCTTATTGTTGTTAATTTGGAGATTGAAGCAGGATGCTCGCTCTTCAGAGCAACCTTACGAGTGATCTTGTCTGTCCAGCATTACTGCATTAAACCTATTGGTTTTTCTGGCTAAACGAGGGTACAGCAGGGGTGCTTTCCCACCTGGAAAGGAAAAGAAGTGCTCTTCAAGCAGCAGACATTACCTTAAGGAAAATATTATGATGAGGGTTAACAATATTTCAGCTGTTGCCTATCAACAGCAGAGGTGATACTGTTGAACGGTTGATGCTTCCTAGTAAATAAATTTAGTGAGGATCTCCTATGAAGTCATTTTTTCAGGCACTCTCATTTTGCAGTGATTATTGCTCAACTGTTCATGCTGCACTGTAATGCAGAATGCACAGCATTCCTCCTACGTTTCCATCTAGTTGGCCTTGAAAAGCTTTGAATTTCAGTGGAAGTGAAGAGTTGAAGTCCTTGGGTGATAAGACCAACTGATTTACTTTCCCCTCAGAGGGCAGAGATGTTCTTGATATGATTAATATTGTTTTGGTAATTGAGTTGTAATGAAAGCACTTCCCATGCATCTGATTCCCACAGCAGTATTTGCTCCTTTTGCTTGGAGAAATCAAATTATTAGCACTTAAATTCTATTGCTGTATCAATTAGCTGTACTTGCATAAGGCCACTTGAGTAGTCTGTAGTCCTTGATGTGTAGAAGTTATACATGCATTTACTTTCTAACTGTGCGTTTTGGGGATAGAGGAAGACTTAAGGAAGTTTTATAATCGGTAATATTATATTTCTCATGTGTATAAATATATATATATATATATATGCACACAGAGATGATTCTGTAATATATATGTTTTATGATTTTATTCTTGTATCATTTTTTTTGGCAGACCTCTTGAGAGGCTGAGCGTGACCTGGAAGAGAAATGGAATCAAGATCACCAGTGGCATCAGCAGCTTTGGGAGACGCCTCACTATCACCAACCCGACCTCTGCTGATGTGGGGATGTACTTCTGTGAAGCCAAACTCAGAGACAGCTCAGAGGAACCAGCAAGAGCAAAAGCTTTCCTTTCTATATTGGGTAATTCTCAAGGCAATGTGTTTTTTAGTAAAAAAAAGAAAAAAAAAAGGCTCTGGGCTGAGGTATAATAGGAAATAAAATTGATATCTTAATATTTCATTGACCTTACATTTGAACCTTTCTTCAGAGAACAGAACAAAGGAGGTGAAAGAGGGTTATCTTCCAAATTAATTCAGCCGTTCTTCCCTGCTAATATAAATTCATCAAATAGATTTTTTTAAACACTGCTGTGATTGTAAATCCCCTGTGAAACTATACATTTAATGGGAATTTTGAGAAATACAGTAGTAAAATCCTTAATGGGCAGCTTCCCTATCTTGGCTTTTAGGTGCATTAAATCCTGATTAACTCCTGGCTTGCTTAGGTCCAGGTTTAATAAGTCAAGTGGCTGTGTTTCTGAAAGAAGGCTTTTAGGAGCACTCCTGTGCCTCGGGTGGGTGCCGAGGAGTTCTGCAGGCACAGAGCATTGCTGAGGCACCAGGGCAGGGGAGGAGCTGCCATTAGCACAGCTCTGTTTGCTGGACCTTCAGCTCCCAGGGAAACTTTAATGTTAAACTTTCAGAGGGGATGTTGCTGCCCTTTCCCTGCCTGTTTCCAGCAGCACCTCTCAGAGTGTTGCTGTAGGGAGGAGGCTGGAATTTGGAGATGTTAGCACGGTGCACGCACTGTGGAGTGCTTTAGGGATCTCAGACTGAATGAGGGGGTTGAGACTAGGGACACTGAGATGTTTTCAGCCTGAGATGAGTGTGTAAAGTCAGGTTTTTATCAGTGGGGGTGTCCTGGGGGGGGTCACAGCCCTGGCAGTGCCAGCAGTCCCGGTGCTGCCCAGGGCTCAGCCACGTGCACTGCTGGGGCTTTGCAGAGGGAATGCAGCCCACCATTCTTTACGTCTTTAAGCCTTCTGAAAATACAATTTTAAAGACTGCTGTATGATCTGTATTCTGCTAAAGCAACTTGTAGTAGCTGCTGTTAAGTGAGAAGGCAGCTCTTCCCTCTGCAGAGCTCCATTCCAGATTCATTTGGAGCACTGTGTGTCTGTTGTATTTATTGCCTGCTGGACAGAGTTTGGTTCCAGTCTCTTTCCTTGCCCTCTGTTCCTTGGAGTTATTACCTTCCCTTTAAAGAGCAGAGATGGATTTCACTTGTTTATAGGTTTTGTTTAAACTCTTCCTTATGAATAAGATTTTATTGCAGCTGGTTTTCTTTTGTTGCTGTGATGTCAGATCCAGCCTAATGCAATACTTAAAGCAGCCTCTTGGTTAATGTAACAGATTCTTAAATACAGTTACAATAAAACTGAATAATAATCACCGGGGAATCATATTAAAGTAGCAGTGCTTTAGTAGCTTACCTACTATCTTATTTTTAAATGTTTTATTTATTTCCTATCCAGTTTCAGGAGGCTGTCAGGGAATGAAGTTATGAAAAGGTCTGTAGATAAGAACAAGCAGATGAAAGAAAGCAGAAACAAATTGGTTACCAATTACTTTTATTTCCTTCTGATGGAACACGACACTTCAGATGCAGGTGTTTACTCAACGTGTCAGCAAAGCCTGATGGATTTCTTTATTTATGAGTTTCTTGAGCTTGCAGGATGGATCTCTAATTCTAAACAGGGAGCCAAATCAAAGGATTAGTAGTTAATGCATAACTTATATTCAGCTTTAGAATTCTTGGATGGATCTGGCTGTCATTTAATTAGTCAAGGGACGGGTTCTAGAGGAAAGTGCAGACAAGATTCAAACCTAAGGCTTTCTGCAGTGTATCTCTCCTAGTCCATGGGGGCAGTACTTAGAGAGAATCAGGAATGCTTGTCCATTTGCATGCATAAAATATTTGTAGTGTGGATGTGTAGATGGGGAGCTGATAATGAGCTGTACTTCTTGGGAGAATAACACAGCGTGGACTTAATGAGTGGTCTCGACTAACAGAAAGAGGAAATTGCCTGAAAAGAAGAGGTTTGTTTGCAGAATGGGACAAATGAAATGCAGCCCCTCAATAGCGTGGTTGTGAGAGCTTCTGTGGATCAACAGAGAAAAATATTTTGCTATTAACAGGTAGAACAGGGGGAGCAATAAAAGGATGCATCAGAGATGTCACAAACACTGAGTTAATCAAAGCTTTTTTCCAAATATATCAGTGCTTGACTTTCCCAGCTTAGAGAATCACACGATTGGAGTGTGGCTCAGATGGTGACCAGAGCTCTATTAGAAGGCAATGAAACTTAGCACTAAGGCATATACTGAACAAATTATTGTTTGCCACCTACAGTATTATCTCAGAAGTTTTTCTGGATGTTTCTGAGACTGTATCTCGGTTTGTAAATTGAAATCACAATAATATTCAAAAAACCTGATTCTCCAATGGATTAGAGTAGTACTGCATAGCAAGAAGAAAATCCTCTAGTTGTGTGCTGCTGCACTTTTCTTCTGAATGTGGCAAAGAGCTCCCTGACATCTCCATATTGTTCCAGAAAAGATAAACTGAGGTGGTTCCAAACCTTGGTTTTATTAGCTGCAGTTGTTATAAATTTTTAAAGGGTATCATGTTCCTCGCTTGGCAGAGTAACAGTTTGGGAAAGATTTGTTGCAGATTAGATAAGAGCACATTTGTTTTATCGCTAACAGTTTGAAGATTAAGTAATTTAAAGAGTCTTCCCATGAACAAACCAATTTGAAAGCTGAGATAATCTTAAATTCTTTTGCTCCACTTCTGCAAGTTTTAGTGACAAATAGCAATAGTCATTTCTTAAGTGACTGTTCTACGGGAAATTATGAATTTTAGGAGCTTAAGGAAATGGGGAACCAAACTCTTCCACTGTATGAAATCCAAAACTGCTCTTTAAATTAAATGTAGTCAGAAAGTAAAAGCTGAACAAAATGAGAAAAACAAGTAGAAGGAAGGGCCTGGCATGATGTGTGGTTGTACAGAACTGAGGGCTGAAGCCTTGTTGTTCTGTCCACTGGAATACGAATGAATAAAACACAGTCAGAGGAGAGGGCTTCCCTTCTTTTGGAGCATTTTTGTGCCCAGAGGTCTACATTAAAAGGTATGTTATCCTCATCTTGGGAGAATTCAGCTCTGTGGGATCACAGGATTTAGGAAGACATCAGAAAAGTTCCAGTGTTGGTCTGAAGGTCCACCTGGCTGGGCTCTGACGTGGACTGTGGGGCTCTTTCTCCCTCCCTGTTCTCCAGGAGTGTCCAGGTGCTGAAGGGTCTTCTTTGTGCATTTCTGCTGTTCAGGAATTTGCATTGTGTGTACAGAACTGCCAGAGCAGAAGTTATTTCCCTCTGTAGCTGCAAGCACCATGGTGCCTCGTGCTCAGACCTCTGGAAACAGCAGCTCTCGTGGCTCCAGCTTAGGCACTTTGAAACACTGCAGATGCTTGCTTTGAAAGCAGTGGAAAGGATTTTTCATGTGTGGCTCATAAGAGAAGATCCTGATGACTGTGTTCATCTACTGTGTAAGAAAATAATAAGTTTTCAGGGAAACTATAATACAAAATGTCTTTGGATTCACCTAATCACAGTTTGGGCTCAAAGGAAAGAAATATCAGCAGCTTTTGATTTGTCAAGCCTCAGAGGTTCTGAGATGGACACAGACATTCTGCCTTGGGCCCAAATGCAGCAGGACCTGTCCCACAGGGAGGTAGTGGGATTTCTGGGCAGCCCAGCTCTGTCTCTGATATTCCCAACAAGTTCTTCCTCCTTTCAGCCCTGCAGACAGGACATGTGTTCCTCAGGCTGTTATTTCAGAACACACAGACTGCAGCTCGCAGCAGGGGCAGCAAGAAACCACAAGGATCTTTTCATCTCTCTCTGTTTTAACCTGATATTCATGCAAAGAAACCTCCTTTGCTCCAAGGAGCCTGCTGTACCTGCATCCACAATGGGGCTTCTCTCCCAGCATGGCCAGTCTGATCTTCTGTCTGGAGTTACAGACTTTGTACCTACGAGGGGCTGTCAAGCTTCCAGTTCCTCTTCCTTTAGAAGATATTCACCAAATAAATTAGTTTATGGTAATGCTGGAGGAAGGCTTCCATGTTGAAGGCTCAATTTTCCTCTTAAATATGCATCCCTGAGTTTCTGAGAGATGCAGGAATTTCAGCTTTGGAGGAGCCCCTGGGGCTTTCTCTGTTCTTTCTGACTTTCATGTGTGTATCTAGGATTAGGTCACACATCTCCAGTGCAGCTTGAAGGGTATGTAATGGATGCTGACTGCTATCTTCTGAATGTTAAAATCAGTGACCATGTAACTCTGCACAAGGGAAGTTAGAACAGGATCAAATTTTGCAGGCTCCCAAGGGCTTTTCTGAGAGACATCTTTCCAGTGATGTCTGGAGTGCTAAAAAACCCCTGAAACCCTCCACAACTATTAAAAGCACACATTTATATTCAAATACTCTTTTTCCCCCTTGCCTGTACTTGACATTTTAGTGAAGATCAGTCAAACACCAATACAATATCTGAACAATGCAGTATCTGTTTCTTTCAGCCTAATGTGGGCTGTGACCCCTCTCACTGCCACACGCCACAATGCCAGCAGGGTGAACTCAGGGTAATGAGTCCTTTCCTATTCGAACTATTGTGATTCTGTAATTTCCAAAAAAATTTAAATGTTTGACCTGATACTGGCAAATTACTGTCATTCCTAAAAATTGCTCTGTGGGGGGGGACTTGTGTCTGGCATGTTATATTCTTTGGAAGATGTTATAGTTTCACCACACATATTAAATTTCAACACATGATTATTGCCTACAACAATAAATGCTAAATTCATACTGTGGTGTGATTCAAAGCAAGCCTTATAAATATGCAGAGGAATCATATATACAGACAGCCAGAATGCCCCCTCAGAGTGCCATCTGACCCCTAGAAACAGTGCTGCATTTTTATGGCCTCTCTCTGACAGTCGTTCACCAGGTGCTCTACGACCCAAATTCAGATACTCTGAATTTCTCCCTTGCAGTTCATGCTGGGTGTTCAGGCCCTTGGGCACAAAACCTGATGTGCAGGTGATACATCTGTGACACCTCTGAAAAGTGAGAAGCTGAGGTTTCAGTTGCCCAGCACCTGGAACTGGAGCTGTTTCCTCCACAGCCTGAGTTCTGTTGGCTGCACAGGATTTTTACAGCATCCATGCTGCTGGTGAGAACTCAACCCTCTTTACTTGGAGGGTGACAGAGACTGGAAGAGCCTTGCCAGAGAGGTTGTGGAGTGTCATTCTCTGGATATGGTAAAAACAACCTGCAGCCTGCCCTGGATGAACGACCTTTAGCAGGGGGCTTGGTCTGGGTGATCTCCAGGGGTGACTTTCAACCCCAGCCATCCTGAGGTTCTGGGGGAAATCACTCTTTTTTTTGCCTCAAAAACCCTTAGGGTATCCTTACACCAATATTCCTGGAATTCCTTCATTCCTTTCACCACCAAGGCTAATTTTCCACATGTTAGACTTTACCAAAGCAGTGTTGTCCATGTGCTATTCTGGATCTCCCAGAAATCCCTCATCCATCAGTCACACAGCCTGGTCTCCATCTTCACTCAGCACAGGCCATAAATTGCAGAGTTGCTTCTGGAAGGATTTCTGTACCAGTGCTTATCTTTCAAGAGCAGGATCTGACTTGTCAGTGGGCAGCTGTTCTTTCTGTGTCAGGTGTAGTATTTGGCAATTCTTCCAGCTGCTGGAGTGAGCAGAGTTCAGCAGGCTTTGGTCTGGGGGAAAAGGTGAGTCTGGGCTTCAAGACCAGAAATCAAATCTGTTGGCACTGAAATTCCTCTGGGATCTGCCTGTGGCCTTTAGGTTGCATCTTTCTGCTGCTCCTGCTCTTTTTCTGTCTTGTCTGCTTCTGTTTCTCCCTGCTTCTTTCAGAAAAGCTGATGTGAGTGCTCTTTTTATAACATCACATCCCGTTTGCTAAGTGACAGTTGTCACTGACTTCAGGTTCTTTGTCACGTAATTCATTGCTTGATAGCTGCTCCCCTAAGCATCTCTTCACCTCAGAAGTTTCTCTGAGGGTGACAAACAAGCCTGTGTGGGATTTCAAGGCAGGAGCACGGGTTGCAGGTTAAGATTTTAGGAGGGACAGTGGGAAAGACAACTGTGTAAATATGCCAGGTGTAACTGCAGGAGCTGTGCAGCAGCAGCAGACAAACAGAGGTCATGGAGCCACCAGCATCTTTGAGGTCACATTAAGTGCTTTGCAGCTGGACTGCAGGCCCAGGGTGAAGATAAATCTGCAAATTTATCTCTGGTGTGTGAGTATGTTGCTGATCCAGGAGAAAGTTTGAGAGGTGGTGGCTGAAGGTTGCCAAGTTTGGAGATTGGCCCGGTAAGGGCAGAATCCTTTATAAAAGGAAAGGTGCAGTCAGGACCTCCCTAAGCAGAAGATAAACTTCAGTGGCTGGAGAGACACTGGCAGAAGAAGTCCAGACTTAGAAGGGAACGTCTGGATTTGTGAATATGTGTCTGGATGCTTTCCTGGCCCAGTGCTGCTTTGTCCTCACCCCACAATCACATCAAACTGCCACAGAATTAAAGATACCCATTTTATTTGGAGAGATGGACGTGTGGACACTGACCTGTGTGGCCACAGACTGGACACACAGATAAGGACATGGGGCTGAACGTTTGGAAATTCAAAAGTCAACATCCAGAGAAATGGAGCACAGGGAAAACACCAGGCAGGGCTTTGGAGGATGGCGTGAGAGGAAGGAGAATGCTCAGCGTGAAAATGTGGACGTAGATGAATTGCAGAGGACTCAGCAACTTAGCTGATCAAACATGTCAAAGTGTGTGCCATCAGTGAATTTCAATTAAATGTTCAGCTTTTCAATTTGTTGTTGAGATTAACGCATGAGATCATACGCAATAAATCACAGCTTATTATGCATGCTTATTAATAGCTTTATATTTCGGCAGTGAGGATCAATAATGTTAACACATGTATATTATTAGAATATAATAAATCAAGTAGCTTGTTTTTATTGGTTTTGCTGGGTAAACAACTATTCCAGGCTGTTTGTAACCTCCCCTCCTCCCCTGCACGGCGTGCAGAAGACTAATATTGATTGGCTTTATTTGGAATGGAGACAGAATTGTAATATCCATTGGTGCTCAGACGAGACCCCAGTTCTGTACACCCAAGCAAGTATTTTATTGTAGTGAGAGGGAAGAGTTGCTGGGAAAAGGGAGGTTCTGGTCTAACCTGGGGCCTCCTGAAGCCACCCCTGGGCAATGACAGCCACACTTGCTGTACTGCAGGTAGCAACAAGCTTTTGCAGGATGAATTTATGTGATTTTCATTTTATTTACTAAAATGCTGATGCCCTAGCAGTAACATAACCACAAGACCTTTTATCCAGTAGTGTTTGGTGGAGAGATTTGAGAGCAGGTCAGCGCAGATGACCTCGGATCTTGCAGCTTCCTAAATCTTTTAAAACATACTCAATTTCCTTTAAAATGGAAATACAAATAACTCAGTTTCACAAGCTACTTACATTGCCTTTTTGGTGTTTGCTAAAACTTACCAGCGAGTTTGGTTATGCTACAAGAGAACTGTATTTATAATCAAGTAAAATCCTTCTAAAAGCTGTACTCAGATGATAATTGCATTGAAGAAACTATGACAGTCTTTAGTTACCATGATAATAACTGCAACCTCAGTGCCTCTGGGACTTTGACATGATGCTCTTCAATTTTATGCTGCATAGAAGAAAGACTTACATGCCAGCATACTCTGCAATTTCTGCAGTCTGGTCTTTGTTTAATTAAACATCTAATATCTTTTCTTTAGCCCTAATGATAAAGTGGGGATTTTATGATTATTACTGTAGCTTCAATTAAAGCATTAAATCTGTTTGCTTTCATGAAATAAAACAGTTGAGAGGAATTTCTTTTAATTATGCTGCACTTGTCCTCTGATGTCGACTCTGTGACATGCTCTGGCACTTTATTTGACATGCTTCATGCCCTGCTGCCGTGAAATGTAGTCTAGATACTGAAGCAAACTATCCTATAAAATGCTACATTGGAAATATAAACTTGTATAAACCTCTTGGGAGGGCCTTCCTAAGCAAAATATTAACATGTTCCATGATTCAGGCCTATAAAATGAAAAGTAGACCCTGCTCTGAGTGTTAATTTGTAGTGTGGACCCCTAAATCTTTACTTTCTATTGACTTTACTCTGGAATTGATACTCAGCACAGCAAAAATTGTCAGGGTTTTTTTAGATGATGCTTTTGTTATCAAGAAACCCCCCGCCTCCAAATAGAGACAAACTTGGACAAATGAATCTGTTTGTAACCCTCTATATCCAATAAACCACCTGTGGATGGGATTCTTTGATGAATATTTTTTAAGGAGCACCTGTTTTTCACTTTGCTGTGGCTTTGCTTTGTTGACTTTTGTTTGCTTTCCCCAAGAACCTCCGTATTTCACGGCCCAGCCCCAGAATGTGATTTTGGCTGAGGTGGAGAAGGACGTGGACATCCTGTGCCAGGCCATGGGTGAGTGCACAAAACTGTTCCAACCTGGACTGATGGCATGTGGCTGTGCAGTTTGGATGAAATCATCTTATAGAAACCTTATATAAGCCTAAATCTCTGTAAGCTGTAACGTTTAGAAGTCTGTTTTATTGCTGATTATCACAGGTCCCATATACAAGGAAAAGGGTTGGCTTTTCCCCTTGGAGAATTGGGCAGTAATTGTAATTGAGTTTAATTTGGAATAGTGTTGGTGCGTTGATGTTTGTCTGTGGGGAGCACAAGTCCTGCTCCTGGTGCTCTGGGATCCTGCCTGTGCTTCAGTGTTGGCACTAGGGAAGAGATTGAAATATCTTGAGCCAGAAAATGGGCTGAGGGGAGAGTGTGATTATGGAGCCCATCATCTGGAATGCAAACACTCCTTATTTTCAACAGTCCCAATACCCCCCGTCTTCTAAAACTTAGGGAACTTCTACAGTGAATAGAAACGTCAGCAACTCTGACATCTGAATGTAGTTATGAAATCTGCAGGAGGACTATTACAGGCAGTTTTTATTTGGTAGGTGGTTTATTAATATAAAAGGCTTCAAATGTGTAGAATTCCACCCGACTAAAATCATGTTTCAAGTTGAGTTGCACAGAAATGCAATCCCCACCTCTTTCAGCACCCTGGGAAGGGAGGAGACGTCATCGTGTGTTTAGAGCAGGTTTCTCAAAGTCACCAAATTTCTACGTGACTCTGCTGAGGGACTGAACATTTTGTTGTCTCCCTTTCCCTGCTGCTGAGTTTAAGAAGCAATGCACATAAAATGCCATGAGGTCCTTAGGGAAAAAGATCACATCCTTGATTAAAAAAAGTACCCAGACCTAACTAGTAGCTTATTTGTGTGGTGTCTTCCTCCAAATCAGAGCCAATAAAGACATTTTTACTGTGTGATCGTGTTATTGCCACTATGATTTGAGCTTTTTTCCCCGTGTTTTATGTAGGAAAAAGTTAGTGCTGCTTTTCTAGAAGGAATCTTCACAAACTGTGTGATAAGCAAGTGTGTGTGTTAAGGGTGCTCTGGCTGATTTGGAATTTCAGAAGCCTATGATGAGATCTCTTGCAAAAAGCTCTTATGGAAATGAAGTTATTAGATGATAAGAGACAATGTCTTCTTGTTCATTAATAGCTTTTTAAGCAAAACACAGCAGGACCTGCTGTCAGTGGAGTTCCCCAGGAACCCATCTGCTGTCTCAGATTTTTTTCATGTATTAAAAAAAAAAAAAAAAAAAAAAAAAGAAGACAACCCGACCCAAAACCTGGATGAATCAGGGAGACCTGAGCTTGACTTCAAGTCTTGCTTTGAGAAATTTGCTTCCCAAGGAGGTTAATGGGGCACTCATAACCATTCTCAGTGGAGATATGGTAACCCTTATTAAACAAAATCCATTATTTCTGTTCAACTCTTGTAGTGCACATCTGATTTGCTGATGAATGTGGTGCAGGAACATAAAACCTGTTTCCTTGCGGATTATTCTGTTGAGTATCTATAACACGTATGAGGGGCAGGTACTAGAATTAAACATAGAGGATTTTTGATCTTTTATTACACAAATATGGCAATTGTGAGCACTTCAAAAGAGGGTAAATGAAGATTGCTGCTTCCCTGCTCCAAACTGGGAGAACAAAGCACTGGGGAAACTGCAGAGCTGCCCTCTACCTTTGCTACAAATGGAAGACAGATTGCATTTCCCACAGCCCCATCAGGTTCTGTGCACAAAGCCCATTTGCCAAGACTTTGTGCACTATGGATGTGTGAGAGACAGATTAATTTCACAGTATAAGCAGAGATTAACTGTAAATAAAATTGCAACTTGCAGCGACCAGCTCCCTGCTCCCTGTAATGGAGTTTCAGGGTATCAGGCCACAGGAACTGTTTATCTTCCAGCACTGGCTGATGCTGCCTGAATGTTCAATGGCTTTCCTTTAAATGCTCTTTCTTATTTGCTTGTGGGAAGTTTAGAGCTGCAGGCAGTGGTGGGGGTGTCTGGGGAGTGCAGTTAATTGGACTCCAGTTCTACCTGTTTAGAAAGTAGATGGTAGAGATGCTTTGGGGGTTCCCCAGTAGCTCGCTGGGATCCGGAGGAGGCGGTAAAAAATAAATAACAAAGATGACACAGTGAATATTCTGAGTCTTTCATCGAGGTTCTTAAGCTAAATTTGGCAGAGAGTCAAGCAGCTGTTTCACAGATGGAGGAGCTGAGCCTCGGGTTCCATAAGTTATTTGCCCAAGGTTACAGAAGAAGTGGCAAAGCCAGAACCAGCAGCTCTGTTTCCTGCCTTCCCTTCTCCCCCCCTGACACTAGATTAATTTGTCTGTGAGAAATGAATAGTGCTGCACACAACTGAGAAATAAGGTTATTTTATTTATTTCTGCCAGTCTTTTAGGCTACTCTCACCTCTCGAGCAGCAGGGTCGGGCTGATGCTGCTTGGAAAGGTAGAGTGCAAAAGGTCTTTAAAGCGTTCTCTTCTCTTCACAGTTTTTTCACCAGAAGGTGTTCAGAGAAGAAAAGAAGCAAAATTCCATTGGGGGGTGTGTGGAGAGGAAAGGTTGTGGGGTGGGGAGAAGAGGAAGAGAAGAAAAGCCATGTTTAACCATTTTTACAGCCAAACAGGTAGCAAAATTAGAAAAGAACGTGTGTGCAACTTGGAAGACAAATCTCTCTGGGGAGATCACTAAAGCCCAAATGAATGCTGCTGACAGGCATCAGAGTGCTCAGATAAGATCCTATTATTCAGACTCATAACTTTGAGTGGAGGAAGATACCCGTAACTGAAAAGTAGAGAAATAGAGATGGTAATATTCAGTTTGTCAGCTGAGCTGGTGATAGGAAGGTGTATCTCACAGTGATTATAGGATTAGAAGGTTTGCCAATACTGTTAGTAGAATGGGATTTATGGAATGACACCAGTGTTAAAGGTTTGACTGTTCTGAATGCAGGATTTCATTATTTCCTTGGTGCCTATCAAGTCTAATGTGTGGGAAAATGGAGTTGCTATTATTTAAACTTGAAATCATTTCCAAGCTTCTCAGCATCAGGAGAACTATTCCATTTTGCATCATCTGTTTCTTCATTACTCAATGATAATTTGTATTTGCCCAGGAGGATTTTCAAGAGATGAATAACACTCTCACCGAGAGTTGTGAACATTGAAATTTACTCTAATTCTGTGTATGGGCTGTTGTATGAAATTTAAATTATGCCTATTGCAAGCTCCTCCACCACGTCTATTCTCTATCAGACAATGCACTTCTACATAGTGGGTTTCTTCCTGAGATGATTATCTGCATTACGAGTATATTTTATTTTATCAGCAGAACAAAAGCATCAGAGGTGATTGAAGTAAATTATACGTGTTTATAAAAGTAACAACAGCAATTGGATGTTGTTTTTCAGTTGTTTCCTTACACTGTTTGTACATACATTCTTTCCAGAGTTAACACAGCTTTTGTCTGTATAAAGAGAATAAGTGCACTGAGAGAAGATGTGAATGGAAGTATAACACAGTAGTATTTAACTTGGGGAGTTTTAAAATGATAATGATGATTATATAGATCTTCCCATGGCACTTCAGCTCTCAGAACATCAAGTGACTGCCAGCATTGCAGTGAAATTCATTGTCTGCAGATGCTCAATTCATCAGTGACATCCCATCCTCCATGCTTCGGTGACACTTCTTCTCTATTTGGGCAAATTTCATTCCCTCGTGAATTTAAGTTTGTGGTCTCTTACCCTATTACAAAAGCTTGTGTAGGTCTGAGACTTTAAGTGAAGAGGGTTCAAAACCACCCCAAGTGCTGTGCCCAGCCCTGGGCCCTCTGTTCAGGAAGGACATTGAGGGGCTGGAGTGTGTCCAGGGAAAGGAATGGAGGAGTCTGGAGTGTAAATCCTGTAAGGAGAGGCTGAGGAAACTGGGGAGAGCTCAGCCTGGAGAAAAGGAAAATCGGGGGGACCTTCTTGCTCTCCACAACTCCCTGACAGGAGGGTGTAGTGAGATGGGAGTTGGGCTCTGCTCCCGGAGAGCAAAGGGCAGGATGAGAGGAGATGGTGTTAGGCTGTGCCAGGGAGGGTCAGGCTGGACATCAGGAAGCATTTCTTCACAGAAAGGATGATCAGACATTGGAAGGAGGTGCCCAGGAAGGTGATGATCTTGGAGGTCTCTTCCAATCTTAATTACTCTGTGATTATCTAATCACATAATAAAATATGTGCCTCTCTTCTGATCTCTGCACAGAACCCCCAGTGTTTGATCCCAGTAGGGATCCCCAGTAGGGATTTCTGAGATGTAAAGTAAAAACATTGTCTGATATGAGCAGTGGGATGGGAACAGCCGTCTAAGACCGTTCTAGGCCCCTGACATCTCTTGAGGAAAAGAGAATCCTGCACTATTTGTGTATAATAAATTTACAGCCACTTCATCCCAGCTGACGGAGACATAACAGCAACAAAAATATGTGTGAAATAACTGTGTCAGGGTTTGTGGAACATGCACATGAAAGAAAACAGGAATAAATGGGACCGTAAGGTTTTATCTAGGCTAGGAATTTCATTTCTCTTTATGTCTGCTTTTTTTCAAATAGCAGGTAAAGCTTGAGACTGAATAAAAAATAATAATAATAATTTAAAGCTATCCTATTGTTGGCAATATGTTGTTTGTACATCGGCTCAAACTAAGCTGCTAAATTGGGACTCAAGTACAGCCATGTGAGCACTTCATTTTTCATGTGCAATTTACCATTTCCTTTGTATTTCAGCTATCTTAGCTACAGAAGCACAGAGGAATCTTATTTGGGATGGAACAGTCTTACAGATTGCCTGGATTGCCACTCTGCTGCTGTTTAAGGAGCACGATTCTGGCTTTCAACATGAAATTGTTCCAAATCTTATTTTGTAGTAGCATGAAATATGATTGGGTGAAGAAAGTAATTTGATAACATGTTTTCTCAACATTCCCCCTTAGCATTTGCTGGTTTTATCCCCTCATGTCCTGCAGTGTGTCATTACCATTGATAATGTGAGATGCAGCCTCCATCTAAAGCAGCTTGGAAAAAAACCTCAATAATTGGCACAGAAAGATGGGAAAACAGGGACACGACCTAAAACACTCTTTGCAAAGGCTAACAGTGCTCTCTTTTTGCTCGGGCAGGCGTCCCCATCCCCACCCTGGTGTGGTACAAGGACTCAGTGCCCCTGGGCAGGCTGGAGAACCCGCGGTACAAGGTGCTGCTGAGCGGGGCGCTGCGCATCCACGCGCTGCGGCCGCAGGACGCCGGCATCTTCCAGTGCTTCGCCAGCAACCAGGCTGGGGAGATCCACACCTACACCTACCTGGACGTCACCAGTGAGTCAGGAGGGGTGGCAGGAGGTGTCATCCCCGTAGGTGACCCCGCGCTCGTCACGTTTCTCTCAGCTGCTTTAGTTGAACCCACAGAACATTGATTTCTCGTCAAGGGTCGCTGCTGTAAGGAAACCCAAAATGCCCCCGTGGCCTCAGCACAATCTGCTGAGTCGTGTGGAAAAGCTCTCCATGACATCAGGAGAGCTTGGCTGGAGGTGAACTCCCCTATTTCAGGAGATCTTAGTGAAAAAAAAAATAAAATTAATTGTCAAATACTTTTATCTTTCCTTCATATTTCCACTCTAATGCAATTCCATTCTGAACTTGAGTTACTGCTCCGTGGTTGTGCATGCTATCATTTTATCTGCCTTTGTCTGCAACTGCATTTGGTCAGGGAAAAGAAAGAAAGTTCAAGTTAAATGTCTTTTTTGGCCAAAAAGTCAGATTAAATGGTTTTGCTAATGAAGTGCATGCTTCTCTATGGAAGAGTTACAAATCCTAGTAGTCTCTTTTAACAGTGATTATTAACAATCATTTCTGTAATATTAAACTTCCCTTCAGGAAGGTGATTTTTAGCCCAAGAGCACTTTGCACATACTGACCAGAATTCCTACTGGCCTCGGAAAATAAATCAGCCCCAGTTCAATATAGATCTAGGAAACTGCAGGAAAAAAAACTGCAATAAAATGCAACTGGGGGAAAATAAGAGAGAAAGAAACTTAGAAAATGTCTTGGAGAAGGCTCAGGTTCTAAATTCTTTTGGCTGACATTTAAGTTTCAAAGTTAATGCCTTTCTCAAGTTGCTTTTCATCTTAAAGAACTCTGTTATGAAGATGAAGGAAAATAGTTTTGTTTATCTAGATTTCTCAAGTTGCCCCCAAACACCCATTTTGAGCTTTATCTTCCTTTTTCTTTAACCTATCTTACTTGTAGAGGTACAAGCACTGATAGATTTTTATTTTCTGTGTAGGTAATAAACAGGATTAGCAATTCCTGGGAGATGAATAAGAAAAGGTTACAGTCACCGCTGAAAGGTTTTCATGTCCTACTGTCATGTCCTTCTCCATGATCAGCTCTATAAAAGTGGATGTAAAGTGGTCCACGGTAATAGTTAAAGAGAGAGGTGAGGCATTGAGTTTGTTTGAATTTTTTATTCTAGACATCAAGCCAGCCTTTATCCAGCCCCCGGAGGACACCACAGTCACTGAGGGGATGACTGCAGTGCTGACCTGTGAAGTTTCAGGGGCTCCACGCCCTGCCATCTCCTGGAAGAAAGGTAGCCAGTTATTCCCTCCACATTTATGTAATCCACATTTTCCTGTCCATTCCTGTTGCTGGGATCCTGTAGATCCACGCAGTGCCTCTCTCCCCCTTCCCCTGGGCAGCAGGGTTTGCTGTGGGGCCGTCATGTGGCCGTGGCCTGTAGCCCTGGTTTCGTGCATGAGATGTTTTGGTTTTCTGAAGTTCTTTTCCCAGGGAATTTTCTGTAAACAAAAGACGTGTGTTTCTAACTGTAACTTTGTTTACATCCTTTCCCTAGGAGGGACTTCTTGATGTCCCTCTGCTCTGAACAATGTGAGTGAAGAGGTTTGTCTTCTTGTCACCAATCCGATTGGTCTGTGTAGAGCAGTACAAAAGGGAGACACATCCCAAAAATCAAGCAGTCACTTTCAGCCAGCTGAAGTTCGGAGTCTGTGTCTTTGAGGTGTAAAACAGCGACAGTGGCCAGGGCAGGACGTAACATTTTGGAAGAGCTGGAATTGCAGTCCCTGCTTCCACCTGACACTAACCAAGCTGCTTCCCCTGTGTGTGTTTCAGGAGAGCAGATCTTGGCCAGTGGCTCTGTGCAGATCCCTCGCTTCCTTCTCCTGGAGTCTGGAGGGCTCCAGATAACGCCCGTGTTCCTGCAGGACGCCGGCAATTACACTTGCTGTGCAGCCAACTCTGAAGGAGCTCTGAATGCTTTTGTGATGCTGACAGTGTGGAGTAAGGATAATGCTTTGTTTGAAGTCTAACTTTAATCAAGTATTAATCAGTTTTTGTTGTGTGCTCAGGAAATTTTCATAAGTAATTATGCTTTTCTCATTAATAGAGTTACTTGTGTGATTTAATAGGAATAATGTGTCTATTTTAGGAAGCCTATCACAAACCCCTATTTTGTTTGGAGAATTATGCATATAAATCTCTATTTTGTGAAAGGAAGTGTATTTAAATAGAGCTTCAATCACAAGTACAGTTTTACTCAGGTTTGGTGTCTCACATTGCAAGTCCCAGCTTTTAACTTGTAAGATTTGGCTGTTTGCAGGAGGTTTCTGCCTCCAGGAGCCTGCAGGCAGCACAGACCAGTGTGTGCTGGTACTGAGGCTGTGGCCACAGTCACAACAGATAGGATTTTCCTCACCCTTTTGTATTTTTTGTGGTTCTGGGTGCTGTTGGAAGCCAAACCAAAGTGCAGCAGATTTCAACGAACCCCTCACACTACAGACTGGTGTGGGACAGGACATCCTGTGAAATGGTTTTGTCATTCACCACTTTCCCCTGATTCCCCTTTCTTCTGTTGGGGAAGTGAGTCTGATCCAAGAGGTTCGCTTGTGTTACTTCTAAGTGAGTTAAACTGAAGTGTAACATGGTTTTTGCTACTCAAGGTGCAAATAATGATCCGTGAGCTGGGACTAAGAGCAACTGAAAATAATGAAGATGATGAGGATTAATACAGAAATGTTGTTGCCTTTCTCCTCTCCAGCACCTGAAGTACTGATTGTGCTGCTGATGTGTGATGCATATTTGGCATTTAATAATCTCCAAACTCTGGAAGTAAATCAGCCACATTTTTCCTTTTGAATTTGGGAATACCTGATCTGTCAGTATCTGTAATGTACTTGTGCCATGTGGCCATCGTGTTTATGTCTTTTTGACATCACAGACTTGGTAAAAAGATCAAGAGGGTGTAAATTGAATGATATCCAGGTGTAGAGATCAAGTGAAGAGATCCTTCCTATTAATTATCAAAGCTATGTTTCTTACAGATAGTAAAGATAGTTCCTGTTCATTGTACTGAATAAGGGGAAGAAAAGTGAGTATAACCTAATGTTTGTGTAGCAACAGCAGCATTATAAAGCCAGAAGTCTGACATAGGTACATCAGAAGTAATGCTAAAAAAAATTCCATGCTGTTTAGAGTCAGCTTTTGATTTTGCTGATGGTCCCTTCTTGTGCATGTGTGAGATATCACAGTAGGTGCTGATTATCTCTGTAGGGATTTGGGACTTATTAACATTATCCACATATCTTCCATGCTCATCCTGGTTGTCTCCCTGCCTCAGCTGCTGCTCCCGTGTGTGGCACATAATGGGGATCTTTCTCACCGGATCTGGTTGCTGTAGTTACAGCAATTATTGTGTTCTGAGCCTCCAGGAGGGGCTTGAGGAAGGATGTTCTGAAACATTTGAGTAAACAACATATCTTTCTGATATGGACGATTTTTTTTTTTCCAGGAGCTCCTCCACTGTCCTGGAGTTGACAAAGTTGCAGGGTGCTGTTTAAGTTTACCTTTCTCTCGGTATTTTCCAAGCGCGTTTTTCTTTGCACAGGTTTTCCTTGATTTGTGTTTTTGCCTCTCCAAAGAGCGTGGCTCATTTCCTGACTCTGTTTGCTTCCATACATAAATTCCATACATTAGTATTTCAGGGAGTTGCCGCAGACACTTGCACAAGCCGAGGGAGAGTTCAGAGAGTTTATCATTCCTCTCCTCTGAGCTCAGCCCTGCGCTGTCACCTGTGTCACCGTGTCTGCAGAGGGAAGGGTCTCCGGCAGCAGAGGCTGGAGGAGCGCTGTCCCGCTTGCTTTCAATGACAAAGGCTCGCGGCCGTTCTGCCCGTGAATATCCGGGGCGAAAGGCTCTGATTCCACCTGAGCCGTGCTTTGTGCTGCTTCCAGATCGCACTGGCATTGTCCGCGCTCCCGAGGACAGCACGGTGATCAAAGGAACCACGGCCACCCTGCGCTGCGAGGCCACTCACGACCCCAGAATTTCCATCAGGTTGGTGCTGCCACTCCTCGTTTGTGTGGTTTATCCCAGCTTAATTTCATAAGCTGTACCAATAGCGTTAGGTGAAAAGTTTCAGGACCCCAGATTTTCACACTAAACCCCTGATTACTGCATTATAAGGTTGTACAGTGTATCATTAATCATATAAATCCCATCTTCCATTTCAGCCTTATGTATTATTTACAATGAGCTATGTTCCACTTCATGACTTCAATATAGCCTTCCATGATTTTACTGTCAAGGTTAATACACTATCAATAAAACCAACTTGTCAGAGGCTGATACATAATGAGAGTAAAAGCCAAAGAGAAGGAATAGGATTTCAGAAGTGTTTACTCTGGGGTGCATAAAAGCCACACCAGAGATGCCCATGTGTTTGGAAACAACTCAATAACTTGGGCTTATAGTCTGTTCTAACCGTGTAAAGGAAACCAGAATTTGTCTGCACTATTAAAATTTTGATTAGAACATTTAGAGGAAGCTCAAAACTTGAAAATAAATTTGCCATGAAAATTAATGTAGTCTGAAAGCCACACAAATGAAATAAAATGCAAGCAAGAGCTTGGAGAGTGCTTGAAGGGTGAACTGCAGAAAGAACTTCGGAAAGAGAAAATTTCAGTTGGAGGTGGGAAATTGTGAGCCTGTGGGCTCTCCACACCTCTGTGACATGTTGGGAGGTATGTTTTTGATATGTGAGCTCCAGCAAACCTTCAACAAGTCTCTGATCCTGGTAGTCCAATATTAGAGAGCCTTGGCAGAGCTGGGCCAACACCCACCATTAACTGCAGAGTTAATGTTCTGGCAGGGGTGAACTTAAGAACTTGGACATTTATGAGTACTCCATCTTTTCCTTGTAAAATACATCATATCATGGATGGAATTGCATTTTTCATTCTGATCGCTCGATCTAACACTTAAACTTGTGAAAGGCACTGGTCTTGGAAGCAGCTGCAGGGGCCTGTCATTTTTAACACGTGATGACAGGAGCTGATCCCTTCCAGCAGAGTTAAAATAAATCTATTCTGGTGTTCTTAGGAGTAATCAATAACTGAAACACTGTAATACTCAGGTACCTTTGGAAGAAGGACAGCGTTGTGATAAATCCATCCAGCAGTTCCAGGATCACAGTGGAGAAGGACGGGACCCTCCTGATCAGCCAGACGTGGTCGGGTGACATCGGGGACTACACCTGTGAGGTCATTTCTTCCGGAGGGAACGACTCCAGGACAGCTCGGCTGGAAGTGATGTGAGTACTCCAACTCAAATATTCACTGCACTGGCTTTCAAACAGTCTCAGGGATATTTCTAGCTTTTAATTCCAGGTGGAGAGTCAGCAGCTCTGATTTTTTGGTGTGGGTTTCTTTGGTTTTTAAGGGAAATTAAGGCTGTTTCATTGCTAATGAGATTGCTTTGATCTCCTGGCTGAGCCTGCTTTGAGCAGGAGTTTGGACCAGAGACCTCCTAAGGTCCCTTTAAACCTGGATCTTTCTACCACCCTATGCTGTAGGGCTTTCCCATGAAGCCCAGGTGCTGTGCCATGATGCCAACGTTTTGAAACAAAAAAATGTTTTCTTCCTTTTAGTACTTTTTCTCTGTTAAACATTTATCAGAATAGCTGGTCCCTGGATGGGCATTGCTTACTCCTGCGTTCTCTATATGCATCATTTTTCAGGAAGAGAAATATTTTTATGTATGACTTTCTTTATTCCTATGGATCTTTAAAAATAAAACCAAGAAAATGTTTGAAGTGCCATTCAGTTCTGGAAAAGGATTATAAAATGTCATTACATGGTTCCATATTTTCTATTTCTGTCATTCCACTGAGGTGAAGCGCACTTCCATTTTATTTTTATCACTAAAAGCAACAGCTGTGGGTTCAGTACATGTGTGGAGCAGATCAAATGAAAAAAAAAAAAAAAGGAAAATAAAAAAAGGTAATGTTTTATGTAGAGTTATTTATTTATTTATTTACTCGAGTAGTGCCGCACGCTTTAATTTAACTAAAATTGCATCTGTTTCTGCTGGTCATGCCTGATGTCTCTGAGAAGATGGCAATTGTGTGGTTGGCAGTGTAATGAGTTCACCTCTGAGATTTGCTGTGCAGAGGGCTGTTTGATACAGCATCATTCTGACAGTGCCAAGGCTCCATCAGATGCCCATTTTCCGAGAGCGGTCATACATTCTTTTTCTAATTAAGCACTCCTCAGCTCTCCTCCCGGAGTGCATTTTACTGCTGGTTGGAATCCAAGAGCAGAAGACAATTCAGAATATATTGCTGCTACATAACCACGCTCGCTCTTCTCTGAGGCGGTTTTTGAATGGAGGGCAGAAAATCACAGAGTAAAGACTGAAAAGGATGTTAAAGCTTGGACTTTGAAACAAAGCTATAAATATGTGCTAAACACTTCAGCAGCAGGACGGTTTCCTAATGCTGAAGAGCAAAAGCTGCCCTGTGCAGACTAGGACAGCACAGGGAATTGGATTTGCTTGCAGTTCCCCACTGCCCACTGAGGTCCATGAAATGTGGGCTGGAAGCTGGTTGGGAGAAGCTCATCCTGTGTGCACTGCTAAGGCACCCCAGCTGCTCCAGCTGTGTTGGCTGGCTCTCCATGCACTGGGACTGCCTCTTAACCCTGCATCATCTCTACTTCCTTTGATGTTCTGTTGGTGATCACCCATCTCCTGTTTTTCCTGGAGGAATTAAAGGCATCTATCAGACCCACTCTTTTCAGAGAAGTCAAGTAACTGATAAGTCACTCAATAATACCTTGAATTGTGACATTTCATTTCAAAGCAGGGCTGCAGGTAGTGCAATACTGCCAGAGAACATTGCATTTCCTTGCAGCTTTCATCATTATCGTTTGGCTCAGCAGCACAGATCTGTGAGGAGGAGAGATACACGATACAACAGGAGTGAAATGAAGAAGAAAATATGTGGAAAGGAAACGTCTGAAGTAAAGCTTAAATTAAATTCCAGCTTGTGTAGGAATGACAGATCTGTAACATTCCCTGTTCTCCTGGATAACTCCCTCGTGCAGAGCATTAACAAACAGGGCAGGCAATTCCCATCCATGAGCACTCACACTTGAGCGCCTTGAGGAGCACTAATGTCAGACAAATGTTCAAGGGTGCCCTCTCAACCAGTTACAGACTGCAGCAGTCACCAATGGATAATCCTGGGTCCCACACAGCCTTCCCTGACAACTCCAGATCTCTCCCCACCTTCTTCCTCCCCAGGAACCAGCATGTCTCTCCTCCACCTCCTGCCCCCTGCCCGTCAAGAGGAATTTCCAAAGGCACAGATGAGTTTCTTACTGATTTCTGTTCAAACTGATTCAATTGAAAACCGTCGACCTTCAGGTTATTTAATCTCTGAGTGGTCCAGTTTTCAAATTTCTGGAAAGAAGGAAAGAAAACTCTCTTCCCTGGCCTCCCCTTGCTGGAAGTCAGGCTTGGGGACAAAGGTGGAGCTCCTTGCTGGAAGAACCTGCACTGATAGCACAGCACAGATACATTGGTGCTGCAGGCAGGATGGATCATCTTCCTCAGCATGAAAGAAGAAATAAAATATTTGCAAAGGAAAGCCAGAAAACTAATGAAGAACTTGCTAAAGTGCAGCCAAAGGTTACCTTGCTCATCAATTTTGCACTGATGGTACTTGGGCACAGAAACTAATTGCTAGTCAAGATACTCTATTCATTCATTTGTCTTCCCACTAAATGTGTTTATTCTCCATGTACATCACTTGATTTGATTTGCATGAGGTAAAACATTTGCGAGTGATGTTTCTATTCTGCGAGAGATAGATTTTAATTTTACACTGACTTCATTTTTTCTCCTAGTAGAGTTTCTCAACTGCATATCAGAAACATTTGGTGATGAGCCCCCCGCTTCTCTTGCCTCCTTGCAAGTCACAGGGTTTGATCCTGAAAGTAATTGCATGTTATGAAACATCCCAGCTTCATTTAGCTTACTTTATAGTCCTGTAAACACCACCCTGAAATATGAAAAAAGGCTTGTTCCTAAAGCTGCATAAGCTGAGTTATCACCATGTATCACTCACCTGATGGGAAACTGTGCTGATTCCAGCTCAAAGTATCCTGAGGATTCTCAGGATGTATAAAATATGCAGAATTACCACTATCTGTGCCTGATGATACCCACTGCTCAATATCAGCCCGTCTGCAGCCCATGCTAGAGGATTTCTTTGTTGCATGAATGTGACTGCAAAGTATGGTAATGCTGCATTGTTGGAAAAGCAAAGCCCTCTACAAGCCTCCGTTATGTCACAACATATAGTAAAATCTTTTAGGCTCTTTTTCTATGCAAAAATATGGGGAGGACAATGTAATACAAAAATAGGCAATTTATTCCTGGCAGCGAGTTCATCTTCTTTCAGTTCCCTTTCATCAGAGAAAGAGCTATTATTGTTCTGTCTTCTTCAAAAGCAGGAGAGGGGAGCTAACCACTTATAATAAACCCCAGTGGGTTGCCAGGAATGCACAGTATTGCCTTTGTCAGCCATCTATCCATGAATTTGGATACCCTTTTTACTGGGGTATTTATAATTGCTGCTTCTTCCAATTTCTTCCCAGTATATCCCATAAAAAATTATTGCTGAAATTAAAGTCGGGATGACCAAGACAGGGTAAGAGATAAGAACGTAAAAATGATAAAAATGTTCTGTTACAAATGTAACTTGATGCAGATCCCACATTTCTTGGTTCCAATAGCCCATCTCTTCTCCTTTCTCCAGGGAGAGAAAGCAGAAGGAATGTCAAACTTGAAAATATATTATTCCTTCCTCACTGGAAAGAAGGCTTCTATTTATTTTTCCAAGCTCTGTATTGAGATGTCATCCAAGAATCAAGGTTCACTGCTGAGTCTGAGTGCACTTGATACTCAAAGGAGAAATATCACCCAGAAATGCATTTGGAAATAAATGCCATTGTGTCTGTTTGTCATTGAGGGTAGAGCAGGAATGTAGGTGTTTTCAGCAAAAAGAAAGCATAAAATTCAAACCCCTTTCCCAAGTCATCTCCAGGTCTGGGCAGATTGAAATGGGAAATAAATCTGTGCACTCTGGAACTCGGCAACCCTTTAATTCCAAAAATTCTCCTTGTTACAGACCTGTGAGAGACAAAGAGCCTCACAACTCGGGGCTGCCTCACATGAATTTTTCCTGCACTCATAAATTGGAGAGGATTCTTCTGCGAGAGAAAACTGCAAGGTCCTGAGCAACAGTGGGGCCACGTTTGTTAATTTAAACCATTATTAACTTTTAGGAGCAGAGCCATCAGGGCTGAGTGCTGCAGTCCCCCCTGCCTCAGCCCCGTGCTGTTATCAGCCCTGGCAGATGAATCAGCTGCTCCTGAGCAGACCCTGCCTGCTGGACCTGACTGAGGGAATCGTTTATGGAACAGGAGCAGGGCTTTTTACAAACTTCTTTAATCTCCTGTGCCTTTTTAGTAATCCCCTCTTCAGTCAGTCTCTCTTATTACCTGCTGTTGGACCATTTTTCTCAGAAGCCTCCCCAAACCATGGCTGGTTTATTTTTCTCAGCAAATAGTCTGCTTTTAGCTAATTTTGTAAAACACTCTATGTGTTTGCTGAGTGAATTTTTCAGCTGCCCTCTGGCAGTGATGAGCTGACTCAAAACATTAGGGTTTCTGTTTTGAGCATGTATCATCTGCAACTGGCTAATATTTCTCTCCCAGATTGTCACAATGACTTCATGTTCTTTTCTTGCAAATGCACTATTTTAATTGCTTTGTCAGAGTTCCCTCAGGTCACCTTGGTGGCAATGCCATTAACCCTGGGCTTATCTATCAATTACAGATTTTAAAGTGTCCATGGACATATTTTGCTATCACATAAAATAAGTTATGGAAAACTTGCCTCCATGCAACTCTTCAGTATTAGAAAAATGAGGTTTTAAGATACTCTGTATTGAAAAACTTCCATATATTTCCTGTTGAGGCTTCAGTGAACAAAAGAAAGATAATGATGGAATTACACTTTGCATGTCTGGTCAAGGTCTGTTCACTGCTCTGGGTGTTATTGTCCTAAACCACATCCACTTTCTTGGTGCTGACCAGTTCTAGTCTGAGGTCCTCCTCACCCCGAGAAAGGGTTGAAATTAGAATTCTCTGCAATCATTTCTTGGGTGTTAGAAGCAAGGAAAAGTAATCCTCTTAAAGGAAAAACAGAAGCAATGATCTCTTTGGGGAATGTGAATATTCGTGATGGTGGTACAGGTCTCATCTATCATCCCTTCCACAGGGTATGTGGTAGCAAATGAGAAGGAGACAAAATGTAAGTGCGTGCTAAAGTAGAAATTACTGCTTATTAATCTCCGCTTTTGCATCCTGCAATGAGAGAGGTACACTCCTGTGCTGAAATGTCTTTGTAGCTTTAAATATTTATTTCTGTCCAGGTGTGTTTCTTAGGCACTTGTTCTGTGTGCCTCGAGGGGTTTAAATCTGTGAGCACCATCTGTTGCTGTTCAGCATGGCCGCGTTTGGGTGGAGACAAACCCGTGTCTGTGATTTTTGTGGATGGGCTGTCCTGGATGGAGGCAGCAGCTCAGCTACTCAATCTCTGTCTGAACAGAAAGTGCCCATTTCCCTCGTGCTGCTGCTGATTGTCCTTGTCACTCTGAGAGAATAATCGACTAAACCCAGATCCTAAGCAAACAAAACCCCAGGTTTTAACCCAGTCTGTGCATTTAAAAAACAGGGAAAAGGGAGTGTCCCCTCTTCTTCAAAAGTCTTCTGAGCCTTGTGCAATTGGAAAAAGAGGCTGAGCTTTAAATCTTAAATCTTTTAAAGTCTTTCTTAAAAGAGCTTTAAGACTTTCTTAATTGTGTAGTCTCTGTCTTCAAGTGAGCTGGTAATTTAGCCCTTCTAGTGTATGGGACATCAAGAGCAGTAAACGCACACCTTGAAAATACCCATAATATATACCAGGAGCGCTCATTTGCTGCCCAGGAGAGCAGAAACATGGGGATAAATCTGCTGTGAGCTCCCCCTCAGCCATTCCTCCCACACTGCTGCTTCTGTGGCCATCATCTTCCAGGAGGAGCTGGAGCCACAGCCCCTGTCTGAGCTCTTCCCCACAGGGACTGGTGATGGATGAAGTGGGGACTGGGACTTGTGTGAGCCATGTAGCAACAAGACGTTTCACTCTTCCCTTCAGTAATTACCTTTGCCAGCTTAATCACAAAAACTTTTCCAACCAGCTTGCCTAGGACATAATGATAAATTGTGGTGGAGGTTTAATGTTTATTATAATTTAATGTTTCATTCAAAATTAAGCAGCACACTCCTGTAGTCCCTGGGTAAACGGCCATATCTTACACCCCCACACTTCCCAGTGACAGCCACACTCAGTCTCCCAGGTCAGCTGCCCTCCTGCTTTGTTTCCAGGTCCTCCTCTTCCCTAAACGTGTTTATCCAAAATTTCACAGTGCTGTGTTTAATCTGCTCCCTCTGGGCCCACACGTGCTCCTTGCTGTGCCTGATGTTTGTTTCAGCCCCAAACCGACCACAACTGAGCTGCCAGTGCACCACCAGATAGGAGTGAGGACAGCCAACTTAAACCCCTCGCCATCGAGGCGTCTCAAGCAAGCGATTTAATGAAGTTGAGATCTGAATCACACCCCGAGGTGTCATTCCATGTTTACTACAGAAAGAGCCTGGGGTCACTGTGCTGCTAATTTGGTTCTACGTTTAAAGTCAAATGAGACGAGACAAGGCTTTGAGTCTCAGGTTTAGCCTTAGGAAATATCAACCCCTCTTGCCTGGAGAGAGGTGGGCAGGGAAGTGCCTTCTGCTTCTGGTGCCTCATTAGCTGTGTGTTTTTCTTGCCACTCTTTGGCTCTTCCAGCAGCATTTTCTCTCTTCTTTTTTTTGGTGCTAACTCCACAGTGTGTATCCATCAGAAACGCATAAACAAAAGCATTCACGGCTTTAACAGAAAAATAATAAAACTATTGTCTGGCTCTCCATATGTTCCTCAATCTTCCAGTAGAAACAGAAATCCAGGACATATTTATTGTTCTGGCTTGGAGCCAGAGCCTGTATTTACTTTTGTGAGTGGCTGAGGAGTTGCGGTTTTTAAATAACTCCGAGCCTTCAGTGGCAAAATACATCACAAGCAAGAATTACTGGGTTTTTAATTTCAGCATGTGAGTGCCCTCATGGCTTTCTGCTCTGGCCTGAGCTGTGGAAGGGTCACCCTCAGCCTTCCTGGGGAGGAGGGCAGATTGAAGGCGTGAAAACTGGCCCTCCTTGCTTTTCCTTCACTCCATAACCCTCATTCTCCTTAGGAACCAGGGTGATAAGGAGCAAAAATCATGCTTAAGTATAATGCTGAAGGGCTTTAATCTCTTAAAACTCATCAGCATTTAAGGGTTGCGGCAGAATTTAGTGTTCTCACTTCACCATGCAGCTCCCACTTGCAGCCAATGGGTACAAGTGAAATGTTTTTCCACAAATTTCCTTTATGTGTAGAGATTACACATTTTAATTGAGCTGCTGTTTTATTTTTGTTTTTGAAATGGTTTATGTTGTATTTCCATGGGGCTTCTGCAGGCATTTTCAGTACATTTTCTGGTTGGGTGCTTCCAAAAAAATCCTTATTATAAGGAGGAAGGATTCTACCCATGACAGGATAAGCCTGAATCCGTGAATAAATCAAGCTGTTCTGTAGCCTAAGAATACATATGGTAATTTTGATTAGTCGCTCCGTGTGGATAGTGTCAATGTCTTCTGCTTCCTTGAGTATGAAAAATTCCATGTTAAATCATATCTCCCATGTGTTTTACTGTTTATACGTATCACTGCTGTCACATTGTAGGACATCATTGTAAGAAGGGAGAAGTGAGAGAGGAAATTTATTGACCAACTTGCTCAGTCAAAAACAGGATGAAAATTGGCTTTTTTTCCACATTTAGTGACATGGCCATTAGCTGTTCTAAGCATCAGCCTTGGGACTTTCAGCATAATTTTTTTAGGATAAAATTGTGAAGAATTCTGAGATGTCTTTCATTTATTTAATTGTACAATAGCTGCTGGTGGTTTTATATCCATCATCACACGGGGTTGATGTCACCCGCCTTTAACTGTCTGTAAGACTGGAGCTGAATGAAACATGGATTAATTTTTCTGTGCTGGTTTGTGTTGGAACTCTGGAGGCTGAAAATTTCAGGCTTTCTGTTCTAAAGGGCACTGACCCTCGAGTAGACACTACATTTGACTCGAGGCCATGGAACAGGCTTTGGAAGCTGAGTGATAGCACTGGAGTTGTGGGTGTGGAGTTTGAATAGTATTGTGTGACATCACAGGGTGAAAAACTTAAAGATTTTAGTATATAATAATATATGGGCAAGATGGAGGACTTTGGGCATTGTCTAAGTCCTTCTTCTTCTTCATGGGTTCAGGTGGTTTTCTGTAACTGTGTGAAAAAGGTCAGCATTGCAGGCCTTGGGTGGTCATTGTTGAGTCAAAAATATAAATAATATAAGTGTCCCCTCGTTATTGGGTGATTAGCTCTTAAATAACCTTGGAAAGAGTTAGAGGGGCTCCATTTTACCTTCATTGTCTATCTTGCTAGTTAGAGCTCACGGCTCGTGAGACTGTAATATAGATAAGAAATAATAAACACAAAACTGTGACTCCCGTGTATTAATCCCGACCTTGGAAGAAAAAGAAGCCAGAACCCTCACAGGTTTGTTGTTTTACTTTCTTTCTCTGTCCCTTTCCCTCCACAGTGAGCTGCCTCACTCCCCCCAGAACCTGGTAGCCACCCTGAACTCGTCCTACAGCCGCAGCGTGGTGCTCTCCTGGGTGCGCCCCTTCGACGGCAACAGCCCCGTGCTCTACTACGTGGTGGAGCTCTCTGAGAACAGTAAGTCACTGGTGTTTGGGCCAAATGCTGCTCAGCCCCGTGGTGTTCTGAATTATGCCTTCAGGCCCACCTCTGCCCCAGAAATGACACCTCTGCTGACAAAACACTGCTGCAGTTTGCTGAATGAGAGCACAAAGGGGTTTTACACCCAGGTGTTTGTGCACTGAAAGAGTGGAATGGCAAAGGCTGAGATGGAGGGATTATCTTAAAGGAAAGACTTAGTTCTGCCTCTAGTGCTGCCTGCCAGACTTGAGGCACAACAGGTCATTCCTCAGTAAAACAGCAGTGGTCAGTTTGTTCCTTGCCATGGCTGTCTTTTTCTCCAGTTTCGTGGATTTCTTGGTGCGTTCAGAGCCCCAGTTTCACCTGAAGATGCACAAAGGGTGATATTTCAAGGAACTGATGGTCTGTCAAAGGAACAAACTTGGATGTCAAGAGGAGCTACTCTCTTACCTCTCTGTGGGCTCATAGATTTTCTCTGCTTTCCCTAGGTTATCATTTCACACCTTTCCTTTAGCTAGGTGGTTGAGGATGCTTGAATGCAATCCAAACACTGACTTCCTGGGTTACAGGCCTGGGTATTGGGAATTGCCACTTCCCAGTTTTATCATGCTGTACACCAGGTCTTCTGTGGCACTCAGTCTGCAAGGTTATTCAGGGACGCTGCTAATGCCTCTTTAGGAGTTGATGGAAAGATGAGGTTATATGGAAATCGGTCACCTTGGCAATACTTTCTAATCTCTATCAGCCTACGAGCTGGAAATCCAAGCTGAACAATTGATTCTTGATGAAAAAATTAAGAGCATCACTTTTTGTGACATGTGGAAATTAGTCACTGCATAACTGAATGTGAAACAGTTCTGATTTCTGATTATCTGGAGAGCAGCAGTTTGTTTTGCCACACAGAGAGCTTGAGGGGAAACTTGAGCTTCAGATCACATACAAGCCTTTTGCTTTGCAGGCTGGAGTGCATAACTTCTCAGATGCGAAGGTCCCAGAACCCATGATCTTGACAACTGTTAAGCAAAGTGCAGGTTTCTAATCCTAGCAGAAATCCAAAGTCATGCCCAGGACTCCTGTCCTTAAAATAGGTCTTTTCAAGCAAAGACTCCTGATCTTTTTGTAACAAATGAGTGAGAAAATCCACGATCCTGCACCCATACTCCATCTTTTTATCACCACCTTCCTTTTTATTTTCACTCTTCTCTCCTTCCCTCCCATAATTATGGGTCAGTAGTTCCCTGTTTTTCTTGTTTTCCTTTCCTGATCTTCTGCCCAAGGATGTTACCCTTCTGCTCCTTGTTTCCCAGTCGCTTTATTGATGACAAGTCAGCGAAGCCCCAGTCTGGGAACATGATGCAAAGGTCCTGGAGCTGTATTTACAGAGAGGCAGCACAGAGGTGGCAGAACGTGCACCTGGGTCCTACAGTGGGCTGCATCGACTGGGACAAGTCCCTGAAAGAACAGGCAGCTCATTCCGTGCCAGGAGAATCATGGAATTGTTTCAGTTGGAAGGGACCGTAAAGATCATCTCATTCCATCATCATCTCTCTTGTGTCATGGAGGAGTTTGGAAGGTCTTCAAGTCCTTTCTACCAGGGATGCTCTGCAGTTGTATAGGAATGGGGTACATGTGCCATCATTTTAGAATTAATTCACTGAAATTTGTCGAAGGCTCAGCCAAAATCAACAGTAGCTCTTTGGAAAGCATGCACACAGTCCCTGAGAACACCACAGGGTCCTGTGAACCGCTGCTCCCTCTGAGATAGATCAAATAATTTTGGCTGATGCCATTGCAATCTGCCACTGAGAGGGTCTCATTGTCCCAAAGCACAGGTCTGTGTCCTGCTGCAGCTCAAAGCTGCAGAAGCCAAACACAGGCCAGGTTTGTTGTGAACTGAGCAGCTTAACTCCCAGTTATATCCCCGGTCCTGCTGTCCTTTAAGTCTTTGTCTTTATTTACATTGCTTTTCTGTGCAGTGTGTAAATGATTGCCCACAGAGGTGGAACAGGGAAGGGTCTGAGCTCTTGGATGTTCCATGTTGCTGTGCCCTCTGCTTACATGTGTACAGACCACTCAGCAATGTCAGCAGTGATTTTGGTTTGGAACACCGACTGTAACGTCTGCACTCCATCACAGGCTTGTTTTGGTTTCTGTTTTCCTCAAGAGTTTGTTTCTCAGGGTTATTTTGATCTCAGCAGTGTGTGGTTAATATTTAGCTTCTCCAGACCTCCTGCTCCTCTGGAAACTGTCCCCTCCCCTTTGTTCCCAGCCATGCCAAGCACTGTTTGTGCACGAAGCTGGCATTTGATGTAGTGTAGGTATCACTTGGTCTGATATGACTGTGCAGAAACTCTCTTTGCTTTTCAAAGACAATTTCTGTTTGGGTTTTTTGCTGCAGGAGGAGCCACTGTCAGGGAGACAGGGAACACCCTCCACGAGCTCTGTCACTCTCACAGCAGAGCAACGTCCCTCCCATCCCAATCCTCCCCCGAAGGAGGGACACCAGAATTATGGTTTATTTTCCAGTTAGCAAAGCTGCACAGATTTTGTTCTTAGTTCTGTGGGGTTTGAATGTTTGGAGTTTGAGTGGTTTGGTTACAGGTGCTGAAACGTAGCCTTGTTTTGTTGGTTTTTTTAAGCTGTTTTGTTTCGGATAACTCTCTCACAGCTTCAGGATCCATGGTAGGTTTTGAAGCACATACCATAAATGAATACACAACAGTGTCTGTTGCAGAGAAATAGCTGAAGAGGGTTCAAAATAACAAGTATAAATTTCAAAGGTTTAATTACCAGCTGCATTAGAGGGAGGCGTGTCACTCCACCTGGCATGGATTAAAACTCCTTTTCATTAATATCAATTCAGTAAAGAGATACAAAACCCTTATTTTAATTAGAGGGGGAAAAAAAACAGTGGCAGATCGTGCACATAAATTGCTGGGAATATGAATGACTCTAGACACCTAATTTTTAAAATTAATGTATTTGGCACAATGCAATAATTGTCAAAATACAAGTATTCACAGTAGACTGTGTCTGTGGGTGACTTGAGACATATGGCCTTAAACATTTGGGGGCAAATTTATAATCTAATTTGAAAAACACAGTTCCAAGGAAACACAGTCATTAAGTATTCCTGCCCACACAGAGCCAAGAATGTGAACCTTGATTTGAAATAGGATTTTCAAATAAATAGTACCATGCATTGCTGTCATTTGCACTAATATAATTTTGGATGTTTCATGACCTGTTTAGACCCATTGTGATTTACCTCAGAATTCCAATGAAGTATCTTCAAGGAGTTAGGAGGGGATATGCTTATTTTATTCCAAAGAGGTTTAGACTGAAGGAATTAATCAAAAAAATATTCTGAATAGTCTTTTAACTGAAGAAATGAATTAAGACTTATAGAATTCTGCTGAGGACAATTAAGATAAAAGCCCATTTTTGTTTTATTGTATTCTGGGATATCTGTGCTTTGTGAGGTAATGATATAACTCAGATTCATCACACTGTGCCAATGAGGAGATAATTAAAGCTCCTGTGGAAAGCATCTGTACATGCTTAACTAAAACCTATGAATTGTCATCCTGAATTTGGTAGGAATATTCAAAAGGCAAATATTGAACTCGTTGATAAATCTTCTCCAAAACCAAAGTAAAGCTGCATTGTCATTATGATTGTGACTCAGATCTATGATAATTTTAAAAGAGATTTTTTTCAGGCCACTGATAGACCTTGTATAGGTCCTACCAAACAAAGGGTGAGTCATTTAGGTTTCCTTTGGATTTTTTGCAATATCATATTGCTACAAAGGTTTGAAAGATGAATTCAGTGAATTCCAGCAGTACAGCAGATTCCTATGCTGCCATCTATTCAAAACCCTCTGGAGAAGGAAAGAGATGGAAATGTGTTCCAAACCTGCAAAAATCAGCTTTCTGCAGTAGATCTGATTGGTAATATCAAATTAGAAACGATTTGGGGGGAAACTGCAATTAATGCATGAACTGTAGGGTAGGCAGGGAAACAGAGAAGAAATGCCTCTTGGCACACAGCCAGAGCTATTGAACGCATCACAAGCACGTCCAAAAATTCATGACTGAAAAAAATTGTAATCTCTAAAACCCCAAAATGACATTGTAAACCAGAGAACAGCCTGTGAGATTCTTCATTTCCAATAAATTAACTTGGAGAGGCAATCAGAGTTAATTCAGAATGCCCAATATTTGTAAGACGACAGACAGCTCAACATGGAAGTCGTTCAGACAGCGGCAATTACGGGGGAAGAGCAGCAGAGCCCAGAGTATGTTCTGGGCAGCTTAAGTTAAATGAAGGATTAGCAGAGTCTGTTCAGTCTAACAGAGGCTTTTTTAATAGTTTGACCTGGCAAGGCTTTTGTCACCATGGAGCTTCTCCAGCCTTCCTGGGACAGGTGAGTGACAGCCATCCCTGGAGGACAGGAGAGGCGGTGTTGAAAATTTTATGGCATGTTTCCCTTGTCACAATTGCTCCTCTCTACAGTGAAAAGAGCTTCTGCACCATCTTGGGGTTGGGGGTGTGTATCTAAAGAGGGAGATCCGGTTCTTTTTGGAGTGTTTTGTTTATTGATTGTCAAAAAAAAAAAAAAAGAAAAAAAAAAGAAAAAAAAAGACTTGACATTTAAATTTTAAAGATACTCTGCACACTCAGTGTATCCAGTGCTCCAGGAGTGAGCAAATGCTCCCCGAACCGCCCTCCTCTCTGAATCAGAGCACCCAGGAGATGAATAGGCTTCGTTTATATTAGTTTCCAGTTTAATCTCTCTTCCTGCCAGATCTTTTATCTTCCACCAGGAGAGGAAAAAGAATTAATAAAGTATTCTACAGATGCAGCATATAAACAGAGCAAAGCCCCAAGGTGCTGAGGAGATTAATAGGGCCTGTTGTTGAATCAAACTGCTCACTACATTGAGCTGCTTGGGTTAAGCACTCTCAGGTGGTGTTTACACTGGCAGTAAACAAATGCAATGCACTAGGAAACGGACCACTGCCCAAGTAGCTCATACAAGGGTATTTCACTCCCCTCTTGGTGCCTGCTCTTCCATTTTCCGCAGGAAGTTCCTTCAGGCAGTGCACTAGGTCAGCCATACCTTAACTCCAGCTTTCCTTGATTTGTTGCTGTGCACTCTGGCCGTAACAAGGCTGTTTGGGAAGTCTCGAGGGATGCCTGTGAAAATTCAGAAAGAATTAGGGTGCAAAAAGCTCCTAAGCAACGCTTTTCTAGATGGCACAGGTGTGCTTCCTCTAAGGGCTCTCTAAAAGGAATCCAATGTTCAGCTAAGATAAATTGGCATCAAGATCTTGCAGCCAGAGTGGCTGTTGGTAAATCAACAATTGGCAAGGACAGACCTTGACTGCTGTGCAGATTTCCCTCTCCAGCATTCCCAGGATTCTGCTGTGTCAGTTTTCCTGTTAACAAAGACTTCGTTCTGGCAAGGCCCTTACTGGAATAAATACATTTGGAGTAATTTGAAGATGCAGTGTTTATAGCCCAACTGGCATCATACCCTAGAGGACTTAAACTTGCTAAGGAATCTGCCAGAAAAGCACAAAATGAGTGGCTTCTGCCTTGGTGTGAAGTTTAGCAGCTTTCCACGTTTGGGACATCTCATCTTCATTTTCAGGCAGACGTTGAGGTGACCTGCCAGGAGCCACGATGCACTTCTGATGAGCAACACGCACAGATAACGCTGCCAAAATCTACAGCGAGCTCCTCAGCAATTTCCAGAAGTGTTAGTAATTTGAGCAGGGAGCATGAAAACAGCTGGTATTATTTAAAAACTGAACAAATCTTCAAATTGGCTGATTCCGTTGCTGTACTGTTGCAACGCAGACCAAATGTCACCTCTCCCTGCCTATTTCAGTCATGACTTCAGGGAGAATATGTGACACCAGGCTATGGAGAGGAGAAGTCAGAATATTTAATTTTCAACATGTTTCATTTCTGACCTCTTTGAAAACTTGTAATTTGGGCATCAAAGGAGCTCGGTATGGCAAGAGTGTGAACAGACAGTGAGGGGTTTAGGCTGCTGCCAGGGCTCTTTCTACCAGGGAATCTTCCTAGGACAATTAGATTCCATGCCGAATATTATCACTGGGGAAAAAAAAAAAAAAAGAAGAAGATTGCAGACACGTAGAATCAGCAGCAGAAGCTTTCTCAGGTCTTGCAGCAAAGGGCTGATTTGGCAGAGAGAGTCACGCTTCTACACCTGCTTGCAAGCTGGGTAGGAAGATATTCCAAACTGACTGTGAATTTCATTAGAAACCTTCCACCAGAGCCACTCATGGGTGTGGTGGTGTGATGGCCTGCCAAACAGATGGGTTGTGAAATACACAGCCCATCTGTCTTTATCATGCTTGTTTCCTCTTTTATTAAAATGTTAATGAATATAGTTTTTATTTATTATGCCATGACATGTGCAGCATCACTTTCCAGTAGACAAATGTGCAATCTGCATAACCGTGTGGGCTGACAGGAAGGTTTCTTCTGCTGGAAAGAAACTTCTTCCCAAAGTTCCTCTGAGGGAAGCAAGCACAAAAAAACCCTGAGCAGTCAGAAGCGCTTTCTCACTTCTGCAGGGCTTTTGACAGACACTTTCATCTCTTTTTGTCTTTTTTTCCCATGCTATTTGTTCCCCACAGATTCTCCCTGGAAGGTTCACCTGTCAAACCTGGACCCGAAGATGACCGGTGTCACTGTGAGTGGCCTCACTCCTGCCAGGACCTACCAGTTCAGGGTGTGTGCAGTCAACCAGGTGGGGAAGGGCCGCTACAGCACTGAGACCAGCAGGTAATGGCAGTCTGGGGCTGTGTGCTGAGGGGACAGAGACCTGGGCACGGAAAAAATGCTGCTTGTGGATGAAGGAATGAAATAATCTTCTGCGCGAAGACTGGGAGATGGAGAAGTTGGGATTTCCCAGCCCTCTGGAGAGTGCTCTGCAGCTGGCAGGAGCTGAGGATTGATGGCATTTGGGTGATGCAGGACATCAGGACATCGTAGGAGAGGTGTCCTCATACCACAGAGTATCAGTGGAGCAGAATCTTGGAAATGATGTTTTGTTCTTGTGCTGAGGCCCAGCAGTTGGCCCGGGCAGGAGCACAGCTCTCACCCTGTCATGGCAGTGTCACTTCTGGAATTTACCCAGATGTGACAGAGAAGGATGGCTTCATCATATTCAGTTTCAAATGCATCCCCCTTCTTCTGTGAACCAAAGCTTGCTGCGAGCTTGAATTGCAGAACAGCTGAACTCTAAATGGCTTTTTCAAAATGTAGGAGTTTGATATGAAAAATATTGAAAGAGCTGAAAGAAACAATTTGGAAGGAGTCACAGACACTGGACCTGAGCTCTTACTCATTCAGGCTTGTAATCTTTTTAAAGAGTTGTAGCAGCCTGAGTGATTCCAAGAGAATGGGGTTACCTCAGCTGTCTGTCTTGTTGCTTGCTTAACTGATTTCCTATTATGTTGATTTGTTGTAACTATTTCATGCATGTCTTCAGCAGTTTGATCAGCATTATATTTCTTTCTAGTCATCAGACTGTCATAAAAGAAAGTGGTTCACTTGGAGGGGATACAGGAAATAGACTGTTATTTATGATTTCTTTCAACACCCATGTCCATCACATTCTTTTGTGCTTAGGTTGATGCTCCCTGAGGAGCCCCCCAGTGCCCCCCCTAAAAACATCGTGGCCAGTGGGAGAACCAATCAGTCCATCATGGTCCAGTGGCAGCCTCCTCCTGAGAGTGAGCACAATGGGGTTCTTCATGGCTACATCCTGAGGTGAGTCCTTCCTTAACCTAGAAAGTCCAGAGATAGGTGCAGGTGTGCACAAGGAGCTCAAATGGTGTGACTTAAGAGTGTAATAAAAGCTATCTCTAACTGAATTAAAGATATTAGTTACTGTTTGCAGACCCTCAGGCCGCCCTGGTTGTTAAATATGAGAAAACAACAACTCTTCAAGGGGTCACAAGGGTGCAGCCACTGAAATTCTGGTCTGTCTGTCTGCTCCAAAGGACCAGCTCCCTGTGGAGACTCACAGCATCCTTTTATTCCATTTTCAAAGGGAAGTGAAGCACCAAGCAATGCAAGTGTTCACGAGGGAGGCTGGTACAGTGCAGCCTATGCAGATGTATATTTGCTTATTACAAGCTCAGCTCCCTGCTCGAAAGGTTAATTAAATTTATCAAAGACACAACAGGGCTCCTGCCTATGGAGGAGCAGCAAAAGAATCAATAAACTTCAGTTTTGTGCCAAACAAAATGGAGAGAGGGAATGACAGGTCAGATGCTTCATGGCAGACCTTGGTTTGGTTTTGCAAATCAGCCAGTTGAGTAAGATCCTTTCAGCCCTGTCTGTATTTATTAACGAGAAACACATTCAGGCAGGTAACTGGGAATCCTGCACACATCCAGTGTGGCTGCTTACACAGGATTCATTGTGCTGGAAAGGGTGCTGCCACACGTGAGAGACTTTGCAGAATGTTTCCCTTAGGTGATTTTTTGGGACTCAGTATTCACTCCTACCCAAGTCCACTACAGCTCACTGCTCATTTGGCATCCTCCACACCCTGCAGTGCTAGCAGCCAGCTAGGGCCACACCTCTAGTGAGGGAGGCATTATCTAAATTAGAGTTTTTGTGGGAAACTCCCAGCCCCTGACACATTTCCAAGGCATGGTTATAGTCTCCTGTGGGCAGGCTGCTGACATTTTTCATACAGTGTCCTCCAGAACTGTAAAAGATAACTAAATGCTGCAGTTGAAATGCCAACATCCTGTTCATGCTGTGCTCCTACTTTTGCTGGCATGGATGGAAAGGCTTTTGTCATGTTAAGAGCGTTGGTGAGCTCCCAAAATAGCCCTGGGAAGTTGCCTGTGTCTGCAGGCAGAGCTGAGTCTGTTCATCCCCTGTCACCTGCACAGAGCCCTTAGCAGAGGTGAGCCCTTTGTGCAAGGTTTTAGGGCCAGGCTCTGTTTAAAATGTTTTCTCAGCCCTCAGTGGGGAAAGGTGCTTTAACTTCTGCCTGCAGATAGACCCTTGTCCTGAGTTTGGGTTCTCATTTGCACAGGGTACAAACATTGTTTATGCAATTCCTCCCTTCAAACTGGTCTCCTCAGTGCTAGGATTAGCTCCTTAGGTATTCCCAGGGAGCCTTTCCCTGTCTCAGCATTAAGTCCTTTAAAAAGCAAAATCCCATAAGCTCCTACCTCTGGCAATCTGTGCTGTTTTCTCCATATAGCATTTCCAATAATGTTTAACTTTAGTACTTTCTACAGCATTTATCGGCATAATTGATCCCTGACCCTGTTGTAACATCTCTTTCCCTTTTAATAGTGTTCATATTCATTATGCTCAATCTGGGAACATTTTTGGTGTCTTCCTGCTTTGTCTTGACAGCAGAGCAGAGAAACCATTTATTCTACAGGAATTTAAGATAATCACATAAAAGCACAACTGTCCCTGGTAATAAAGCAGGCTGTTCTTCCAAGTTGAATTGTGTGGTCACAGCAAAATGCACTGAAGATCAGAGTCCCTGCACTGATTCCTGCAGAATCAGGGTGCAGCAGAATGAAAAGCACCAGCCATCCCAGAGACACAAAGCTCAGGACATGCAAGATGCTAAATTGATGGAACACCTGATCTTTAAAAGTGAAGGTGCACTGCACAAGTCATGTGGAGTATCCATCAAAGTCCATGGTGAGAAAAATCATGAAGACATGACATTTCTGAACTGGCCTCCTTCCTCTGCCCTTTTTCTCACTGCCAGCATTGCATTTAGGGGTCTGCCATGCTAACAGCATAACAGATTAAATCACAGGAGCACTTACACCTTGTCTGCTGGGCAGGAGACAGAACATTGCTGCACTCAGAACTGGCTTGCCAGGGAGCACAAACCCTGCACAGCAGGGGAGAGAGAGAAAGGGGGAGCAAGACATTCAATAAACTCAGCTGAGGGCTGGTATTCCTTTATTTCCATTTATATTTCGTAAATGGAATCATACCAGTGTAGCATTACAAATATTAAGTGTGCTAAAGGATGGCCAGGCAAGCAGCAGAAAATAAAGGTGTTGTCAGTGAGTAAGAGCTGATCTCTTTATAGGAAGACTTCAGAACAAATATCTCTGGCTGAAACACATGAAGTTGTCTAGTCATAAACATTGCACCAATTTTACTTAGATGAATTGAAAATCTCTCTGTAAGATGTCAATGAAATCATTCTGTGTCAATAAACTTTTGGTGATTGCAGTGAAGCAAAGGATGGCTAAGAGTGCATAAAAGTTATGTGGTGAATAAAAATACAAATGTTTCCATGTTTATCTTTTTTATGGAACAGTAATGCCTTGTGTCCCTTATTTGGCCTCTGTTTTTTGATTTTTTGTGAATTAGCATATTGTGAGCATCCACTGTGCTGCTTTCCTAAAGGAAGGAAAACAAACAGTATTATTCACATTCACAGATTTGCAAGGTTTGTTTGTTTTCTATAATTTAGTTCTTCTCTGTAGTTTGTTGGCCTGAAGAGACACATCAAAGGGGCTGTTTTCTGGAATACGGTTTTTGACATGGGAAAATGTGTTTGGTGTTTCAGCTTCTCATGTCTCAGCAGAAAGAGTTTCAGGATATTTATCAGCCACCTGTGTTTGACACAGCCCTTCTCCTGGAATGCCAGTGCTTACCCAACTCTTCAGTCTCAACTGTATTTAATCCTTATTTTAATAATTCTGTGAAGTAAATTCTGGTGGAAGGCAGGAGTGCCAGTGGCTGAGATTCCAGGAGGTCAGAGCCCTCTGAGCTCTTCCTTTTCAGATTTCAGAAGTGAAGGAAAAAAACCCATTTCTCAGGCTGATTTACAGCAGCACTCTGATAAAAATCACATCTGGGCTATTTTTTGTACTAAATCACAGCTTTTACTAGACAAGCCACATTTAAAAAGCTGTAATTTTTCTGCAACCATAAAACAGGATAAAACACCCGTTTTGTTTAGCCCTGAGCCTGTAATCTCAGTGAGATCAGATTATAAATACTATAGCAGTCAAACATGATATGGTCTTATCAGGAGTTGCCACGTTCCTCCTGATTATTTTTCATTATTCTTGGTAAAATTCTGCTGTAAAATTTTGCATATTGCCTCTTCACAAAAGAAGCCGTGTTGCCAGTCAGGATGTTTTCTCTAATTGATACCATCTAATTAAGCAGCTAATTCTTCTCCCCATATGGCAGGTATCGCCTGGCCGGCCTCCCGGGAGAGTACCAGTACAAGAACATCACCAGTGCAGAAATCAACTACTGCCTGGTGAAAGACCTGATCATTTGGACCCAGTATGAAATCCAGGTGGCATCTTACAACGGAGCTGGGCTGGGAGCCTTCAGCAGGCCCGTGACAGAGTACACACTGCAGGGAGGTGAGCAAATCCCTCCAGCGTCTCCTTTGGCATCCCACAGCTCCCCTAGGGCACGTGCTGCCTCAGTCCCACCTCAGAACCTGGGAAATCCACGGGCACTTCAGTCAAAGTGGATAGGAGCAGGGAGCACCTGCAAATTGCAAACGCCTGAGCAGAGCTGAGTGTCTGCTCTATCTCTGTTGTAGGAAAAGCTGGGAGTGAAGTCAAAAATTATCTGTTTGGTTGACCCTCGTGATGACGTGTTGCCACACTGGCAGGTCAGAGTCAGCTGCAGCAGAAGTAATAAATAGAAATGCTGATGAGAGCTGGGGTCCTGGGGAATGGATTTATGGGACCTGTGACAGGCAGGGGCTGAGGTTACCCTGCCTGGAGAGTTAGAGAAAATATGGCAGGGAATTGGTTTTATCATGGCCAAGGCATGCGAGATGCTGCATACGCAATATACGAGACAGAATGAACCAGCTGCTTTAGCTTTGATAATCACAGAATACCTTGTTTTAGAAATATGGAATAAATTGTAAGGGAAGTGTAGGGAGAGAAATACAACCTGTGGAGAAAGTGTTCTGAAGCATTTCAGGAATGGTGCAGATACTTGCAAAGGGGAAGATAAAATGATCTTTAAAGCCCTGATTTTTATGCTACAGCTCCTCCACACTTTTCTAAGTGCTTTAAGAAGAGTATAAATTACACCAACAAAAGGATATGTAATTACTTTTTACAACCAGTGTAAGGCATGTTTACACCTCTAGATTGGTATAAAAATCTGTAGGATAATTAAGTGCCAGGTCCTTAAGGCTTCCATATATTCCCATAATTGCAGGGTTGTGCTGGATGCTGAGCACTGGACAGTACATGGGCTCTACTTGGTTGGTCATAAAACAATTACACTGTTTTAAAAACTTGCAGATTTACAGTGCATCAGTTAATTTTCAATCAGTGAAGAAGATGTAGTTGTTTAATTGTTACTAGGAGTACATTATAACATGATTAGATACAGTTTGAGGTGTAGGGAGATCTTTAAGAAAAGATTATTCATATGCAACACTAATTAACCACAACAACTAGAGAAAGAACTATCTGTATTTTGTCTTAGGGCATGTAAAGTCTCATAGTTTAGAGGAGCCTAGGCACACTCAACCTCATTCTAGAAGTATTTATAGCAGACCTTGAAATGTTTTTCTTGAAGTCTTCTCCTTGCAGCCAGGATTAATGTTTTCTATCCCACTAAAGACCTGAGCTCTGCAGAGAATTGGTTTGCCCACAGAATTTGAATCCCTTTTGTGATTATGCTTGTAATTCATTACCTTGTTTATTTGCACATTTGAAGCTATCATAGCACCTTAACCTTCCATCTATTAAGGCCCAGGTTTGGACTTCACACTCTTTTTTCTTAAACCCCATAATTGACTCTAATTTCCCTTGATATTATGTGCAGTTATTATCATCCTTTATTGATTGGCTGTCTGTTGTCATTTATAAGGGTATAAATCCTCTGTTATAAATTAGGTGTAGTCAGTCCTGCATTCATGTTAATCAGAAAGAGTGTTCAGACTGCAGGCCAACCTCCAATGGCCTCTTTGGCTTTGTGTAATTCCTCAGTGCTGGGTAGATATAAAAAAACTCTGGATATTTCTGATTTATTTGATATTGGTATTTGCTGATAACTGTTAATAACTATATAATAATAATTATAACTATGTATATATTATATATATATATATTATTTATAATATATATGTAACACTATATAATAATGGATGCTGCCACCTCCTAATGAACCTTGCTGGGTTCACCAAAAGCACATGTCCTGTTTTAAAAAAAGAATTTGAAGCCTTTTTGCATTTAGAGCTGAAAAGGGAGACTGGATGGTATAAATACAACTTGAAACTGGATTAAGATCCAGTCCCCATGTGTAATGTGCTACTGTCCAAATCTCTGCTCCTTTATGTTTATTGTAGCTGAGAAAAGACAGGAAAATCTAGCGACTGTTTCTTGCTCTAGAATGTTTCTCCTAAACCAAATCAGCAGGAGTAAGAAAAAGCCATGTGTAAAACTGCCTTGTAAATCATATTCTGATTTTAATACGAGCAGAGATAAATGTCAAAGACACACACTCCCATCCATCCCCCTCTCCTACTACCACACCACCGCTGCCTCTGCTCTGACATGCATTAAATGATGTGAGCTGTGCTGGCAAGAACCTGTCTGTCTGCAGATGAAAAATACCTGCAACACCTCATACTAATCAAGAGTGCAGTGCAGCCAGACCCTGGGAGGAAATGAACCCTGGGAGCAGATCAGCCCATTGGCAGGAGCACATCAACATATTGGCACCTTTGTCATAGGGGGTATTGACTGCCCATAGGAGCTGTGGATTTATACCAGGAGTTAGTCTATTAATCCCTTATTAGTCCTCTGGCATTGCTTTAGCCACTGAAAACTAATCAGGCTGCTCCAAGCTCCTCGAAAATCACCAACTTCCAGAAGGCAGCCAAGCCCACGAGGTGCTGAGGGATCTGAACTTGGAGGGAGCTGGTGTGTAATGTCAGTGAGATAAAATGTCAGAGAGACTTACTGGCAGAGCACTGAACATCCCAGCATGAGGGTCAGACAGGTTGACTGTCTCTAAAATCTTGAAAGTCTTTTCAGAGTGATATTCATCCTAATCCTTTGATGCTCTGTATATATAGGTCTGTCTTCATCAGAGTTTCTCCAGCTGTTCCTTGCTTTGATGTTACTTTTCACAGGGATTTGTGCCAGCCCTCTGCATAGGGCAATTTTACTTATTTAAGCAGTGTCCTGCAGGACTTCTCGTTGCCATATGAAAAGTTTCCCAACAGAAGAATAGCTTTGTGAAGGTGTAAACATCTTTCTGTGGCGACAATATTGTCTCTGTTCTGTACTGTTGGGCATGTTTGCCTTTTTCTGCAGGCTGATTGGACAAAGCAGCAGCTTCCACACCTTGCTTTGGCTCTATCCCTTTTTTCTCCCCACTGTGAATATCTCTGAACTTCTCTCTCTTTGAAAAACTCCCACCATACCTTAGATGTAGGCAGGGCAGGGTTTACAAGTAGAGACATTGCTTCCATTAGCCTCTCCATTGACTTTAACCACTCCTGTTCCTGCTTTTAGTGCCATTTCTTTCTTTTGATGCACATCTCAAAGGCCAGTCTTATATCCCAAAGGTCACAGTTCTCAATGTGTACTTGAATATTGATTTGTTTTCCCTTCTTTGCCATGCATGGACACCTTGCCAGGCCAAGAAAGTGTGAGCAAAAGCCCTTCTTGAATAAAAGTCACTAGACCAGTGAGTCTTGATGGTGTAGAAAGGATAAAAGGAAGAGGAGTCTGTTCAGCCAGGTCCAAAGTAGCTTCTTCCTGAGGCACTAAGAGATGAAGCAGAGAAATGTGTATGACTGAGGTAGCAGAGCCAGAGAAAACCCAGTTAACTGAAAGCTTCCTGCTTTATGTAGGAAATAATCTCGAAAAAGGAATCCCTGACTGCAGAGTGTTCTCTGCAACCATTCACATTATCTCAGCGAAATGATATTTTCCTTAGATATATATAGAGCATCAAAAAGATATTTTCCTTATTTTCCCTTGGGCTTTCTTGGCAAAAAATATCTTAAAGATCCTGGTTCTCTTCCTTTGGGGATCCTCCCACATCCTTGGAGCACCCACGGCTGTTTTGAGCCCAGCTGCTCCTGTGCAGAAGCAGGTTGTAATTGTAGTGGCTGGGTTTTTATCTTGCTTAGATGTCATTTGTCAATACTGCTTTTATTTTATTTTTAAATGATTTCACAAGGTGGTGAAATTAGCAGTTGTCTCAGAGAGGCCCCTGGCCCCCAGCTCTTAACAAAGAAATAAAATGTTGTCTGTGTGAGGGACACGCAGGAAAGGAAGGAGGCAGGAACACCAAGTCGTCAGTTAGTGCCAAATCTCACACTGCTGACTTTCAGAATTCACATTTTCTGATGTGTCGAGTTACAGAGACCACTTTTCCTGTGCAGCCACTGCTGTTCAGAGCTGCCAGCAGGGAGCAGAGGGCAGAGGCTTCCCAGGAGGAATTACAAGCCTCCACCTCCCCACGCTCCCATGGGATGCGCAGCTCAGCACACCAAGCTGGTGCATTACAGAAACAACCAAATCCTCACCTACAGGAAAACCTGCAGTTCCACAAGCCTGCCTGAGACAGAAAAGCTGCCACTTTGACAGTCAGGAGCTGCAGAGGAGCCTTTTTTCTGAGCCTGTGTTGAAGATCTATATTTAGGAGCAGGAGTCTGGCAGACAGAAACTCCGCGGGATTTACATGCTGTTTGCACATGGCCAGAGACAGAATAATTCCATGTACACATGCTTAACCTCAGTGCCTTGTCTCCTCTCAATTATCTTGTCAGTGAAACCCTTTTAATGGTTTTTATCTAGAGTGCTTCCATGACCTTTTCTACTTGGAATGCTGTACATTAACCCGCAGTCCCGGGGGCTGAGCTCTCCGTAGATTTCCAACCACATGAACTTTATCAGGAGGAGAGTAACAGTTGGTTGTGTCTGACCAATTTGATCTGCAGCTCTGAGATGGCTCCCAGATGGATCTCCAGTGTGAGATGGCTTTGGAATACTTGCAGACATGATGAAGTACAAGTTTAAAAGCTGGGAGTGTAAATGCTTGGGGATTACTGCAGAAACACCTGTTTGACATTGGCAGCTTCTGTACAGCTTGACAACACATTTGTAGGGAGAGGACAGATACCTACCACTAAATTAGAAAATCCCTTGTGCAGACAGCCACAGCTTCAGGAAGTTACTCTCCATGATCTTGGAAAAGTATTCGAGTTTTTAAGTGACCAGAAGGTCAATTCTGATTTAGCTTCTCTCAAACTTCTTTTCTTTTTAAAATGCAGAACTGCTCAGATACCCAAGGAAGTCTTTAATATCAGCACATAAAAGGAGAATTTTATACTGGCACTTTGAAGTAAATTTGAGATTATAATGCCAATATTTTACTGATTAAAAATATAAAAATGTATTACATTATATCTTCTGCAGTCTAATTAAGATTATGCATATCAGATAGACCATGTTCTTTCTATCTTTTAAAGGCATTAATTGAGATGCAGATGTTGATTTTTCAATAAAGATATCCAAGGAGGAATTATGATATAAATAATGATTTCCAACATTCTGAAGCTTTTATGTTTTCTGTTCATAAGTTTTTTTCCATTTTTCATGTTACAGCAGGTGTTTTCTCTGCTATGACCATTTATTCTTGATTCAAAAAATGGTCTCCTAAAGAACAAAAAATATTTCTTTTTTTAAAAGAAATAACTAATGCATTTGGTTATCCACATTCCTAAAACTGTAGTTAACCTATCCTGAAGGGTTTGCCTGAGCTTTTTGTGAGGACCACAAATGAAAACCTGGAGGTGATGCTCAGCTGATTTAGCCTTCCTGACAGCAGGAGATTAGCCTATCAGTGATATCCTGGTGAATTTCTGATAACAAACTAACATGAAGACCTGCAACACAATTTTCTTTTGCAATACAAAAATCTCTGGCAGTTAAAATATCTGAATATGCAAATATGCAGGAAAGTAAGAATTTGGACTTTAAAAAATTTTATGCTTGTTAACCATTAATTATACGAGGTACTGCACACAAAAGCAGATTCAAATATATCTTGTGGCTCTCATAACAAACAGTTTCATCAAGAACATGAATAAGAAAAAATGCATTTAGTGGGGTCTGTGGCCAAAGCAACTCATTATGACTGTAGAGTGACTTTAATATTTATGACTGTGTCTCAGGATGATTTGGTGAATCTCTTAACTACAAAAACTTTATGATGTCTACAGGTCATTCAGATAATAGTATAACCTTCCAAAAGCACACAGGGAATTATGATACATGGCAGGAAATAGGGTCCAGATTCTAATGAAAATTTAGAGTACTATCAGATACTCTGCTTCCAGAACTCAATAATTATGCATAGTTCATAAATTGTGACATCAAGTTTTAAATTAGGGCAAGAAAGTTGTGACTAATATGCAGCTACTGAGGTTAAAAAAAGCATGCAGAGCGATGTTCTGAAGCCATGGCAGAATCTTCAGGGAATTTTAGTGACAGAGGCCAAGGGAGTAGACGTTCTTGTCATTTCAAACCTGACATCCTTGAGGATTTCTCCATTTTTCTCTGTTGATATTTCTGGGCTGTGCACATCTCTGATAAGTGTGCACTGTCCTGTCTTACTGTAGTGTCGACACTAGTTAAGAATAATGCCCCTTTATGTCTCTTCCAAACAAATAATAACTTTTTTGCTGCGAAAAGGGACAATTTTGCATTTTTGAACTTCTTTTCTTCTCCACACAAAGACTCATCTTCCAATGAGTCTTTGGAACTTTAAAAGTTTGGAACTTTAAAAGTTTCTGCCCTGTTTTTGCAAAGGGTGGAGCAAACCACCATTCCTCAGTGGGAATCGTGGGTACTCCTCAGAAGCACAGATCGTTGGGCTTTGGCAGAAACTTTCCCTTGGAAGCAGAAGGAACAAAGCCTTGCAGGCTTCAAAACCACTTGTGGATAGTTCCTCTTTCATAGAATACAAATGCACATGGCTGTCAATAGTGATATTTTTGAAGCATTATTAAGCTTATTTTATAGGATTTAAAGTGTCTTAGTCCATTTTTTTGTACTCAGATAGCAGTTTTCTTCTTAAAATTACTATAAGCTTGGTAATTTCAGAAAAATAGGCCTGTCTATTAATATTCTTCCCTCTGAGAACTATAGAAATGATGTCTTAAAGCAGTAAGTTGAAGAAATTGCTTGGAATGAGACATTTTATTAAATGGTGAGATATTTAAGTGCTGGTTTTGGCTGTTTGAAGGCAGCATGCCTTTATGTTCCATGCTTTCTTTTGTATTGAGAAAACATCTGTCTAATTAAATCCTTGGCATAAAATGTTTATGCAACTTTTAGTAGATTAGAGGATATATTGGCTCAGGATATATATAATCAATTCAATATACATGAATGCATATCATATCAAGATAAAATGAGAACAACTCCCAGTTCCCAAGAAAAATCTTTACTGCATGTGATATGACTGCTCCTAATTCTTTAAGCAGCAGTAAATAATAAACAGATGCTGTTGCCAGATTATAATTCACAATTAGAACCTTAATTGTGCGAGCTCCGTGTTTTCTTGTCTGATCTGGGGAATTGAGCAGCATTAAAGGGCTCAAGAAATTCCTCTCAGAAACTCTTCATTCTCTGTGCACTCATGGATGACTGAAAGAGCTGTGCTCACCTATCTTTACGTGGCTCCTGCCTCAAGTCTTTCTGAGAAACTCCTCTGCAGGATAATAAGCTGCAGAAACCATTTCTTCTCCTGCCCTTGAAGGATTCTCCAATACAGGGTGAGAAATTAACCCAATTACCCAGCTTTCCAAATGGCTGCTGTTTCAGGGGAAGCGCATCCCTCTCTCAAGGCTGTTATAACTCTGTGACTGGCGAGTGACACTCAGTGGGTTCTGTGTTCATTTTTCCCTTTTTTCCCCTCATTCCCTCTCTGCTGCCTGGGAGCAGTGCCCACAGCCCCACCTCAGAACGTGCAGGTCGAAGCCGTGAATTCCACAACCATCCAGTTCTTCTGGAACCCTCCACCCCAGCAGTTCATCAACGGCATTAACCAAGGATACAAGGTGAGTACAGGCTTCAAATAACAGTCCTGGCTTAGGCTGGAATTCCAACCTTATGATCTCTGAACCTCCAGAGTGACTCTGTGCTTCCAGGAGTATCTTACATGGGTAAAATGGCGACAGAAATGAGCAGGTGTTGCTCCTGACAGGGCTTGGAGCAGCCTGGGATAGTGGAAGGTGTCCATGCCCATGGCAGAGGTTGGAGCTGGATGATCTTCAAGTCCCTTCCAACCCAAGCCATTCTGTGATTCTAATATTTGCAATTTATGTAAGTTCTGAAAAGGGAATGTGTCATAGCCTAGAAGTCCTTATACCTTTGTCACTTTCCTGGAGAGTTTCCAAAGCCAGAAAGCAATTCCATGTCAGTTTGGAAAGTCACCTCAGGAGATGTGTCATTGTGGCACTGAAAACCAACCTTGAGGTTTCTGTTTATGCTAATGCACAATCACCATTCATTTCACTGGGAACCAAGGCATCACACTTAATATTTGCCTGGACTTTCCCACTGTGGTGATATGTGAGAATGTAGAATTTATTAATCAGGCAGTATCTGTTAGAGTGCACAGAGCAGATAATGCTTTACAGAACCTCTGACCAGTGGAGTGTTTGCTGAGGAACTTGGTAGGGTGCTCTGTTCTCACTTAACAGAACCTCCATCCGTGATTCAGCAGTCAGGGCATAATAAATGAAGGCTTTGAAAACTTCCATAGAGAGAACAACAAGAAATCTTGCAGGAATCTCAGAGCAGGAAAAGGGAAGACAGGTGTGGTTCATGGGCAGGGAGGAGCAAGTTAGATTTGACTGTTGGGTAAAAGGACATGGAGTGATTTGAGGAGATAAGTTGTGAATGAAGGGATTGTACATGGATTTGACATTTTCCAGAAAACTTGATCCTTCTCTGGGAATGTCTCAGAGTGACAGAGAAACTGAGACAGACAGAGATATGCATGGGAATTTTTCATATTTCTGCCCAGACCAATGTATTTCTCATGAAGACCAGCAGTGGTTTGAGAATCTCACTGCTGAATAAGTAAATATATACATGGAGATGTGTGTGTCTGCTTCTGGCAGGGATAGAATCAGCTCTCAAGGCTCAGTGACTGACAGGGCTGCAGCACAATACCCTGAAACTCCAGCACAGAAATAACACTTGGCTTCTGTTCAGACTCTGGAGGATAAAAGCACTTTTGGGGTTCAGTGGACTGCAGTGCACTGTAATTTTCTGGTGCAGGTCCAAGCACAGTGAGCCCACATTTGCAAAAGCCTTATTTGAGATTTTCATTCTCTGTTGTATTCAGATTTTCAGTCTAAAGATCCTTCATCTCATTGTATAGCTGCCTCTAATTTATGTTTCCATTTCTTCAGCAATGCTATAAAAGAAGTAAAATTGTCATTTGTATCTGTCAGTGGCCAATGAAAACTTCTGAAATTATCAAAATTTGTATTTCTTTGGATTTCTTTGATTGCAGTAGATTGCCACAGCGTTACCATCCTGTTTCTCCCAGGGGTTGGGAATTGCAGTACAAAGACTGTGTGAGATCATTTCTGTCACTTATTTCTACAGAGCAGCTTTGTGTATGATTTATAAATTTCTAGTAGTCAAAGCCAATTCTTTGCCTTTCTTAAGGATTAAACCTATTTTTTCCTTTAACTGACAAAATTGTTCACTTGTATTTTCTGCACACATTTCCTCACGAACCTGCAATGAAATGCACTCAAGAGTTCAGTCCTCCAAAGTTATAAATGCCAATTGTAATCCACAGAGGTGATTTAGAAAAGAAAATAAAACTTATATCCTCTTCAGCCATTATACATTTTTATCTTTTCTTTGAAATTTATTTGCATTTCAATAAGTTGTAAAGTGCACTTTCTCAAATATGAAATATTCCTCACAAAATTACTCCTAATAGTCCCCTAACTGTGCTTCTGGTTATCAGAGGCTCTAGACATTGGCTAAATGTGTCAAATATAGCTTATTAATCTCAGGTATCTAGTCATGTTTATGAGTCTGAAGTCAATACAAGTAGCACGATTTACACAGGTACTGAGTCAGCCCTGGAATTTTAACATTCTCCTGTAAGCCACATGATAAGGACTTTTGGACAAAATAAAAATTTCATAAACACTTTCAAGTTTTAGACCCCTAAGCCTTTAAGGTGATTTCAAAAATTGTTTCAGAATTTCAAAGTCATTTGCCAAAAAATGAATTTTTTAAGTCCTCATTTAGGTACCTACACATGAGGTATCGCGCTCTCAGAGATATTGATCGCCCAGAACATCCACTGAGATGAATGAAACCTGGAAGACTGAGCTCCTCTGACAAGCACCCTATTTTAAATGCATGAAAATGTCTTCAGGAGTCTAACTTTTGGGACTCAGGTGTTGAAAATTGTAGTAATCATCTTTACAACCATTTTCTATTCTTTCTGTAGTTCCAGAACCGCTTGAATCATTCACAGTGTGGATGTCCCCAGTCCACTGAGCTTGTAATGCTCCCAGCCTGTGAGGCAGGGCTGCTTACTGGGGAGCTCTGGAAAGGGGAGGAGGGGGTGTGTGTCCCCATCTCTCTCCCTCTGATCCCAAGAATCTCCCCAGACTTGAGTGATCTTTAAAATAACAAGATAAAGCATTTATGACAGAGTAGCACTGAAAGTACTTTTCTTCCTTCAGCTTGCTTTCAGCAGCAGAGACCGGCCAGGCTGATGAGACAAAAGGCTCATGTCATCTGAATAATGATTTGCCATAATTTTGGAATTGCTCAGTAGCAGCCGTGGAGAATTGCAATGCTGGTGTATCCCCATCAGCAGTGAGTGCTACAGACATCCCTCCAGTGTCACAGTGCTGCATCCATCTGTTCAGCATCAGAGCTGACAGTAGTTTAACAGCATTGCTTGGTTCTTTGCAATCAGATTAAGATGGTTTTGGCAGCCAAACCCGCTTTGATTCCAAATAGACACAACTTCTAATGAGAGCTCATCCATGTTTAAATTTCCCAGCTCCTGGCGTGGCCAGTGGATGCTCCAGAGAGTGTGACAGTGGTCACCATCGCTCCAGATTTCCATGGCGTTCACAGTGGCTGCATCACCAACCTGAAGAAATTCACCAGCTACTACACCTCAGTGCTGTGCTTCACCACCCCAGGGGACGGCCCTCGGAGCCCTCCCCAGCTCCTGCGCACCCTGGAAGACAGTGAGTACCCAAATTGTTACATCTCCCTGCTTAAAATTGCACCTCAGCTTCACTCTGCAATCTCTTCTCATCTGACCTTGTGTCAGATGAAGACCTCACCAACTTTTCCCTGGGTGTTCTTTTATCCTGTGGCAAATATTTGATTTTTTTGTTTGTTTCATTATGGACTAAACCTGGATGAATTTTTTAATATTGGTGATTAGCTAAGAACTTCATAGTCTGGTTCAGCCAACACACAATGTGTTATGTCTGTGAATCCTTGTGCTCTTAAATCCATGTTCAGGCACCCAAATAAACATGAATTGATCTTCTTAGGAACTGAGCATTGGAGCTTCCTGTGGAGGTCAGTGATTAATTTGCAATTGTTTCCTGCTGTTACTCAATAAATGGAAAATATCTGTATCTATATTATATTGCAAGTGTTTGTGTGAAAGAGCCAGGATCACAGCAAGGCAGTATCTTCCATCCTGAAAAACTGGAGGCAGGAGGAAATAAATGTACTGGATAGTTTAGCATATAAATTATTTCCTTGTTCAGAAAAAGGTTTGGTCTCTGTGACCCCTTGAAGTTGTTTTCTCAAGACACCTTTGGGCCTAACAAGTGCAGTGTGTGTGATGCAGATAAATTGCAGTGGCCCTCACAGCCCGCTGTGTCCACAGTCCAGATCTTGGCTTTGGCCAGTGCCTCGGGAGCATCATAAACACTGCTGCACATTTGCAGCTTTAAACCAGAATAAAAATGTCTAATTTATCCATTAAAGTATAGTTTTTAGAAATACTGCCTTAATAGGGATCTTTTGGGTTAGTCAGTGTTCCAGTAAAGAAGAATCCATTAACATTCTCAGGAGCGAGGCTCAAAGTGCTAATCCAATTTTTCACGAGATACTTTTGAAGGAACCTGGAGAAAATTACTTTCCCATGGATTTTTCCTGGTGTGGTTACTCTCCTCTATGTACTAGAACAGGTTGCCAGAGGTAGGAATTTAAGGACCAGAAATCTGTGTGAGCCACTAATCTGAGCTCCAACTTGTGTGTCTGGGATGAAAGCAAAAGTTGTGGTGGAAAGAGAAACGTGCATTAGGTTCCTCTGTGCATTATCAGCTTTTTTGCCCATTTTCCTAAGGGAAAAAAACTTTAGCCAGTGATGATTTGTAAATGTGTTTTAGTTCTGTCTTTTCCCTCTCAGCCTGGTAGAACTCTGTGGTTGATATCAGTGAGTGCAGAAGGGAAGAAACCAAAGATACAAAACTCCTTGGATTTCACAAAAAGTAATCTGCTGAGAAGAGGAAAGAGACTGTTAATGTTTCTGCTGAAGGAAAGGCTGCAGAAATGACCCTTAAATGCTTTCCACAAAGTGGGAGCAGGGGCAGAGTCACTGCCCTGTCTCATTGAGGCTATCTCAGGGAAATGTGGGGATCACATGGAAGAGAATTCCATCACGAAACACAAACCAAGAGAGAGCCAGACCTGCATTTTCTAGATAATCTGAGACATTTCTTGGTGTTTCCAGCTACATGCTGCAAGGAGCTTCAGCAGGAAAGATGAGCAGGATTGTATTTATTTATTTACTAATCCTGTAGAATTGCTTCCCTGGGTTTTCACAGTGATGGGGAAGTTCAGTGCAGGATGGTGTAGTGCAATCTTGCCAGAGAACTCCTTGAAGCTGAGTTGCTTCAGGATTTATGTAGTGGGAAAAAAAGATTTGAAAGGCCCGTCATTCATGTTCACAGGTGATCATTTTCTGTCTGGATGGCAAAGTTAGGCAATCCTTTAGGAGAACAGGGATCTGTTTGCTGACAAGCTGTAGGTGAAATAAAACCTGACATCCAGTCAGAAGTGTCGTGTCCTGGTCTGGAGTCACCTGCACTTGTGTTTGCTGATGACTTTAAAATTGGGCTGCAACTGCAGGGGCTGATTGGAGCAGAGCTTTGTGGGTGTGTGGGTTCCATGGTCCCAAACAGTGATAATTAATTCCATGCTCCTGTTGGGCATTCCTGGGATCTCTATGGGATCAGCAGTTCTGTGGTGCTTTGACTACTGGGTCCTGCAGAGTGGATTTGGAAATTTCCTCCCTGGGACTGCAGAACTGCAAATGGGGTTGTAGCTGACCTACTGGCAAGGTTTGGGCTTTTTTTGTCATAGCTGCAGGGGAATGAGAGGCTGGACTAAATTGAAGAGGAAACAAAACATGAAATTGCAGACAAGAAATTGCCAACTGATGTCAGTGGAGCTGGAGGATACTCGGGCAGGCATCCAATGACAGAAGCACAGTGAATATAAAGTGAACAAAACCTCCTTTTTCCAGTACATCGATTGAGGACAGAACAGCATTTGGATCAAAAATCAGTCAGGTTGTCTTCCTTGAAGATCAAAATTGAGGGAGGATGGCATATTCTTGACAGTCATTCCATTTTATGCTCTTTCATTGCACACTGGGGAGCTGAAATTTTTAAGAGCTCTTGAGCTACATCATAAAAACCCTTTAAAAAGTTTCACACACTTGTATTCATTTTACAGAAGACAGTTGCCATTATGTTGGACATTTTTAGAGTTGTTTTGAGGGAATTTTTCCAAGCAGTGTCTCGTGACTCTGTCCTTGCTGTGACCTTGCATAGAGAAAAGGCTCTTTCCAAGTGAGGAGATTGCTGGTGGTTGCTGCACAAAACAGGTAAACACCTCTCAGGTACCCTTGAGGGAAAACAGCAATGTTAGATCTCCACACACGTGGGATGATGACTGGGTGAAATAATTGACATGGTGTTAAGCCAGAGTGTTTCTTCCCAGCTTGCATTCTCCTCTCACCAAGGTTCCAGCCTTCCTCAGCCCTGGCCCAGGGACATATTTCTCCATCCCTAACCCTACCACGTGAATCTGATCTCAGTTAAGTGAGGTTCACCTATTAACAGCTTTCCTTTCCTCATTTGCCAGAGCCAGGAGCTGTGGGCCACCTGAGTTTCACAGAGATTCTGGACACCTCACTCAAGGTCAGCTGGCAAGAGCCTGTAGAGAAAAATGGCATCATCACAGGTATCAGCTGCTATCTCTGCCTTTTTTTATTTTTCCTGTTCAGTGTGTGTGGGGTGGAATGTGTTGTTGCAGTGAAAAACTGTGTAATGGAGCATTTAGGGAGAATTTGGGTTATTGCTGATTTCCTGGCCCCTCCTCTGGGTAATTGAGATGTCACCAGGGAGCGTTACACAAAGTACAGCTCCAATTACTGGCAGCTCATGATTGTGGTTACTGGAAAAGCAGTTTGTGTTAGAAATCAGCTCCCCACAGGGTGTCTGGTCTTGTTAAATCCTCCCTGACCTCCACCTGCTTTACTGAATTTTTGAAATTTGTGAGACCGTGCTTGGCCTTTGCCCCAAGAGTGGGGGGTCCCTACATGAAGTTCACAGCTGCAAAGTCTGGATTGGCATTGCTGAGGTTTGCAATCAAGACCAAGCCTGAAATCAGCAGAATCCTTCCTCTGTGATCAAGTGGTCTGGCTGTGGACTGCGTGACGGAATTTGCATGTCATTACTTAATCTGTTCTAAACAACCACAAGGGTTCAGAACTCTCTTGTTCCCCTTTGATGAGTCTGCCATTTGACAAGCTATTTATCTATTTACTGCATGCCAGTGTAGACACAACAGCAGCAACTTTATTATTTTTCATAAAGGAAGGTGTATATACTTGAGTAAGCCTCTAGTTCTTATCAAGAGACGCAATATTGTTTTCAGATGGGAAACTATTGCAGCTGCACAGGATGGACATTCCATTTAACAAAGCCTTTTTAGCACAAAGAAGCTCCCAGTTTTTCAATTACTGGAGGTAGTTGGGAAGAGAGAAAATCATTTCATGTGGCTCAAAATATTGTGGGTTTGGAACATTAAAATGTTTATTTAAAAAAAAAAAAACTGTGTTCCGATTTTTAAAAAATGCATTTTAGGAGTTAAATCCCCCAGATTTTCTGACCCTTGACCACTGAAATGTTATATCAGTCTAATTTCCTGAAGCATTTTAACTTTGCCAGGTGTAATTATTTTGATAGGGTTTCACTTGTCAGTGTTTCCCTTGGTGACGTGCACCATTCGTAGCGGTGTGCTCTGAGCTGTTTGTGGAATCCTCATGCAGATCATCTCCTGCCTCTCCACCATGGAAACCTGCCTGAAATATGCACTGATTTAAGTGGTTTGAGAACAGAAACTAATGACTCCTGAAAGCAGAGCAGTATTGATTCAGTGAGGATGGCCAAAGCCTTTCAAGCCCAAGTGCTTAAATTTAGGTACCTCCATCCAGGATGATGTAATACTGATCCTTGTTAAGCAGCAGGTAGCAGCTCTGTGCTTGGTGCTGCAGAATCACTTTGCTAAAAACAAGCTGCCCCCTCCCAAAATGGGTTGAAACCCGATGGAGCCAAAAGATGGACTGGGTTATACCTGGGGTAAATCGTTTCAGAAGGAATTAACTGAAGACCTTCTCTTATTCAGGACAAAACACCAGTGTGAAAATGCCCAGCAGAGTCTATAAGGAGAAAGAAACCTCCTTAATGATGCAAATTGCATTTGGGATAGAAGAACAGCAAAATTGTTCATGCCCTGAGCACCTCAAAGGTTTAGAGAGGGCTGCTTGGAGATCTGAGTGCTCAGGGAGGCAATTATTCATCATTTCTGTTCATTGATGTCTTTACTGGACCTTCTTGTTCCCTGCACAGGCGCTGGGAGGAGGGAAGCGCAGAGAGGGTGCCCAGCAGCCAACCTGCTCAGGGAAATTGCCCATTACTCTTGCTGTAAATCTCAGTATCTTCCTCGTTCCCTCGGCAAACATTGATTTATGAGGATCTGGATGTGGACGGACAGTTTGTGATTGGGTGTAGTGCTCTCGCGTAGAGAATTTACTCCACATCAACAGAAAATTATTTCTGAAACTCCTGTGGTCATTAGTTCCCGTTAGGCAGAGTTTTGTGCAGTGCCAAAGCGTGGGGGAAGGATCTGTGGCACCTTCCCTGTCCTCACTAACTCCGAAACCGGGGGAAACCCTCTGGAAAATCCCCCTGCACATTTCTGCCAGGGATCACATCTGCAACACAGGGAGTGTGTTCTCAGCAGCCACATGGCCCA